>NW_008236246.1:776774-779420 GCF_000691975.1 Corvus brachyrhynchos | reverse complement strand
AGGGGGACGGAGGAGCGGGGCTGGGGTGCAGCAGGAAGAGGTTTCGGGCTGGAGCTGCGGGCACAGCCCGGAGCCTCCTGGCGATCGGGGCACCGGCCAGTGCCGGGGGAGGGCAGCAGCCCAGCCCCGACACGGCTCCTGCCCGCAGCGCAGGAAGCACGGAGCCCCCGAAGCCCCTCCTCGCAGCAGAGCTACTCCAAAACCTCTAGGGCCAAGATTTGTCTCCTTGAGGACGCTCCTGCAGTGGCACGGGCTCCATCCTGGGAGATGTGCAGCCCACTCCAACTGCACGGGTGACCTTGCTTTGGGCAAGAACTGGAATTAAGCACCTCCTGAGCTTCAGAGAACCTCATCACCCCATCACCCCATAATCCTGACTCCCTGAGGCCCTCTGAGTGCCACTGAAGCCTGGCACCTGCCCTGGAGGCCCAGCAGCTGCCAAAGTCAGCACCAGTGCTGGTCTGTGATCCGTGTGACAGTGGGAGAAACCAGTGGTGACAATGCCCCTGGCAGTTACTCAGCCCCCTGCCCAGCATTTCTGGGGACAGATGTCCCCAAGCAAGAGGGAGATGTTGGCAGATCCAGCACCAGCTGCCTCCTGGGAAGCCCCACGGTGCATCCAGCAAGTGCCAAGCCCAGTGGGCACAAGGCACTGCAGCCCCTGCTGCCCCTGCCACAGCTCCAGCCCCTGCTCTCACCCACCACTCCCTTTGTTTCCATGCACAGCCTGAAAACTGTCCTGTTGGAACGTCCCATGGGCTTCAGGAACCTCTTTCTGGGTAGAGCTCCCATTGAGTTCCATCCTCTGCCTCCTGCAGCCAGCAGAGACCTGCTCTGGCTGCCTGCATTCTGTGGCACTGCCTGGGACAGCCAAAATGGTATCTCTAAGCCCCTGTTCACCATGGACATGTTTAAGAAACCCCTGGCAGCTCCATACCAAGGAAAGCTCCTCATTTTGTAGTGGCAGCATCTGGGCAGGGAGGAGGAGAGTGGCTGGGATGAGCATTGGGCACTTCTCCAGCTCTGTAGAAGCCTGGACAGTGGAGTTCATGCATTGTTATGCCTCAAACACTGATGACTGGCAAGTTAGAACAGGACATGCCTGGAAAGGAGGGCCCTACAGAAGTAGGGAAGAACCTTTCTGGAGCCAATTTTCCTGTTCCACTCTGTGGTGACCAGACAGCACAGCGCAAATGCAGATGTGGGGTCAAGGAGTGGGCAAGACAAATACAGGGGGATTGATACCACCAAGGATCCCAAAGTAGACCCTGACTCTTTTCTCTCCAGCAGAAAGCAGTGTGCCCCATACTGTTACATCAGACATAAAGAATCCCCTCCCTGGAGAAGGATAGGGGCATTCCCATGCCAACTTGGACGTATATAACCTGACTTTTTGTTTCACAGCTCCCACTCCCAGTGGATCTGTGACCATTATCCTGACCACAGACACTGGAATTGCAATGATCAAGTCTCATCACTGGATTCACAGGTGGAGATATTTGTCCTCTCCACTATCTACTCTTGTCCTTTCCTTCTCATTCTTTCTTTTGCTCACATATTTTCTTCATGTTATTTTTATACTTTTATAGAAAAACCAAAACCACACATCTACCTCCTTTCTGCTACAATGAAATTGTTTTAAAATACATCTGGCTCATATATACAGTGGTCTTTCAGTGTTCTTTTGCTCCGAGGGATTTATTAACAATAACTTACCCTGCCTCAGAGATGGGTCATAACAACCTCCTGGCCTGCCCTAGACCCAGAATTTCCTCACTGGGGCTGAGCGTGTCCAAGCAGGGTCAGCCCAGTCCTACAGCCCCTCACATGTCCCACCAGCTTGCCCAGGTCCCCCTGGTGACTGTGTTGCCCTTATGGAGATGGACCCTGCCTGGTTGCCTGCAAGGGGAACCTCCCTAGGTCAAAGAGCAAAAGGAATAAGCTGGAATAATGACAAGGGAGGTTTAACAAAAAAACCACAGGGGAAAGCTAAGTGCCATGCTGGGAGCGGAAATCAAGGATGTGGAGCTGTTTTCTCATCACAGTTTGAAAGTGGCTGTCAGGAACACAGGGATGCAGGTCCCAGGCTGGACAGGTTGGGTTTCAGCCTTTGGCTTCATGTTTCACAAGAGACAGGAAGGACACAGCCCAGCCCTGCACAGCCCTGTTCAGCCCTACCTACAGACAGTGCTTATGGAAACATGGAATCACAGGCTGGTTTTGGTGGGAAGGGACCTTTAAAGGTTATTTAGTACAGGCCCCCTGCCCTGGGCAGGGACATCTTGCATTAGACTAGGGTACTCCAAGCCCTGTCCAACCTGTCTTGGACAC
Organism: Corvus brachyrhynchos; assembly: GCF_000691975.1. NCBI lineage: Eukaryota > Metazoa > Chordata > Aves > Passeriformes > Corvidae > Corvus > Corvus brachyrhynchos. The sequence continues at coordinate 777,089 of NW_008236246.1, read as the reverse complement.
TTCCATGGATGGGGCAGCCACAGTTTCTCTGGGCAACCTGTGCCAGGGGTTCCCCACCCTCATAGGGATGAATTTCTTCTCAGTATCCCATCTAACCCTGCCCTCCTTGTCCTGTTCCTCCGTGCCTTGTGCCCAGTCCCTCTCCAGCTCTTTTGGAGCCCCTTTAGGCCCAGGAAGGGGCTCTGAGTTCTCCCTGGAGCCTTCTCTTCTCCAGGTGAGCACCTCCAGCTCTCCCAGCCTGGCTCCAGAGCAGAGGGGCTCCAGGTCCTGGAGCTGCTCCAGGGCCTCCTCTGGGCTCTCTCCAGCCGCTCCACG
>NW_008236246.1:771271-776228 GCF_000691975.1 Corvus brachyrhynchos | reverse complement strand
GGGAACGGGGACGGGGTCGGGGTCCCGGGTTTTTCCCCTGAGGCACCCGAGTAGATGGTGAGGGTCCTTTCCAGTCAGATCGGGTGTTAATAAGGTCCCAGTTCACCGGCTGCAGCAACTCGACCGTTCCCCTCCAATCCCGAGAGAGAGCCAGGAGCTGAGCCCAGCCCTCACCCCCCAGCCAAAACTCTCGAGGTCTCTCTGCCCTTCCCAAGAGAAAAGCTCCCGGCTAAGAAGCTGCAGCCAGCTGCACCCCTTCGTCCCATCTTGGCCACTTCTTTTGTCTTTTAAGTACTGGTTGTTATCATTTCTTAGGCAACAGATGGGAGAAAATTCCCTGAGAGAAAGAAAAAAAAGGAAAAATCCTAATCTCCAACCGGACTCACTCCAGCAGCTCCATGTCCTCCCTGTGTTGGGGACTCCAAAGCTGGAGGCAGCTTTGCAGGTGGGGTCTCGCCTGAGTGGGGCAGAGAGGAAAATCTCCCCCTCACCTGCTGGGGATGCAGTGCAGAACATGGTTGGTTTTCTGGGAGGTCAGCACACACTGCCAGGAGCCATTTTCCCATAAAAATACCAAAGTTCTTCTGCCTTAAATCTCACATCCACCACAAGTAGGGCTGGTGCTGCTGTTCCTGATAATTCCAGAATAATTCCAGGCTGGGTTGCCTTGGGGGTGGGATTTGTTATTTGGTCCAGAGCCATCATGCACATCCATCTTCTGCAGGTTTCTTGCAAGGTTGGGAACACTGGGGACACATGGACCACCCAGAGTGGCTGTTTGCAACCCACAGGCCCACCTTCATGCTGCAAAACTTGTTGCAGCAGAACTCTGCTGAGCTGTGTCCTGGTGCCAGCACAAACCCAGCACAGAGCAGCTCCCTTTTCCAGGGAGAATAATACCCCAGTGATGAGGAATTCACGTCAGACCGGACCTGCTATCACTCTGAAAATAAATTTCTTTGTAATTTTGGGTAATTAAATAGTAATTCCCTCCCTGAGCAGTTGTTGGCCATTGGGATACAAAGCAACATTTATGGTTGATGACTGCCATGAGAGGGGAGCAAGAGCAGAGCCAGTGTGGTGGGGATGGGGAGGGGACAGCAGGGCTGTTGGGGGGTGGCTGGTGCCAGGCTGCCCCGGGACACTGGGGATGGCACTGTGGGCGTCCCAAGGAGCTGCTCCTTGCTGACATCCCACTGCAGGCAGGGAAACCCCACTGACTCTGCAGGCAGATTTGGGGATGCAATGTTGCCAGCCCAGTCCTGAGAGGGTACCAGTGCCAAGGCCAAGGCACAGGCTGTGCCAGCTGGCCTGTGCTGGTCCTGCAGACCAGCAGAGGAACAAATTGCTGGGTTTTTATTCGACTGTGACCTTTCAACTGGAGCCGAATCTCCAGCGCAGGGGCCAGGCACCAGTGGCAGTGGGGTGGGCAGTGGGGTGGGCAGCCCAGGCAGCTTAGCCAGGAGCTGTGCCACACTAGGCACTGCTGGCAGCACCACGGCCCATCCTTTTCCTGCCATGCCACTAGAATGCCTGGGATGGAGGAGGGAAATGGGGAGGCAACACAGGAGGCCACGAGCTGCATCCCTGCTCCAGTCTCCCACACCATAAGGTGGCAAGAAGCACCCTAATTACTGCCTCTAATTAGGAGATCAATTGACTCTACAAGGACTATGCAGCCACCTCTGCCATGGAGCAGGGACTTCCTGGCATGGCCCTGGGCAGAATGAGGTCCCATGGTGGGCGATCACTGCTGCTGTTGGGCAACCCTGGACACAGATTCACTTTTGCTGAAGCATTTTTAGGATGTTCAGCTTCAAGTTTCCATCTGTGACCCCCAAATTATGGTTTTATTAATGTGAGGAGGCAGCACTGACCCAAGTGACGTTTAGTGGCAGTAGGAATGAGGGCACCCTTCCAGTGTTGGAGCAGAGGTCACCTTGGAGAAGTCAATCAGGCTGAACTCTGGGCAGCTGAATGTCTCCCTGGAGAGCCCACAGAGAGGCCAAAAGTCACCCCAGGCTTAGCAGAGATCAACTGACCACCCGATGCAGGCACCTCTGCTCCCAACTCTAGTCTCTCTCTCCAGGAATATCTCCACTCCAGGGACACAGGCAGGGAACATGGGTGGCAAGGGAACCATCCTGCTGCTGTGTTCCAAACCAAGGGCTTCCCAGAGCCCTGGAGAGGGAGAGCAAAGGTGCTGCCAGTCCCCGTGTGCCTCCTCTGGCACAGGGCTCCTCATGGCAGCTCCAATGGCAGTAACATGGCCAGGGAACAAGGTCACCTCGGACCTGGCACACAAGGACAGTGGACACAGGGATGGTGCTGACAGGGGTGGAACCTATGGGGTGGAGCACATGGGGATGGTGCAGTGCTTGCCGATGTGTCCCAGCACACAGACTCCCACGGCCACAAGAATCCCAGCCTGTAGCCAGGCAGTGGCTGTAGAAGCCACCAGTGTTTGGGGGCAGGGGAGCAGCAGCTGACAAGCTGATATTGATTCTCAGGGTGCCACTCCCTCCTGCACAGCCACAGGAGTCTGGGATCAGGGGGACGAGGAACATGGGGCACCTTTGGCAAGTGGTGGGGCAGGGGGACAGCTGGGGACAGTGCTGAGAGGCACTTCCCTCACAGCGTTGCGTGGTGCTCTCCTGCATGTGCTGCAACCCTGGCCTGAGGTTGGGGTCATCCTTCAGAGTCTCTCAGCCTGAAAGGGTACTGGAGGCTCCCCAAAGCATACTCACACCCCCAGACCCTCCCTCCTGCTCCCCTGAAGTTTGTTCTTGCTGAAACTTGCTGGAAATGGCTGCTCCTCATGCCCCTATTCCTTCCCACCTGCCTGACCGGTCCTGTGGGAAACCCGCATTTTTGCCCCAAAAATATGTGCCTGAAGTTTTTCTTGTTTGCTTCTGCCTTGCCCTGTCCCCTTTTTCTTCCTCCCCCACAACTTACCTGCTTTTGGCCTGAATAAATCTTGTCCTCCTCCTGGCACAGAATCACTGTCCCCTGTAAGAAGTCCCCCAAAGGGGACAAATCCCCATGAGTGGGGCCCTTCCTCCACACCAGCACCAGGTTCAGTAATGAACGACACCCTGGTGGCTCTTGGGTTTGGGCTGTTTTATTGTCAGTGTTTCAGGAACAGCAGCACCAGCCCTTGACGTGGTGGATGCGAAATTTAGTGGCACCTGGCTGCTGCCTGACTCAGTTTCCCCATCAGTGACACACAGCTGATGCCCCAGGGCCACACCACACATCTGCCAGGGCTGCACAGTGCCAGGGAATCTCAGGGTGTCAAAGGAGTTTTGGGGTGCTGTTCCAGGGCACTGTCTGTGGTGGGACCCACCCCTCTGCCCACACAGGGAACTGCAAATAGTTGGTACCATTAATTCACACAAAATAATTGTGCTGGCTCAGCAGGGTTTGTAACAAAATGATAAGGAATGGAATTTTTTTAAGGAATAAAATTATTTCATGGAGTTAAGGAAAATGAAACTGAGTTTTGCCTTCAAAAAGGAAACTTCCCTATTGCACAGCATTCAGCTCCAGCACACACCTTAAAAAATACCCTTGTTTCCTTCCCTGTTCATCTGCAGTGGAGATCCTAGCTCGGAGGATGGCAGGATGACTCATGGCATGCAGGAAGCCACCAGCCCTAGCCTGAGCTTTGCTTGTCCCAGTGTCTGCCCCTTGTCCCTTGTCCCCTCACTGCAAAGAACCTTTTTCTGCCTCTGTTCCTGCAGCCCTGGGTGCTCCTGGCCCTCTGTAGCCAGGCCACCCCCTCCCCCCAGCTCCCTCCTCCCACCCCCATCAGCTCATGTCCGCTGGGAAAAAACCAGCTCCCCGGAAGGCTGTGGAAACAGCCTGGCTGGGGTGATGCTCGGGTAAACGGTGTTCCTCTCCTGGAGGGCCAGTGTGTCCCAACAGCTTTGTGCTTCTCCGCAAGGTGCTGGTCAAAGAAGGGCATTGGCAGCCGGTGGGAAGGTGCTGCTTGTGCCTGGGTGTCTGGCAGAGCCAGTGGCAAATCTTGTGCCTGGTGCCCAGCCCTGACCTTGCCCTGGGCTGCTCCAGATGAACAGCTCCCAAAAGCTGCCCCACTCAGCCCCGCCAGGCCAGGGAAGTCCAGCGCCCACACGGGAGATGGGAATACTGGGCAGCCCAGCAAGTGCATCTCTTCCTGCTGCTAGCCTGGCAGCTGGGCTTGGCTCTGGGCAGATCCAGGCAACAGCTGTACGGATGCAGCAGGAGGACAGGAGGCTCCTCGCATTGAGCTGATGGCTGTTTAATGAGCTCATTTTCCTTTGCACTATTGATTTCCCTGGGCTCTGCTGTGAGTTGGTTTGCCTCTGGGAAACAAGGACTTGGCACCTCTGAGCAGGGCCCTGCCTTAAATCCACAGGATACACTGGAGTGGTGTGGGCAGGGAGCATCCTGCTGGTTGAGGCTGCTCCAGGCAGTGCTGAGCAGGCTTGTTTTTCCATCCAGTGTTGATGACAAAGCACAAAGCTCCAGGAGAGGGTTCACACCCCTGGGAAGTATGCCCAGAGCTTGGATTTACACCAGATACTGACAATGTCTAAGTGTGGCCTTGCAGCTGGAATAACTCAAACATGGCTTTTCCTGGCTCCGGTGCTCTGCTGCTGGCTGAAAAGAACTCCCATGCACGAGGACACATGGACCCCTTTGCACCGTCACGGACTCTGCAGCCAGCACAGAGGGGCCTGGGAGCCCCGTCCCTCCCGCCAGCCCCTTGCCCTGATGCCTGTAGCACAGATCATCCCCAGCCACTGGCACCCCTGCCCACAGCTGCCTCCAGCAGCTCTGGGGCTGCTGCATGGAGACGGATGCTGTTCAGAGCCCAGCTTGGATACTCACTGCTCCCCCTTGCCCTCTTTCCTCCCTGGCCACCCTCACTCACCTCCTGGCACTAGGGTGGAAGTGGAAAGGGGTCCAGCCT
>NW_008236246.1:770581-771141 GCF_000691975.1 Corvus brachyrhynchos | reverse complement strand
GCACAGCCCACTGCATGCCCTGTTGGGGCACTCCAGGAGGATAAACAAAAGGAGCTGGAAGTCTAAATGTGCAATCAAGATTATGATTTAATTGGCATAACAAAGGCTTAGTGGGCTCAGGGTCATGACTGGAATATTAATATGGAAGGATGAAGCTTGTCCTGGAAAGACAGGCAGCGGATTAAAGGGAAATGTACTGTTTTGTATAGGAAGGCTGGATACATTTGGCTTGCAATCCAGTGAGAACCTGGATGCCATCCTGCCAAGCTGAGGGACTTTCCATGAGCAATTGCCAGGCTAACCCAAAATCCGGGACATCAGGGTGATGGAGAATGTCTCTACCCAAGCAGCTGGTGTGGTACCAGGACAGCAGGGAGAGTCTGTCCAGAAAATACTCCCAAGGCTTTAAAAGTGATTTTTTTCTTTGGGAAGAGGCAAGTAGAAGAGAAAGGCTATGGCTTTGCTTCTAACCTTAGGGTGTGGATGTGGAGTATGGGGGGAAATCAGTGGGATGAATGCCACCCAGACATGAAAGAGCTCCTTGTCTTGCAGAGGGAAAG
>NW_008236246.1:761006-770472 GCF_000691975.1 Corvus brachyrhynchos | reverse complement strand
GGAAAGAGCTAGAGCTTGAGACTGGGAATAGGAACCTCTGGGGCATGGGAGCAAGATGCTCGGGGCTTTGTTCAGGTGTGGTTCAAATAGCTCCACAAATGGACAGCCCAAAGCTCTGTGAGTCCAGGACCAGGGTCTGGCCACCCTCATGGGGAAAACCTCGTCCTTAGAGCAACTTCCCCAATCCTGCTGGGTGCTGGCCTGCCCCTCTGTACACCTCAGGTGTCTCCAACTCCCCTGATATTGGCCATGGCTGCTGTTCATGGCTCACAGCCCAGCTGGAGAGAGGCTGAAGGACACCACAGCAATGGCCACACCAAAGGCCATGTCAGGATGGGAAATAGCCCATGCTGTCTCCAAACTGCCAGAGCAAACAGGAAGCAGGCAGACAGGTTTGAGTGTAAATGCATCCACTCAGAATGCAAAATCAAGAGGGCCAAAAGGAACAGAAAAAGGATTCAGCAGGCAAAGCAGTGAGAGCACATGGAGAGGAAGGGGAGAGGCAAAGCCAGGGCTGATACTCTGGGGTGGAAAGGGGAATGATGGATGCTGTGGTGCCAAGAACATTCACTGCCTCAGTGCCTCAGCCTGAACCAGCCAGGGTGTGCAGTCAGCACCAGTGAGAGGCAACAACGCTGCCAGGAACAGGACTGGGGAGCCTGGAGACACAGAGCAGCGCAGGCAGGCCAGGTCTGGATGGTCTGGCCCTATGTGGATACAGGCAGAGCAGGCAGCAGGAAAGCCAGGAGCAGAAGGGCAAAATCAGGGAGCTGGGACAGCAGACAGGCAACGCTGTGTGGCTTTTTTAAAAAAAGGAGAAACCTGAGTTCTTAGTGCTACTTTGGACTTCTGGAAAACACAAGGATAAGCAGCAAAGCAGCCCACAAACCTGCAGGGCGGCACAGTGGGGAGCAGTTGCCACCTCTGGCTTCTCAGGGCAAATTGTGGCAAGCCTGTTCTCGTTCTCTCCTCTGACAGAAGAACAGGAAACACAGTGTGTACACTTGATGTTCAAAGGACTTGGACACAGGTCCATAAACACATCTCAGCAGCAAGCTGAAAATCATATCCAGCCTAACCCTGGTGTGAAATGAGTGCTGGTCCCAGCTCAGCATCCAGGCTGTGGCTGTCAGCAGGTGAGATCATGAGATACACAACTGCAGGCACAGTAGGAAGTAGGAAGATAGGAAGTGTGGGGGTTATGTTGGAAGGCAGATTCCTAACCCCAAACTCTCCCTACACAACACCTCACTGAGAAATTAGATAAACAGGCTTGGGGAGCAGGACATCATGGAGCATAGCCCCATACCAGCAGCATCCCAGCACATCCAGCACATTGTATAGACAAGGAACTGTATAAACAAAGAAATTACTCACTTGCAAGAAGCAATTTTGGGGGGAGGGACTGACATGCTAATTAATAACTGCAGAGCAGGGGGCTAACAGCAAAAAAAAGGGCAAACAATGCTGGGATGTGTGAGAGGGCTGTGGAGTTGCTGGAGGCAGCTCTGCCTTTTCCACAGCAGCTGGGAGCAGTGGCTGGAGAAGGCAGCTATGTGTGGACATTGCCCTTTGTGCTGGTTGGAGAGGATCCAGATAAAGATGTCAGAGACATGGAAAGCATGACGGCAAGAAAACACAGCAAAAGTGGGACTGTTTAATTGGTAGGAGGGAGTGAAGGGGGCTGCAGCAGCAGTCTGCTGGAATGTAAATGATTCCTGCAACAAGGAATCTGCCCATGCCAGATAACACAAATAGAATCAAGCTTAGATTATGACAGGGAAAATCAAGGTAGGCAGTGGGAATAATCTTCCCAGTCATAAGAAGGAGGGGCTGGAGTCTCCATTGCTGAGGTTTCTGAGAGTGCCAGGTCCACAACAGCATGGTATTACATGGTATTAGCATTAGCTGGTCCCAAAGGTTCCCTTGTTTTCAGGATTTAACCATTTCTGGGCAAAAACATATGGAAAACCCTTTTAGCTGGGGCCTGGCTGTCCTTATGGCCTGTGAGAAGCAAAGGTAGAACTGGACAAGAGACATAAAGGGATAAACGGGTCTGTATGGGCCATGGGAGCACCATTGTCACAGTCTCACAGAGATGTTGCAGCTGGGGATATCAAACCAGCTTCCCTCAGGAACAGACAGATGGAGAAGTCATAGGAATAAAATGTTGGGGTAAAACAAAGCAGATGAAGCTCATGTGGGCAGCAGACCCCCATACTGAGTGCTCAGTGAGAGCCTGGGGAAAGTGGAGCCTGGTGGGGAAACCTGTCTGGAAACAAAATCAGCTGGGGACAGGGAGAGGAAAATGTGCCAGGCGAGAAACAGTGTGTATAGAGACAAGGGCAGTGTAATTTGAATTTGTGAAATAATTTCTGTTGTCTCAGTCCGGGGCAGTGATGGTCGATGGCTCTGCTTTAGTTGCATGCACTGGATGAGCAGAGCTCACGCTGAGACGGGTGATGGATAATCAGGGACCTGGCTAATGATAAGCAGCATGTTAAGCACCCTTCACTCTCACTAATTGGAGGAGTGCTCAGAAGCAGCTCTGAGGTGGCAGCTCCAGAGTAATAAGAGCCACAAAACTTGAACAAAAAGTTAAGTCCAGGGGATGTCACTGGGAAACTGCTAGTGGTGGATCTTTCTCCCCCCAGGTAAAACTGCTGTGCGCAGTGCCCCTGGGATTAAGTCTGACCAGATGAAGGTGACAGCTTCTGCCACCACAGCTGACCTTGGCAGCACCACATGGGGTCCACAGGGCTCATACAGCACAGGGCAGGAGGACGCAGAATACCACAGCTGCCTGCTCAGTCCTCTTCCTCAGTCCAGGACTGCAGCTGCAGAAAAGCATCAGTAAAAGAAGATTAGGTATAAATTCTTCATAGATTTAAAGTTTTATGTGTAATTTTTGCTCCATACTTGCCTGCAGGATAAGCTGGGCTGTGATACCGTGCCTTGTGGGACAGCCTCCCATGGGGTATGTGGAGTCCTGTGGGGAAGGAGGCTCCCAAATCCTCCCTGTGTGATCCATCACAATCTTATACCCATGCCATGAGCAGGATGCAGTGTTGGACAGACTGCAGGTTTACAGCACTGACAAAGCACAGAGCTCATGCAGGGACAGGGTGAGTGACAGCCCTGTGCACAGCACCCCACCTTCCCTGATATCAATTATCTGCAGCAGCAAGGCCCAGGAAACCATTTAATAATCCCAAATAATCCCACAGGAAAATTTACAACAGTGATCAGGTAATTTATCTGATAGAAGCTCTAGAGGACAAGGGAATTTCCTCAAATAACCACATCCACAGAAACCTCTGTCCTTGAATGAGGAATTTCCACTGCAGCCTACCTTGCCAACTCCCTAGACCAAGGCCAAGGGAACATTGGGGTCTCCTGCTTAGCCTGGAGGTTGACTGCTCCTGACACAGCTGGGCAGAGGGAACACAGGCAGGATAATCCCACAAGCAACAAGCAAAACCAGGGCCAAGAGGCATGTGGGTTGGAGCACCTCCAATCCCATGCGCAGTTCGGGCCACCCCTTCAGCGGCTCATGGAGGAGCCTCCCAGCTCCTCGCTGTTGGCTCCACTGAAGGGCACCTGACACATGGAAGTTTTCACAAGGATCAGGCCATGGTGACCCCTGGAGCTGGAGAGTCCTGTGGTGCCCCAGATGTGTCCAAGCATCTCACCTGGGTTTCAAGTGCTCTTCAGATCTCACACTGCACCCCACTCTGCCCTAATTCACTCTGCCACACCAGTCTGGAAGATGTCGAATTCTGCCTTGATGACATGGTTAATTACTCATGGCTGCTCACAGGCTTCACAGGGCTTTAAAATCTGATCCCTCCCCTCCAGCTGCCTGCAGGCTCTGTGTTTCACAGGGGCAGAGGTGTGCTCCAACAGCAGGGAAGGGAAGGAGGTGTGCTGCAGCATGAGAGCAACTCCCTCTCCTTCCTGCTGTGTTGGATCTGGCTGGAACCATGGCTGAAGATGGTAGAAAAGGGCCGCAAGGGCAGTTCCATTGTCTAGTTTGCCTCACCACAGGCATTTAGCTGTTGAGCTCTGCTTCTTACCTGCTTTGCAGTGTGGCACCCAGCAGGACCTGGTGGCTGGACCTGCATGTCCCCCTTGACCAGGCAGCCTGGGGATCACTGCCCACCATTGAGTGCTCCCAAGCAAATCCTCCCAAAAGCCCCTTGCAAATGTAACTGATGCTTTTGCTGCTGGTGTGATTACAGCCTCCATCTCCAGTTTCCTGGCTTCAGTCTCTGGAATGGCCCTGACTTCTCCACTGCTGAAGGGGACCCATGACAGCAGCCAGGAGGGCCACCAGCACAAGCAGCAGGGATACATCTGCTCTTGGGATGCAACAGCATGAGCAGCAAGGGCTGGTAAACTTCTGTGCAGCCTGTCTGCAGAACCATGGCCAAACCTTGCTGGGTGCTGGGTCCCAGGTAGTTCTCCCTGTGTCTGGCAGTGGGCCATGGGCCCATGGACACCCAGCTTTAGAAAATATCCCCTTCAAGGGTGTGAGATGGTTGATGCAGACAGGGATGGGTTTAGCCAAAGCATTTCCCAAACGAATTGACCTTCACTTCAAGCAGAGCAAATCTTTCCCAAATCAAATTACTTTTGTGACAGTCCTGAATCAGCTTAAGGGGGTTTGTTCTAGCAGAGAGCCAGATACATTAGGTTTTGGTCTAAAGGACATGATTTTATGTGATCTCATCCTCCCTTTGAACCCCAGGCCAGAGACCATGAGTGTCTCCAGCCCCTCAGATGGTCCTGCACTATGTCTGGTTCCCAGACACAGGACTCCTGTAGTGGGTACGTGCACAAACCCTCTGGCCCAAACTGAGCCTCTGTCAGCATCTGCACCATGGAGGTAGCAGATGAGTTACCCAACACCCCTGTCACACACAAACTCCAGTCTGAAGTGAAAGATTGGCACTTTCTGATTGTGCCTGTGCTGTGTATGGGGAAGAGTATGCTTGAGGATGCTTGAGCTGACCTAACTGCCAGGTGCAGCATACCCAGGCTGACTGTGACCCGGTGCTATGGCCAAGACATAGTCTGTTCATGCTGATGACTCCAGCACAATAACTCCAGTGGTTTTGCCCAGGTTTTTATCAGCATAAGCAATCTGTATTGAAATCTGCATATAGAGAAGAAGCATTCAGTAAAACCAGCACTGTCTGCTGGTGTACATCTTAACATACCTCATTTATGGTCCATTCAGAAACTATCTTGTGTGTCTACTGTCAAGTCTGCAGGACAGTTTCTGGACAAATGTACCCTTCTGCCTCGCTTTACAAATGGATCATCAAAGAGGGATGGGAGAACTGAAGCTCTGTCCTCAGTTCTGACTTTCATCTGGAAAGCCAGGATGGAGGTCAGACAGAGCACCTTGGTAGCAATGAGAGCCAAGCTTCCCCTCCAGCTGGACCTGGCCAGTGTGGCCATTCATTGGCATGGGAAGATGCCCAGCAGAAAGGAGCTGAGGAATCCCTATGCTGGGACAAGCGGGACAGACTGGCAAGACTATTCTTCGTGTAAAAGCTCCAGAGCCCCAACAAAGCCTCCAGCTTGTAAGGAGACCCCAGGTAACCATCGGAGACACACCAGCCTCCCCAGAACTGGGCAAGTGAAGGATGCTCTGAAATGTGCAAACATTCAGAAGGCCACAAGCCAGGGGTTGCTACAACAGCAGCAGCTGAAACTAATTTACTGAGTTGGAAAAAGCCCTGCATCCCTCTACCACAAGATGCCTATGGCTAACAGCAGTTATCTGCTTCTTTAATGGTCTCTTCAGCCAGCTTCCAAAACCTGCCCTGATCCCAGGTGAGGGCTGCCACCACAGAGAAACCTTTATCTCCCTTGTCTTGTGTCATGGGGTGGGAGATCACCCAGAGGGGACACCAGTCATTCTGCCTGCCCCTGCAGAAGCCCAGCCTGCCCTGAAGGCATCTCTGGAGCATCCCTCTCTGTAATGGAATGAGATCAGCCTGGGAACACTTGGCATTTCTTCAGCCTTGAGGGACTCTGTCCTTTCTGCTGCCAAAGCTGTCCCTGCAGCTGCCAGGGCCTGTCCCTGTGGTGGCAGCATACCCAGCACTGTGCCTGTGGATGCCCGAGGGTTGCCCAGACCCGTGTGTGCCAGCTGGGCACGTGCATCCGCCTGGCCAAAGTGCTGCAGCCCCAAGGTTTGCCCGGGCAATCAGTACTGCCGCTGCATCTTAAGCAGGGATTGGAAGTCTCTGGGGCTCCTGGCCAGGACATGCAGCGCCTTTGGCACTGTCTGCAGGCATGGCACAGAGCTGCGGTGCCTCTCAGCCCAGCACTCTTGGGGGGAGGCTGCACCTTCTGCTGCAAAATCTGCTCTTGAAAAAATCAGCAACTTTTGTGAGTGGCATGTGACGTTGGAGGTCCTCTGTCCCTGGTGGCAGCTCGGCCTCTTGCTGCTCCTCACAGAGCTGCACACAGGGGCTGCCAGAGCAGAGTCACTGCACACAGGGAACGCGATACAGGTCACAACCACCCACCTGGGGATGGCTGATGCTGTGAGTAACCACCTTTGTTTGCATTTTGCTTTTCCTGATTCCACGTAACATTGGTTTCAAGGGAAGTACATAACGGTAATGAGTTTCTCTTTCAGGGTGGGGGACACCTGTAAATCAGGGCCACAGTGGATGTTTGTGCATGTGGTGGGCAGTAGCGTCCACACAGCACATTGCAGGTAAGGATGCAGGTAAGGATGTGTGCTGGTGCCAGGCTGGCTGAGCTCCCTGGGAGGCAGGCTCCTTCTGGGCAGTGAAGTATGGGAGTATCCTGAGCCCAGAGCAATTTTCCCAGGGAAGACTGCCACAATCCCTATTTGTAAATGCTAGAATGTCAGATTATTATTACTGCTACTATTATTATTATTATTACTTCTTAGATCAGAAGAGAATTATCCCAAAGACTGTCTACAGTGATGGGTGCTGGCAGCAACACTGTGTTCCAGGTGATGCCTGACCCCAGCTCTGCTCAGCTGCACTCACAGGGGTTACAGCCTGAGCCCAGGGGGATTTGGAAACAGTCAAACTCAGGATTTAACCCTGTTTTCCAGAGAGGCTGAGGGAGGTTCTAGTACTGGCAGGACGCTGAGGTCACTCAAAAACAAAGCTCATGCTGGCCTTGTGAGGGGACCAGGTGGGAAAGGTCACAGTTTGGGCACGCTCCTCAGTCCTGTGTGGGGGTTGCAAGCACAATGAATTACTGACTCTGGAACAGTTCTCTAAATCACCTCGTCCAAAACACAGCAATCCCACTCTGTAAATAATAAACAGACGTGGCCTGGATTAAGACTGAACTGGCAGATGAGTTTCTGTTATAAAATCATACATTCTTTTTTTTGTCCAGTATTGGAACCCACAAAATTGAGAAGCCAAGAGAGACATCAGTGCTGGACAACCAAGGTGGGGACACGGCCCTTGAATACAGGTGGAGGAGCGGGGCTGCTTTCTCCTGGTGAAGAGTTAGCAGGGCCTGACCCACCAGCAGTCTGCAAGTACTGATAAAGCAGTTTCAAAGATAATGGACTCAAAACCTTCTTGGCAGTGCCTGGTGATACATTAAGGAGCAGTAACCACAAAGTCCTGAAAGGTTAAGGTGGAATGTTGGGATGGTGCAGCCTTCACAGAGGTCACCAGATGGGTGGGGGAACATCTGGCCACGGAAGGTGCTATGGCTCAGGTAGGCAGAGCCACAGCTGATCTCATCCTGTGCTGATCATCAGCGTGGTGCTGGGAAGGGACCTCTGGAAACCCCTTACATAACCTCTTGTGGTCCTTTTCCATCAAAACTTCTGCAATTCTGTAACAAAGGTGTTAAAATGTCTTTCCAAATTACACTTGCCAGGTGAATCTGGCAAGGGAATTTGTGCTTTGCTTTATCCATCCCTAACCCCTGGGCAGCCCATTTTACATGTACAGCAATGAGCCACTCCTTTAGAGACCAACTGAGCAAAAAGTGGTTGATCTGCAAATAAGGTGCTTTGGTTTCCTGGTTATAAAATACCAATTAATTCCATGTTAACAGGCATTCTTCACTCTGAGGCTGAAGTGCTGCTCTAGAGACGGAGCGAAGATACAGCACAGGATGATGTTGGTTTGCCAAAGGTTGCCTGGTGCAGGATGAACACATCAGGTACAGGCAAGGCTGGTGGATAGAGAAGGAGCAGGCAGGACTAGGGAATGGGGAAGGCACTGGAGAGGAATACTGCATGTGTGCTGGCCTTCTGTAAGCAGAAAGAATCTGAACCTGGGGACAGGAAAGACAAAACATACACATGAGATCTCAGCAGTGTCCACCAGTGCCATCCGTAGGCAAGGAGCCAGACTGAGAGAGGAGAAAGGATGGAGGGTGGAGATGTGGGTTGGAGCAAGCAAGAAAGGATAAAGGAGAATGCTGTGGAGAAGGAAGACTTGCTTCACTGGGAAGAGCACAGTATACTGGTCTGTGTGGGGGACTTGGAGGAGCTGTGGAATGGGGTGGATGTAGCTCCGTGATGGATCCATGTCCCTTGGCTGTGTTTAATCTACAAGTGTGCAGTGATACTGCGTGCAGAGGACACCAGCACTGCCCAGTGGTGCTGCCCAGCAGACCTCCATGACCAGTGGAAGAGCTGTATAGCTCTGAGGAGAGCATCTGGGGAAAGCCAGGAGGCATAAAGGGAACATGCCAGCCAGACAGCACAGGACATCAGCGCCAGCTGGTGCTGAACATGCCAAGACTTCAGCACAGGACTGTGCCAGCTTCCCAAGGGGCCTGGCAGGCAGTATGGCTGCATGAGGACTGCCCTGTACTCAGTTCATCAATCCGAGTCGCAGCAGTGCTAATTATCTCCAGCAGTGTGTCTTTTGGTGCCAGAGCATCTCTGCATCAGCAGGGAGGATGGAGTGACTGCACACTGCCAGCTCTGTTCCTCTTCCCCAGCATTCCCACCTTCCCAGGCAGAACAGCAGGCATGGCACTGCGGGCCACCAAAGCGAGGGTGCTGTTGGTCCAGCTGCGGGGTGCTGAGGTGGAGGAGGGACTGAGGGAGCCCTCAACACTGTGTGACCAGGAATAGGCGTCCCAAGGAGGTCTGGTTGTGAGGAATTCCAGTGGAAAACCCACCTCGGCAGGCTTGGCTCACCGTTTTAACTGGTGCTGGACCCGAACCCTGCCGGACCCAAACCTTGCCGGTTGCTCCACGCCAGCTTTCTCCCTGCAGAGGTGGGTCACCCAGCCCGTGCCCTGAGCCTGCTCCCAGCCCGTCTCCTGGAGCACCCCTCTGGGCAGCGGCATTCCCTGGAGCATCCCTCTAGGGGAATTCCCTCCTCCCGGGCCTGTGGCCTCCGAGGCCGCTCCCGCGCTTCGCTTCCACGCGGGGCCGCCCGCGGGCGCCCTCGCACCCCCGGGGGGTCGGCCGGGGGGGCGC
>NW_008236246.1:759598-759842 GCF_000691975.1 Corvus brachyrhynchos | reverse complement strand
GCCGCGGGCGCGGCGCGCCCGCGTCTCGCCGCAGTCGTCGCGCCCGCTGCGTGTCTGTGGCAGCGCCGTGGGGCTCCCGTGTGCTCGCCAGTGGCGTTCACTGGCGATGGAGGTGGATATTAGCCTTGATCAATGAGGTTTGTAGGATGAAGGTTGTGAGAGACACGCACGCAAAAAATACGGGAGGAGGAAGCGAAATCGTCAGCTCGGGTTGCTGCTGCAAGGGTGGACCCGCCTTCGAGCG
>NW_008236246.1:741538-759574 GCF_000691975.1 Corvus brachyrhynchos | reverse complement strand
TTTTCCGGCTGACAACTACACTGAACTCGCAGCGAAGTCGGGGACCGCGGGGCCCAGCCAGGCTGCCTCAGCATACACAGAGTTGGTTCTGCCTGGTCTGCTGCTGGCCTTTGATGTGGTAGAGTTTTTTTGGTAGTTTTGCTGTGAAAAATGCTTGTTTTGTTTCTTCAGGGAGTTGGGATGCTTTTAACCAAAAGCCCAGTCTTTTTTCTTGTTTACGTCCTGCTCAGGAAATGCAGCAAATGCTGTTGGGGTTGGAGAATGAGGAGAGACAGATGGAGATGGTTGACTGTGCCTGTGCAGTGTCCGATGGGACTGGGCAGAAGCCTCCAGCTTGAACTGGCCTCCCTGGCAGGGGCTCCTGGGGGGCAGAGAGATGCTGTTGTGTTGCTAGATGTTTGTCCCTGACCCCTTCATTTGCAGAGTATCTTTTTAACTGCTGTAGAGTCAATTGGATTAGGGTGTTGCCAGAGGAGAGGAAACACCGAGCTCTCAGGGAGTGTTTTCTCTGCCGTGAAGTGTTGCTGTTGCTTTTGGGCCCTGTTCAGGTGATGGTATGGGAAGAGGTGCTGTCTTGCCTCTCCTCGCCCTTTGTTTACCTTGTTCATGCAGGAGCTCTGCTGTGCTCCTTTGCAGAGAAATTGTAGTTTTGGTCAAACTGTTGAAGTATGATGCAATAACATCATATTTTGCTCTGGGAGTAAATTCTTCCTGGAGTAAATAAGTTGTTTCTCTTGCAAGGCTTTTGGCCTTGAGCTGGGTTGGTTTTGGTTTAGGGCTGCCCCCGGGTTCCTTTCCTGAAAATTGATTCGTCTTCCACTACAAAGTGTAACGTTGTCTGTCTTTGGGAACTCTAATTCAGCCCATGTCTCTGAATTGGTACAGCTGCCTGTTCTTGCAGGTCCTTCAGGAGTGCTGGACATACTGCTGCACTGCCTTCACCGCACAGATAAGCAGCGTGACAGCAGTGGGGTGAAGCTCATTGAATGTTGCCCCTCAGGTGCTTCAAGCTGAAAAACACATTAACTAGGAGAGCTGGATCCTGTGAAAATGTACATGTGTGCCTTGTGCAGCAGAACTGAAAGTACATGTTTTTATTCTTCAAACAAAAGCTGAAGTCAAGGAGAGGACTTTGACTGATAGTGGTTCATTTGCCCTTCGATGAAGTTTGAAGCCCACCCTACAGCCAAGGCTGTTTATTCCTGCCTGTTGTCTCATTCTTCCCAGCAGAAATATGGGCTGCCTTGTCCCTGAGGAGGCAGTTGTAGCCCCTTGCTGCATGCCAATATGGGTACCCTGTGTGAATCTGACACTAAGGCAGCTCTTGCAGTGTTTATCCATGCTGCTGCTGTGAATAATTCACAGCTCTCATGGAAGATGCTGTCAGGGGCCTCGTTACTGTGTTCTGAGTGCTGCTGTCTAGTTTGCTAGTATATGCCTTTTTAATGGCTTGAGTTTACCTTTTCTCCATTGTCCTCCATGGTGGCCTTAGGGGACCATGCTGCTTGTCTTCGAGCAGCTGGCCCTAGGTGTTCCAATGTTAGACCCAGGGGTCAGTGCTGTGGGTCTTCTTGGGGTCTGTTGATTTCTAATGGCTTGGTGGAGGAGGCTCTCAGAGGAGTGTCTTGTTTTCCTGTCTGCTTTTTACTGTATTTCTTCAGCAGGGAGTAAATCTCTGCTTCCCTGTACCCCCCAAAAGTGTAGTCTCAATAATTTTTAAGATTTAATCTTCCTTGAGTGATTTTTAATATTTTATCAAGAGTTTCTCCAAACACATAAACTTCTACAGGTGGATAACATAAAGAGTTTCACTGTAGTGGTTTGTGTTATTTCAAGAGAGCTTTGTACAAGCACGTGAACTTGTTTTTGTGAGCTGGGCAACTTTGTGAGACTTGTTTTTTGAGAGGCTGCCAGAGCAGGCCTTTGTGTTTTGCTGTGGTGTCCAGGCCTGTCTGGGCTTTGCGCAGATAAGAGCTGATATCGTCCTCATCAGTGCGCAGGAGAAGCTTGCTCTCAGTAAGGGGGAAGAGCTGATGGGCCTTGTGCTGAGAGTGAGCCTTTGGTGCAGGAATGCAGACTTCTGTGTTGGGTCTGGAAAGCAGGCATGCACAGGGAGGCTGCTCTAAGATTGTCTTAAAGAGACATTGTCAAGCTCAGTGGTTGGATGTCTCACTGGGCCTTGGAGTACTTGAGAGGGCTTGTTTCATTGCTCCTGCAAGTAGCAGTGAATGCATTTCTCCTCACTCATCCCCAATTTCCTGCTTGGGACAATGGAGTCAGCCTCTGGTGTTGGTGGTCCTGCCCTGGTCTGTGAAAACAGAGGCAGAGTGGTTGTTGGAGGCCAACAAGCGCTGTCAAGGGGAGAGAAGATGGTCAGGGTGAAGGGTCTGTATGCAGTGAAGCAGCAGTGTTTGCTGCGGGCAGAGTGTAAGTGACAGCATGCAGGGTTTGTGTTCTTAGCACCCTAAAAACCTATGAAAACAGAATTACCCTTGACTGTGGCAGAGGTGTCAGTGTCAGTGCCTGTGTTGCCATGCGTAGTGGTAGCGGGACCAAAATCCTCTAAGGAAGTGCTGGGCCCTGCACAGCACCAGTGCTGTGAGTGCCACACTGGGCAATGCCTGTCCCAGGCTCCAGTGATCATCCAGCACCAGTCCCTGGTGGAATAATAGAGCTGGGGAAAGCTGACCAACCTGGCAGCAAAAGGGGACAAACATGGTTCTCTGGGTGTCAGCTTGTGACATGAGACAAATCTGAGTTTGTTCCTAGTATCTCAGGCTGGTGCAATATGTTTTCTGTGTGATAGGACAATGCATTCAACTTTCCCTTATATGGGAAAATCTGGGATGCAGCCTAGCAATCCGCCAATATGTAGCTAATAATTTTTAGCATTGTTATGTTGGACGTGTCCAGTCAGCCTAAGAATTAGGGTATACCTGGGACACTGTAGCTGGGCTTTAATATTTGAGGCCGGTCTCTGGCAGCTGTCTGGGGAAAGGTTATGACTGTGCTCTAGGGAATGCCTGAGTGCAGTTGGCTCTTTTGGAAGTCAGCTAAAAGCTGGGACAGTTTGTGCCTGAGTGTAGAGCTCCTGCTCTGTGCTGCCCGTGGGCTCAGTCCTTAGAGAGATGCTGGGTTGTGTTAGCACCAGGTGGGGGTCAGGGGAGCTTTTGACCCATCCTTTGTGTGAGGACCTTCTCTCTGTGGAGGAAATATGCCTTGAGGTGAAGGGGTGCATGCTGCTTCCGTACCGCAGCCTGTTGTCTCCAAGGCATTCGCAGCCTGTAGTGAGTATAAATCTTGCTCTAACAGGAGCAAAACACTCTTTTTCAGTCCAGAAAAGAAAATAGAAGCGTGGGAACCAAGTCCCAGTCCCTCTTAGTTTTCTGTGTGGGCACTGGAAATGTGCTTGCAGAGGCGCGTTGGGTATGGTTCAAAGAGTGCGGGTGTTACTGTGATGGTGAGGTACTGGCTTGGCCGTGGGGTGCCCATCATATTTTCCAGCCCTGGTTTCCCCTTGAGGGATGCTGCTTCATGTTATTATGAATGTCTGTCCTCTGAGGTACAGCATGCCTTCTGCAGGCTTGCCTTTTCCCAAACTTTATGCTGGTTATTTTGGGGTGGTTTGTTTTACCGTGGTGGTTGGGAATTTTTTGGTTTGTGTTTTTCCTGGTGAGATTAAGTTTAGCTCTCTTCTGGTGAAACTTTCTGACACTTGTCTGGTTCTCTCTGCTATTTGGCGCAGTTGTGATGGGAAGTCTGTATTGAAGTGCAGGTAATTCATTCCTTCCTTTTGGGGTGACTGTGCTGAAAGCAGGAAAAAGTTATGCTTGTCAGTGTCACGTTTCAGAGTATTTCCTAAATCTTTCTATAAAAGTTTGGGAACTGTGGAGCCCTGCTTCACATCAGAGTAGGAGACAGTATCAGGGGTCAGGCTGGTGTTACTCTAGGCCCATGAGCTCGCTGCATGTCCTGCTAATGTGCCTGTTACTGCAAGGGAGGGACAGGTAGGCAGTAGATGGGCAAGGTTGTTTCATTCACTATCTGATGTACAGCCTGGGAGCTCTGGCGCAGGAAAATAGGTGGGAAGGGCATGGGCATGTGTGGGTGACCCCAGCAAAAAGCCTGTGCGAAGGCCTGGTGGGCAAGGCTGGGGGGGGCTGTGCCTCTGTGTCCTGTGGCTGGCAGCAGACTGGTGTGGAGAAAGAACTTAGTGCCCTTAGTGTTAATACCCCCTGGGATGTAAGTTCCCCACCTCTTCCCCCAGGAGGTATCTCATTTGCATTTCTTTGAAGGCAGAAGCAGGACTTTAGCTAATTGAGGGACTTTAGCTACCAGGCTCTCCCCGTTAGCAACCGCTGCTGGGAGTTGTGCTCCCTCTCTATTGCACTGAAAATAGATATGTTTTGTGGACATAGTTTCATTTTGCACTTCAACTTCCTTACACTGTATGGCTGCCTTGGAAGGTGAATTCCAACATTAGCAATTAGCTACATGCAGGAACAAGGGTGCTACAAACTTACGGGGGACTTCCACTTCTTTGACATATAGGTAGGTTAAGTATTGGTTCTTTAAGAAACATTAATCCCTTGTTATATATGTGCATCGAGGCAGAATTAAAGTTAGTCCTAGGTACAAGAATAAACATTAGTGCTTTGCTATAGATGTGCTGTGAAAGCTGCTATTTTTGTGTGAGCCACTGCCTTGAGTTCTCTAGGTCTTGTGCACAGAGTACTTTTAACTCTCAATCTTTCATCTGCTTTGGTTGAACTTAGAATATACTTTAGATAAAATGAAGTTTAAGTGTTCAATGTCTGTTAATTGAGGATCTGAAAAGAGCCATTTTTGATGACTTCTTTAAGTGCCTGGTGCATCCTTGCTGTACCCTGTGCTTGCTTAGCTTCGGAAGGAGCGCAGTGGGGTGTACGAATGCACAGCCCTTTGCTCCTATTTGTATGCCTCTCTGCTTGTTGCTTTAGGGCAAGCAAAGCCCTGTTTTTCAGTGATCTTTCTCAGTCCCTGCAGGGTGCCCCTCACCAGAGTATCTGAGCCTTTCCCGGCATGCACTTTGGTGCATACATAAAAGCAGGTTTCTCTCCTCCACCGCAGACAGCAGAGACTGTGCTGTTCGCTGCGCAGTGATGTTGCGGGGAGGCTGGCTGAAGCAAGGCTTGTGCTTTCTGTGAAGGTGCTGAGGTTTGTGGTTGCAGATTTGTGGGCCAGTCACAGTGACTGCTCCACCTCCTTGCTCTGGAGGCTGAGAGTTTCTGTCAGAGAATAAAGTCACTGGTTTGGAGTTAGGCTAGTTCCACATTGTGCTTTGAGTGTGAGGACCAGGGTCCTAAATCCCAAAGGCAAAGGAAGGAGTGTGTCCCTGTAGGCACAGGCTCTTTGAAGCTTTCGTAATTGTAATTTCAAGGAGAGTGCCTTCTGCAAGGGCCATGTATTGAGGTGTGACTCTGCAGCTTGCAGGACCTCTGTGTTTGAATAGGTACAGCTGTGCCCACATCTGACAGGGGATACTGTGTGTGGAAATGTGTTTATCAGCAGATACTGCTCTCTGGTTTCTGGACAGGCTCTCCATTGGCTGCTCTGCTGAGTGGAGCATGGCATTAGGGCTGAGGACAGTGTTCTTAAACCTTTTCCTGGATCCAGCTCTATTTCCTGCTCTTCCTGTCACCCTTAGTTGGATGAGGGAGACAGACACAGAGCAGAAGTGGATTTCTGGTCCTTGTTGCATGATTGTTCCTTCAGAGATGCCTGCTGAAGGAAGGGTTCAGAATATGAGTGGCTTATCCAAGTACAGAGGGAAGAGGACATGTGGAAATCATGTTGGTTTGGACTTCTGACAGGTACGTGCAGTAAGAGTGGGCTAGGACATGGGTCTGTGGGAACCATGCTCTCCTGCTCTGTCCAGAGCTTGCTTACCTGGCTTCCATGTTGCTACGTGTCAGAGGAGACTGATGTCTACAGACCTGCCAGGCAAACAGGGACAAGAGTTTCTTGGTAGCTTGATGCAACTGATACCATGTGCTTGCCCACTGGCTGGCTGACCCCATGGTGATGGCGCTGGTTGGCCAGGAGTGTCCGGGGCATCTTCTGTATCTGTGCCCTGAATGAATGCAGCCTGAGTCCAGGAGAGATCTGCAGCTCTGCCTGTGTGCTGTTGGAAGAGGCTTGGTGTGCTCTGGGGTTCCAGTTCTGTTTGGAAAAAGGGACTCTGCAAAGATGGGGCTCTGCAGCCAGCATTAGTGACAGTGGCTTGGCATCCTCTGGCGGGAACCTCTCCTGCCTGTGCCTTCCCTGCCTGTGCAGCTGTGGCTCTCCAGTCTGGCAAGGCTGATGCTCTTGTAACTGTTCCCTGAGCTGGTCTCTGACTAAAGGGGTTTATGAGCTGAGGCAAGAAGGGGCTACCTCTCCTTATGCGCTTTCAGCAGCATTTTACTTGCAGTGTGTCTGGGCAGGCCTTTGTGTGCTCACCATTTCAAAGGGCTACCCAAGTGTATTAAAGCACTGCCTATAGCTGAGGAGCTGGCATCATTGAACCTCAAGCATCTGCACATGAGGAGTTGACGAATTTCTCTTTGGCACTGTTCTCAGCCTCCCATACTTTAGTCTTTCTTGGGATAGTGTAAAAGACAAATGCAAGGCAACATGATTGAGAAGAATGTCTCATTACAGGTGGCATCGGAACTCTGGAGACTGTTCTCTCAAAGTAACTTCTCAGGCCTGGAGAACAGCAGATTTTGTCTGTCGCTATTCTGGAGCGAGGTTTGCTAGATTTTGTTAGGATGTACAGGCAGAGCAGTTGCCATGAGCTGTGGGACCTCCCCACAGTAAACTCTCAGACTGTGGTTATTTGGAATGTTACCTTCCTGGGTGTTGAGGAACAGCTTGGCTCCCCCAGTACCTGGCCCTGCTGCAGGCAGGGGTCTGCCAGCCAGCCTTTCTGCCCTGCCCTGGAGTGGGTGGCCTGGTTTTGCAGCGCTGGCAGGGCAGGTAAAGCCTGTATGGGTGCAGGAGCCCTTCTCCAACAGGGCAGCATCAATCAAGTGGCCTCTGTAAGGTGGTGTTGGAGCTGTCCTGTGCTTGGAGAGTGAGCAGTGTAGCAAAATGTCCTTCTGCTTGTGGAGATTCCTTCTGTGCCCCCCCCCCAGCCTTTACTGTGTGTGAGAGCACAGACCCTTCTATGCCCCCCCCAGCCTTCATTGTGTGTGAGAGTACAGACCAAGCTGAGCTTCCTTTATTACCTGTTTTTTGAGATCCCTACGACCAGGATGCAGTGCTTCCTGGCCCAAAGAAGAGCTGCTCACTTATCACGCACTAAGATGTACCTCAGGATCAGCCTTCAATGCCCATGCTCACAAGCTATGGTCTGAGATGTGGCCATGGTAGGCAAAGCAAGGCTGGCCCTGAGCTCCCTTCAGGCACCGTACCCCTCTTGCCACTCTGCCACCCGTGCATGGACGAGGCATTTGGCAAAGCAGTGGTGTCCATCCTGTTGTGAGGCCCTGGAAATGTTTAAAATGCTAACTCTGTTCCTGTGGCCCAGCTGCTGGTGACTTGGCCATGTTTCATTCAGCTCCGTGGATGTGTTTCCTCGGGCACATTCCCATGGGCTACTCATTAGATGAAGCAGGAGGCTGGCAGGAGGGCACCAACTTTTTCTTTCACCCTTTTTCTTTACTGTGGTTATAGCAGGAGAACAATGGGGAATACCTTAGTCAACAGATAACAGGAGCAAACAGGAATGTGGGGACATCAGGTGAATGACTGGCAGGGGTAAGAGTGATCGACTGTGGAGGCGTGTGGCAGGGAGCTTCAGCTGGAGCAGACTGACCGAAATTCTTGAAGGAATGATTTTCAGCATGACTGGACTCCACAGTGGGGTCTCCATCAGTATATGGAGTTGTGGCCAGTGTTGCCGTGCCTTCCCAGCAGGAAATCTGCTCAGGGTGTCAGATGTGTCCTTCATATGTGTCTACAGCCAAGTCTTGAGGTGCATTGCATTTGTTCACCTTCTCAGTAGCCCTGATGTCAGTGTTGATTTTTTTTGTCTCTATTTTACCATTAGAAACTGGAGGCACAAAGGGTTATAATTGCCTCTGAGGAGCTGTTTGCAGTATGGCAAAGCTGTTTTCTGGCAGCTTGAGTTTGCTGTGCAGGATATTAACAACAGCAAGAGGAGAAGATCTGTGCTTTCAGGAGTGCCATCTCATTTTTTGGCCATCTGCCTTGGGATAGTATGAGTTTGGTGTAGTTTGGGGTATAGCTCTCAAACAGTAACCTTGTAAAAAGTTCTTTGAATTGGCCAGCTGTCAAGGCCTACTGGTTGAGCTGGCTTTTGTCGACCTTTCTTACTAATAAAGGTTAAATTGTGTGCCTGGTGGCTTCTTTCTAGGGACAATGACCTTGAGGATGGACTTGGACAGCTAAGCGAAGCTCTGAGCTCTTGTGTGTGAGACATAAAAGGCAGCAAGAAAATGTGCAGAGTGCACAGGGTGCTGGTTTTTGCTGAAACCACTATATCCCTCCTGGTAGCTGGAGAGCAGCTGGATGTTTTGCCCTGATGCAAGAAACCTCTGAAGCAGCTGACAGTAACCCCTGTGCTCCCTTGAGCCCAGTAATTCATCAGAGCGTTTTTTCTTACACTACTGGGAAGTCTGGCTCCTCATGACTGCTGGTCCAGGAAGCCAGCAGGAGCTAAGCCCACAATTCTTTCTCTGCCCAGGGGTAACAGCCAGGCACTTCAGGGAAGAGAGCCTGCTTCCAGCACTGAGACTGTGTCCTCAGAGCTTCCTTGCCCATTTCCATCTAAAACGTAGCTAGGGTTGTGTTCTCACTCTGACCTGAGGCTTTCCACAGCCTCCTTGGCAGCTGAAGCACACCTGCCTTGGCATGCAAGGCTCCCTACCTTGTGGAGGAGCAGATTGGGTGGACTATCCCAGGCTAAGAGGAGTTGCCCACCAGGCATCTTGTTGGTTGCCAGCTGCATTGTGCTGCCATGAGCAGTGAGCTTCTGGCTCCCACAGGCCAGGAGAGGGGCTGTGAGCTGGCTGCCTCTGGCCTGCAGCAGGGTGCCAGAGGGGTGGGGGAGCTCTGCAAGATGCTGTGGGAGTGACACTTGGCCATAGGCTTTAGTGGCTTCAGCAGCTTGGGACTCTCCTGTAGCAAGTAGATACAGATATTGCATTTTTCTTATTTTAAAGTAGGAAATTAGGTGCTGGGAGTGTGATGGGAGAGGTGGGAAGGCTTTATGGCCACTGTAACTGTTCCCTGGACACTCCATTCATGTCCTTCCTTGTTGGCTTGCTGGTCAGCATGCTGGGGCTGGTGAATAAAATGGAAGGAAAATCTGCCACTGGTGATGGAGAAATGGCTTGTTAAAATTTGGCAGACAGGGCAGTTAATTTGGGCTGTGTGGTGGCCTGGATTGGATGCCACACTGGAGTGTGTTTGTGTTTAATGGGTAGCAGAGGTCTGGAAAGTGCCACATCAGAGATTTGCGATGGGCTTTGCTGATGTTGCAGGAGCTTGAGCTGGTGATACTCTTGACAGGGCATGTGAATTGTGCTTGTGGGACACCCCTCTGTAGGGAGCCACTGGGGACCCCGGCATGTGCAGGAGTGCTGCACATGTTCTTGCACACTAATGCACCCTTACCCATGGAATCATGCCTCTTGGCACTGAGGGTGGTCAAATGCCCGTCCCTGTGGGAGCCCAGACTGCTGGGTGCCAGCTATGAGCCTGGGCAAGCTTGGCTTGTCTCCTTTCTCTCTTGACTGCGTAGGTACTGAATTGTAGAGATCTGATTTGTTTTTCCTCTGGTTTTTGCCTTGCTGATGTTGAGGATTAAAATCCACTGCCTGGGGCTTATGAGTAACTGTTTGGAGTCAGACTCTTGGCCAGCAGATCAGAAGGCAATAGACATAGTAGGTTTGAGAAACCCATCTGGCTCCTGGTAGCTCCTGCATATCAGGGTAGCAGGTGATGGTGTAGGAAAGGGCACACAGCTGCCGCTGGATGCATCCCCATGATGGGAAAGGGGGTACAGCTGACACTGGGTGCATCCCCACTGCAGACAACCACCTTGCAACTCCTGGTGCCACTTGGGAGTAGTGTGTCCCCTCATTTTGGGCTGTTTATGAAGGTGATGAGGGAAATACATTCTATGATGAGCTCAGGTCTGGTTTCCCTCTCTTTAGCAGCAAGCTGGAGTGCATCTCTTTGTGTGCACGTTGAGTGGCCAGGCACAGCTTTGTGTTCATGATGTGCCTCCACTGAACAAACTGAAGGGGTTTTAGCCGTTCTCTGCTTTCTCTTCCCTTGTGCTGTTGGTCCCTGCTCACTGCTGTGCTCACTGGATTCTGCGTGAGCCCTTGGCTCTCAGCCCTCTGGCTCTGTTCAGCTGCTGAAGGTCATTATGGTTATGGTCTTGGGTTAGGAGCTGCATTTGAAAACCCTCCAAAAAGGAGCTATTGCTGGTTCTGCCACGTGAGCTTGTCATGAGAGTCATGAAGTGCAGCTGACTGAAGCTGCATTACCGGGGGCTGTATCCAGCCTGCGTGTACTCTCTTGCTTGTTGGGTGCCAACAGAGCATCCTCTGTGCACAGGCAATGGCACAAGCCCAAGTGTCTCCCCAGGGTCTCTGACGTGGCTGTCGCTGTACGGCTGAGAGCTTGGGAGCAGAGTGTTGGCTTTTTGGAGGGGAATGCTGTGCAGCATCACCATATTGCTTTTCCAAGGGAGCAAATGGCAAGGAGGTTGTGGTGATTTATTGCCTGCCTGTCAAAGTCTTGTTGCCTGTTCTCTTGTGAGGTGGTGGAGTTGGCTGTGGGAAGGTGCTGCAGGTTTGCCATGTACATTTGGTATCCTTATCAGCAGATCTCTTGGCTCCCCTGGCCCCACAGAGAACACAGTTCATTCCCCCCCCGCCTTCTTTCTTTAAAGGTATTGTGAGAACAGAAAATTGCTTGCAGCATGGCAGTGTTCCTTGGGGCTTGCTGTTGGTGTGATGCTCTGCCTGTCCTGGACATGTGCACCTGCCTGATGCCTGTTTTCTCCCTTACTTTGGGTTATTTGGACCTCTGTGTATTCTCCTTTTTCCTCTTGCTTCCTTCATCCTGCTGTCCTGCTCAGGAGTGTGGGGCCTGTGCTCTCTTCCCACTGGTGTCAGGGAGCAGTGAGGGAGTGTTAATGGCAGCTGAGAAATGAAGACCACTTGGCTGCTCAGTGAAGACTGTCCTGATGGGATGCTGAGGGAGTCTTGTTTTCTGTAGTTGTGTGAGCAGAGCTGGGAAGCTGCTTCTCCACAGCCTCTGTTTGGGAAGGAGAATATATGCTGTGCTGCCTCGCAGTGAGCTTGCAGACTCCCCAGCCCCCTGCATCACTGCTGCTGCTCCTCTCTTGCTAAACTACTGGGTTATTTTTAACTTGGAAAAATTACAACCCGAGATTGGCATTCTCTACCCCCAGCGGAGAGCTGGAGGCAGGATGGGAAGCTGCTTCTCCACAGCCTCTGTTTGGGAAGGAGAATATATGCTGTGCTGCCTCGCAGTGAGCTTGCAGACTCCCCAGCCCCCTGCATCACTGCTGCTGCTCCTCTCTTGCTAAACTACTGGGTTATTTTTAACTTGGAAAAATTACAACCCGAGATTGGCATTCTCTACCCCCAGCGGAGAGCTGGAGGCAGGATGTGGGGGAGGCACTGCGGAGGGCTGGGAACTTGCTCGGCACGGATGGAGCTCCAGCCTGGATTCCCATGGCGAAGGCACAGAGCAGCTGCAGACACATAAACAAATCCTGCTGCAGCAGGCTGTGGGGAGAGAGCCGTGCTCTGCCTGCCAGGCTGCTTGCGTGACAGCTTGCAGACAGGTAGCTGCTGACGGGGACTGGGTACCTCCTTCAAAGAGTATCCTACAGAGATGCTCTAGGGTGATGGAGTGTGGCTGTGGAGGAGCAGCCAGGTGGCTTGCTGTTTTGCCCACTGGAGGAGGCTTTGCTGGACCACACAGCCCTCCCTAATTCAACTTGCAGAGAGCTGTCGGGGTGGAGCCAGGGAGAGAAGTGTCACTCTTGCGCCGTGGTTCTCTTTCACCCCTCCCCTAGCCCTGCCTCTACAGTGTTTTGCAGGCAGTTGTGTTGTCAGTGCGTGTCTCCCCTGCCTGGAGCTCCCCGAGTGATGGGAACACCTTTCTAAATCCGCTGGCAGTGAGATGTTTCTGCAGAGCCTCTTCTCCATGCAGCCCTCAGGAATGTAGTTCCCTGAGTCCCTCTGGATTGCAGCAGACACTCAAGTTTCAAGCTCCGGCAGCTCTGCCGGCTGAGACGTGCCTGTGCAGTCCTGCTTAGGAACAGGGATTGATAAGGTAGCAAGGCTCAAACAGCACCAGAGGACTGCAGATGTGTCTCTTTGCTGTTTGGTCACAGAGAACACTGTTGGTCAAGCCAAGCAGAAGAACAGTGCAGGTTCTGCTCTTGGTCTGTCCCAGCCAGACCTGTCAGTCTTTTACTGCTGCTCACCTTCAATGTGGATGCATCAGGTGCAGAGGGTGGCTGATACATGGGCCCTGCTTGGTTGTCCTTGGGCTTGCTGTCTGCCTTGCCAGCTGCAAAGCTATTGAGGAGGTTCCTCTGACGGGGAGGTGCTGCCAGGGACTGGGGCCTTCTGCTCAAGGTTGCCTGGGAAGGCCTGCCAGATCCTATCAGTTCTGATCTGTAGTCTACTACTCCATAGCTCTCTTAGTGATTGGGCAGGAGTAGCAGGGGAGCACAGCAAAGCTCTTGGTAAGCAATGGCCAGTCCTTATTTCCCTCAGCTGACTTCAGGCAGATGCAGGCACCCTTCCTGGCTCCTTTGGGAATGATTCTCATTTACTTGTTGAGGCTGGTCCCGTACACCCAGCACTCTGATCCCATTTGGCCTGACATGCTCTGGGCAGTGAGCTGGTGTGAGGCTCTCCAAGCTGTAGGATGTGGTACACAGGCTGTTCCTGTGCCTCTGACCTCAAGTCAGGACTCTGGGAGTTCCTGCCAGAGCAGCAGTACTGATGTCTCAGCTCTACAAAGACCTGATGTGATGCCTGACTCTGACAGAGAAATGACACAGCTCATGTCTTGTTGACACCCAACAAGCAAGAGAGCACGCGCATGCTGTATGGTAGGGAATGGCTACTGGCTACTTCTTTTCCTCAAGGCTGCAGGGTTTGTTGTCAGGCACGAGACACTGCTCTGTGTTTGAGCCAAGGGCTGCTCCCACAATGGCAGCAGGTGGTGGACAGCAGAGCAGCTCTTGGGCAGCCAGGGCTGTAGTAGCACCCCTTCCCCCAGAGAGCTACTCTGCAGTTTATGTGAGGCAGTGGGGTGTCCCCACCACCCCTGAATGGTGTGTACACACACACAAGGACAGCTGCTGACACTGGCACAGGCATTGGTGTGTGGAGCAAAGACAGAGCAGGACCCTTTACTTGGAAGACAGGCTTCTGAAAGCTCTCAGTTGCACCATTGCCTGGTGCCCTTTGTTGCTGCCTTGCGTCTGGCAGGCCTGAGCAGGGCCCTGGTGCTGTGTCTGTGGGAGCTGCCTGCAGCTCTTATTTCTAAGACTTCTCATCAGTGTGTACTGTGACCTCTGCCGGTGTTAGGGCAGGTTAGCCCTGACATCCTCAGGTACCAGAGTAGCAAGGCAGTGCTGAGCCCCCCAACTTCCCCTGGGCTAGCTGCCATCCATGAGCCTGGCTTGCTGCTGGCCTGCAGGCCTGGGCAGCAGGTTTGGACTTGGCACCCCTGACTAATCTCTTTTCCTTCAGACTGTGCCCAAGCACTGGGGAGATGCAGCACTTCTTGAGGCATATCAGCAGAGCAGACCTGCTTGTCTGAAAATCAGTAATTTCATGTCCTCCAGGGCTGCATACAAAGTGCTGTGCCTGTTTGAGATGTGTATTTTCAAGGGATCCTTCTTGTCATCAAAACTACAGGAGGGAGGAGAGAGAAGGGCTACATCATGTTGAGGAGGTGAGCAAGGCTTGCACCCCTCACCTTGAAGGAAGTGTCACCAGAAGTCCGCTGATAGATGGAGGTTGGACACTTCTTGATGCATTTATCTCAAAGGAGCTGCTTGCAGTGAGACCTTGTCCGTGGCACCTCCCCTCCCTGAGCCTACTGTGTGTGCCAGGTGCTGCTCCTGCACCTGGGAAGGGGAACCCTCTGGCTGCAGGGAGCTGGCAGACGAGGTCATTCTGGAAAGTCTGCATCTCCAGTGGGTCAGTGCCAGGGAGTTTGGGGGATGAGTGAGGATGTGTGGAGCTAGGTGTACTGTATTAAAGCACTCCTCTGGTTTGTAATAAGCAGAGGGGTCTCCAGCCTGAAGTGTGGGGCTCCTGTTCCTCTTGAATGTCACTGATGAGGCACCAAGGGGTGCTTCCATTCTGCCACATAGGAAAAGCAGCTGGGAAAGCTGCTGATGTCTAAATTAAACAATCATAGAATAGAATGGGTTGGAATGAATCTTAGATTATCTAGTTCCAACCCCTCTGCCATGGGCAGGGACACCTTCCACTACATGCACTTTTAGCTCAGGGTGGACAGCTGAGACATGGACCCCAATTTGTGTTTGTGGAGAGTTGTGAGTCTGTAGTGTCATTGTGTGGTCCTGGCTGGCAATGTGCCTTTACTTTCCAGGAAAAGTATCTGGTGGAGGACCTTGTCACCTCAGCAGTAGTGCAAGGCAGACTGTCATCCCACTGGACCCAGCTTGCTGTGCTTAAGGAGTTCAGGGGCTCTCACTTCTGGCCTGGGACCTGAGTATTCAAGACACCTCCTGAGAAGCAAACGTGATCCCTTTGCTGGATTTTTATCACTTCATTGAGATGTGGGGTGTGCGTGTGCAGGGTGCTGAGTGGCTTGGTTGTGTCATTGAATGTCTGCCACAGGTATGGCTGAAAATCAGAGTTGAAGTGTATTGAGTAGAGTCTCCTCTGGAGATACTCAAAACCTGCCTGTGAGACCTGCTCAAGGTGAACCTGCTTTATCAGGGGACTTGGACAAGATGATCTCAAGAGATCCCTTTGAATTCTAACTGCTCTGGGATTTTGTGTAGTGGTGCATGTCAACTTACAAGTTTGCAGTGTCCAAGGCTGTTTCCTGGTTCTGCTCTTTGCTGCAGCAGCTTTGGATGGACTTGAGTGCAAAATTCCTATTTAGCAAGGGAAAAGAATGAGTGCAGGTTTTCCAAATGGATTATCACCAGTGGTTGTGGCACATAGGTGGACATGCCCACAAAGGCCTGTGGGTGCCCCTTGTCCTTCCAGAGGTGGCTTGTGAGCATTGCTTCTTTTTGAATCCCAGGTACTGTTGTGCTTGGAGAAAGTCACGTGCCCCTTTTTTTTGTCCTTCTGAAGGGGATCATTAAGGACCTGGGGTGTTGATTTTTGTTTTAACTGCACTTGTTTCCTAGCTGCAGCTTATTTCCACAGATAAAATCGGTGCTTTTTCCCCTTTGAAGAAGGCTGTCACCTGCCTCTTGCAGGCAACTGAACATGGCACTGTGCTGCAGGAATGTGGTCTAATAAAGTAAAAACATTTGCTGCTGTACTGAATAAGGCATGTTCTCGGGTAAATGCCATTAGTTTCTGCAGATGCTGAGGCCTCTGCTTTGTCTGGGTTTGTGGTCCTTTTGCCTGTTGGTGACAAGCCTATGGACGTTATCCGGAGGGACAGACAGGGCTGTGTTCATGTTGCCCCGGGGCAGCTCTGGGGCTGAGCTGGCCTGGGGAAGCTTCTGAGCTGCAGCCAAGGCATGTGGGCATGTACACCTGTGCCATGGGTTGGGGGACCTGGGGACACCTGAACTGTCGGAGAAGAGAGGGGAGGACAGGGCTTGAAGATAATATGGACCCTTGGAAGTAAAGGCAAAACAAAATTAGGACTGCGTTCAGAGCTGCTGACTCCCACCTTCCTCACCGTGCTGCAGATGAGATTTCCCTTCAGGAAATGAAAGTTGCTCTTTGGATAAAAGCTATGAATAAAACTTCCTTTCTGAAGTGCCTTGATGTGTCCATGACTGAGGGGCTGTGGGAACATCTTGAGATGAAGAATGCTTGAAGGGATATTGGTAGAAGTCTGCAATGGGAGAATGCCAGAGATTGTGCTCAGAGATTGAACTTTGTGTGTCTGAAGTCATCTGTGGGCCCAGTCCTTGGCAGTGGTTGTGTGGGTATCTTGGGAGCACATGCAGGTTTTGGAGAGAGGAAAGGCTGAGACAAGTCTGGATGTGTCCCCAGGGGAAAGATGGGGTTGTGTGCCTTACTGGTTTTGAGGGCTGTGTGAACCATAGAATCAAAGTAGTTTGGAAAAGGCCCTTTAGATCATTGAGTCCAGCTGTGAACATAACACTGCCAAAGCCACCACTCAACCATGTCCCCAGGTGCTAAAGCCACATGTCTTTAAAATCCCTGCAGGGATGATGACTCCATCACTGTTGTAGGCAGCCTGTGCTAGTGCTTAACAACCCTTTTGGTGAAGAAATTTTCCTTAATCTCCAACCTAAACTTCTCCTGGTGCAACTTGGGGCTATTTGTCCATATCCTGTTACTTGGTAGAAGAGTCCACCTGGCTCCACACTCATGTCGAGGAGTTGTAGAGAGCGAGAAGGTTCCCCCCTGAGCCTCCATTTTTCCAGGCTGATCTCCCCCGGCTTCTTAGCCACTCCTCCTCAGACTTGTACTCCAGATCCTTCCCCGGCTCTGTTGCCTTTCTCTGGACATGTTTCCTGAAGGTTCTTCTTGTCACAAGGGGTCAAACCACTGAATCGAAGCTCCATGCCCCTACATCATTCCTCTCCCCAAAGTGTTTATCCTGTTGGGACCCTGAGGACTGATCCTGTTTGACTGATCCTCGCCTGTGTGTATGTGTTATATTACAAGGAGGAGCACCTTTTTGTCAGGTATTTTGGTGATCAGTGGATTTATATTGGGGATGTAGCCTTTTTTGGCGATGCACTACAAAAACCAGATGAGTTTGAGATGTGAGAGCCCACCAGCAGAGTCTCCTAAAAGGCAAGTAGGACATAAACTGAGAACAGCTTGGATGGTGCAGATGCATCCCCTTTCCTGCTCTTGGAATACATAACCTGTGGGCACAGTCCTCTTTGCTTGTTAACACATGCCATGTTTTCAGCTTGCTGGCTGTGGAGACTGTTGGATTTGTGGGCCAGTCTAATCACATCTCCTTTCCGCAAGATATGTTTTAATGTAATTCAATCTTAGGTGGTGGTGGTGCTCTTTGTGATGAAGCTCCTCTGTGCAGCTGGAGTAATCCTTGTCTAGCTCTGTTTTGCACTGCAAATCTGTGCAGTGCCTCAGGCTGGCTCTGTTTAAGGTTTCAACAAGAATGGGTGTTGTTTTTGAGAAGGAGGTTACAGAGAAAGGCAAAGTTTGATCTCTTACCCGTCCTTGTAAAAATTCAGCTAGCCTCAGCACAGCATCAGCCTCTGAAAACAAACATTTGATTTTTAAAAGTTCTGTTTGTTGCTCTACTCTATTCCCTTTGCACCTGAGTGAAGGAGGGCAGGAGCCTGACACCCTATTGGAGGTTAGGATTTTTCCTTTTTTTTTTTTTTTTTTTCCTCTTAGGGAATTTTCTCCCATTTGCTGCCTAAGAGATGGTAACAGGGATACTTAAGAGAAACAAAAGGAGTGGCCAAGATGGGGGAGGGATGCAGCTGGCTGAAGGGCTTTCTCTTGGGAAGGGCAGAGATACCGCAAGATTTTGGGTGAGGGGCTGAGCTCGGCTCCTCCCTCTCGCTCTCTCGCCCTTGGGACCAGAGGTGCGATGGCCGGGCTGCTGCTGTGAGGAGAATTTGCTGCCACCGCGGAGTTCTGTCCTGCGCTGCTTTCTCCTTACTGGGGGTGAGCTTCTGCTCTCAAGTGCAGCTGTTGAACTGGGACCTTTCCAACGCCCGACCTCACTGGGAGGAGGACCCCGACCCCGTTCCCGGAGGGAGCAGCTCCCGGCTGCCGCGCCCGGCAAGCCCCCCCGCCT
>NW_008236246.1:707936-741228 GCF_000691975.1 Corvus brachyrhynchos | reverse complement strand
TGCGGCCAGGAGAGGCCGGCCCTGGGCTCTGCTGATGCTCGTTGGTGCTGCCGGCGCTGTTGTTTGTGTGCCTTGGCACCCACACACACACCAGCAAAGAGCTGCTACTCCTTCTCCCGTAGCTCTGCCTGAAAGCCCCTTAATTTCAAAGTGATCATAATTTGGAGGGAAGGGGGTCACATTTTCCATTCCAACGGAGGTTCCCACCTTCCTTGGTGGACACTTCAAACCAAGACCCACCATCACAGGCTTTGTGTTGCCTTCAATAGGGAAATGTCTTTCTCTGAAACCTCGTCCTCATTCTCTTCCTGAACCTGAGACACGGTCCCCCAGGCACTGCACAGACATTGCATGGATAGAAATTTCTCCCATCCCAAGTGTTTGGCAGCCACCTTCCAGCTCTACTCCAATGGCAGCTCTCAGCCTTCAGTCCTGTCTCTAGCCTTCCTTTTCTTGGGAACAGGTGGGCATGGCCCTGAAGCCAAGTAGGCAGACCTGAGACTTTCCTAGCATGGGTCTCCTACCATTTCCTTCTGGTAGCCTCTTCCCTGCTCTGCCTGCAGCTCCAGGCTTTCTCTCAACCCTAGCTCTCCCTTTCTGGGGAAGCTCTAGAGAAGGCTGCTGAGCCATTTTCCAGACCAAAGGCTTCTCTAAGCCCCAGTCTCTTTGCAGGCCCCCACTTTGCTTTGGCAGCCTATTGCCATCCCTATTTCAGTTGTATGTCAAGGCTCCTTCTGTCCATCAGTGTTACTCTGAACCTAATTTTATAGCTGAACCTTTTGACAAGAGCTGCTGTACAAGAGGTGATTCCCAGACAAGGGCTCTTGACAAACTAAAAACATCTTTGGCATACCATTTCTAACCCTGTTCCAAATGCAACCCTAAGCTTTCACTTTCTGTTAGCCTTAACTGTAGTTCTTGCTTTCCAGTTGAGTCTTAGAGCTGGAAATCCAGACAGAGTTCTTCCAGCCCATGTATCTTGGCAGCCCCCACTTGGCTTTGGCAGCCCTTTTCCTGCCACAGTCCAAGTGTAGCTTAGGCTTTGTCCCTCTTGCAGCCCTAACCCTACTCCTGGCACTGGCTCTTATTTTTCCACCAAACAATTGAAAAGGCCCCATAGCCATTGCCTGGATGAAAACTGACCCAGCGCAGCTGTCCTGCCAGCCCCTGCTTGCCTGGTGAGGCCCCGGCTCAGCTGTAAGCTCTGGCTTTCACTCAAGCCTCTTATTTTTTGTGAAGAACTGCAGTGAAGACCCCTAACCCATGGCTCACTCCAAAGCCTTCACTCATCCTGGGACTCCAGGCTGCTCCCACTTATCTTTGGCAGCTCCTTTCCAGCTTCGCTCCAGCAATAACACCAGGCATTCTGCTTCTGAGCCCGACCCCGTGTTTGCCTGTGCACTGTGAGGAAGGGATATAAGGAAGGGCCTGCAGCCATTTCCTGGCACAAGGTGTCCCACATGGGTCTCTTGGCAGCCCCTCTCCCCAGGTGCTGTGTAACCTTTCCTTTCTGTCCAGACCCTGACCTGAGCTGTTTTCCAGCTGAATTGTAGGGAACCTTCTAAACCATTTCCCAGGCCAGCCCCTTTAGCTTTTGCCATCCCTTTCCAGCTCCACATGAGTGCTAGACTCTGGACCCTGATGCTGGTTTTCCAGCAGAGCCTTAGCTAAGCTCCCCAGCCTTTTTCCTAATGAAGGCTTTTTCCCAGGTGAGGCCTCGTGCAGTTCTTGCTTTGCTCGGCTGAGCTCTGCCTCCTCTGCACCTCTGGGTTTTCTTTTTCTTAGCCATAGCCCTGATTTTCGTGAGAAGCCATAGAGAAGTTTTCTACCAATTATCTAGACCAGTGTTTTCTCCCGGCCCAGCATTCTTGGAAGCTGCCGTGTACTTTTGCAGCCCCACTCAGCGTTATCCCAACCCTAATCTTATTAGGGTCAAGGTCATTCTTCAGGAAGGTGTCTGCAAACTCAGGTCTTTGGCATCCCCTACTTTCTTCTAGTGGGCCCTTTCTGGCCCCTCTCAAGCTATGAATTTTGGCTTTTCTTCAGCCCTAATCTTAATTTCATATCTGAAGCCCAGCCAAGAGCTGCCAGGGGAGGCTTCTCCCAGGCCGGGTGTTCTGTGCTCCAGCAGTGCTGTTACAGCCCCAGTCCCACACCTGTCCTGTGCACATGGAGGACCTGTTCCCCAGGCTTGCCAGTGATGCAGAACAGGATTGAGCTCGGCTTCCTTAAAATTTTATATGCATATTTCTGGACTTTTTTTAAGTCAGAAAACTGCTGTTTAAAAGTCAGACAGGATTGGGCAACATTGACTCACTTGCCTTTTCCCCTTCATTCTCGTTTGCTCGAGAGGGGTGCCGGGCAGCCGTGCCTTTGTCAGCAGGGCTGTTGAAGGATGTGGATGCTAGCACAGACTGGCTGCTCCTTCCCAGTTTTGCATCCAAGCTTCAGATTTGGATTCTGGCATTGTTGCTAGCATACAGCATTGGTGGGCAGGATTTTCAGTTCAGTTAGGAGTGCTTGTTCAGACCTTCACTAGGGCATTTTCATTTTGAATGTTGCCATCAGTGTCCTTTAAATACCCTTCTGAGATGTGCAGTGGTGTGGTTGAAATACAGCAAAGGCCGTGGGCACCCCAGACATCAGGCTGGAGAGAGGGACAGGTGCTGCTTTGAGAGGTGGGCAGCAGATGCTTCTGCTGCTGCCCTGGCATGGAGGCAGTACTGTCTGGAGCAGGCATCTCCTGCTGCCATAAGGAACTTCTTTACGGACACAAATAGTTTTTCAGCCTGTGAAACAGTTTTAGGGATCTCATGTGGCTTTTTAAAGGTAAGCTGCAAAGATTTGATGGAAAAGGAGCCAAGAGCAGGTTGCTGAGTGCCTGTGATGAGGGGTATGAGCTCCAATCCAGGCTGCCCTGTGGAGCTTGACCAGCAGTTCTGTGTGCCCCTCGCACCGGGGCTGCACCCGCTCCCTGCTGCTCTGCAAGTAGGAGTGGGAGATGTCAGGATTGAGCCTCGGGTGGAAAATCTGCGTATTTTATATTTTCCTAGTGTGAAACTGCAGTCTGGAAAACGGTTTCAAAAAAGCAAGTGTGAGGTTTAAACTCACTTGGAAACCTTTTCCTTTTCTTGGGATAAGCAACAATGAAAGCGTGTAACAAGCTGTCAGGCCCTCCTCCCCCCAGGCTGGGTGGCCTGCACCCTGCCTTTCCTGGCCCAACAGCGCTCCCAGAAAACTGAAAATAGTTGGTATTTCCTATCCCCAGGGCAATTATTTGATCCTCTGCAGCTGATCTGAGCTATTCTCAGAGCTAACAGCTGGCCTGGGCAGGGTCCTGGGTTGGGGGACCCAGGCTGGATTCTGGGAGGAGCCCTGTAAGCAGCCCCCAGTGCAGGGCTGGCTGTGGTGGGTCCTCTCCTGCAGTCCCTGTCCCCACCTGTGCAGGCTCACTTGTGCTGCCATTCCCAAAATGAGCTGGATCTGGGCAACCTTCACACAGAGCTCGCTGTCATTGTCACAGAAGGTGATAAGTATTAGGAATTATTTATTCTTCTATGGTAATTTAAACACTGACAGTTTTGAATGCAGCGTTGTTGGGCTGACACGTTAGTGTTTGTCTGGGAGCTTTGTGCAGCTGGAGCTGATCCATCAGGATTTCCTTCTGATTGCTCTCAGCCTGCGGGCGAGGAGGTGTGTGTTGCAGCATCTTCCCAGCCAGATTGAAGTAGCAAAACAATGAATGCTACTTATGCTTACAGACTGCTATGCTGAATGTAAATTTAATTCATATTAGAGAGTATTGTTTGAGATTTTGTTGTCTTTAAAGTCTCAAAACCTGGCCAAAAATATGCATATCCCGTTAAACCAGGAGATTTCTTTGAGTTGTGGATTTGAGACTGCTGTGTGATGTGTCTGAGGTTCTCTGAGATCTGTTTGGTGGGCCAAGGGGGACCCTGAAGAGCTGTGGTTTCCACGCTGTGACAAGTTACAGGCACATTAGCATTGTAACTATTTTTGCAAACCACATTCTAGGAATTCCTTGGTGTCCTGTGGCGGTTTGTCTTAGATTTCCTGCTTGCAGCACTGTGACTTAGAATGCTTCTCACAGGCTCATGGTCACAGTGGCATTGGGGGTTTCTCTGTGGACCTCACATACCATGACAGTGGCCGTGTGGGACACGCTGGGGCCTGCTCGGAGGGCGCTGCCACAGGTGCCTCTCACCCAGCCTACTGTGGCCCAAGGACTTCTCAGATCAGATGGTAACAGTGGTATTTTGGATGTGTTCAGCTCTTGAGACAATTGTGGGCCTGAGAACAAAGTGTGCTGGGTCAGCCTAACACTGTGGTACCTCTGCCGGGTAGTCAGACTCAACAGAGGGACTGCAAAGTGTTCTCCTGGGCTGGTCCTTGCTCTGGGCAGGCAGTGTGGCCAGGGATGTGCTTCCAGAGGCTTGTTAAAAAGCCAGGGTTACTTTCCCATTGGGGGACAGCTCAGCACAATTGGAGAAAAGAGGCTTGAAGCTGTTCTTGGTAGGGCTGGGGACCTCCTCTGGGCAATGTGCTCTGAAGTGAGGTGCAGTGGGTCCCAGTATCCCTCATGCTGGGCAAACTGCTCAGGCAAAGAGCTCTTCCTTAGGGTACAGATTACTCTGAGCCTTCCCCAGCCTCCTGAATTTGCCCCATTTGCTCAGTCATGCCAGCCCTTGCAAGCACTGGATGTGCTGTGTAGTTGCTGATCACTCCAAGCAGAGTTTTGTCTTGGATTTTCCTGGGGATTGAAAGGGTGAATGCTGTGTTTTTTCCACCTTCAGTCCTCTCTGACCTCAGGCTGGCCTTCCCGAAAGCACAGCCCCCGGTATGCAGAGCAGCAGGAGAGCTGGGGTCCATCACGTGCAGCATTCTTCCTGCTTTTGCACTGTGGGGCTGCCTGTCTGCTCTTTTTAGCCCCCTACACAGGATAGAAATAAAAATACAATCTAAAATAATATAAAGACAGAAGCAAGGTAGGTGCAGAAAGTCGGGCTTCCTTTTCCAGCACTGTCCCTCACAGGAGCTCAGGACAGAGCTGGGAGAGGAGGCTCTCTGAAGCACAGAGGAGCAGGGCCATGCTGTGTGACACATGGACAGCCCCAGTAGGAGCTTTGGTGTTGAATGGTGCCATGGGCTGTTGGAAGATGTCTGAGTAGAAGGATTATGAACTGACGCTGGGGTGTCAGCTGGACGGTGAATTTCAAGGAAACGTAGTGGTTTAGATCAATGGAGGGAAGGAACAATGGAAGAACAATGCGAGGAGAACTGCAGCCTATGTGAGCTGGCCTCTTTGAGGAGGCTTGATGCTGTCAAGGTATTGTCTGAGCACCGCTTGCTTCATTTCCATGCTTTAGAGCCTTATAGGAGCCAGGAATGTTGCCTTTGTAGCTGTAACATCCTTGCCTGGCAAGGCTGTGTTTGCAGAAGTGTACGCTGCTGTGGGTTGCTGAAGGGACCTGTGGGACACCCAGGACAGTGGTAGCAAGGTGCTGCAGGTAGCAGGGCAGAGCGGGACCCTGTAGAAGCAAATCCTACCAGCCATGAGTCCTGCTTGCCAGGATCCTGCAGTTGGGGTGTGCATTAGTACCTGTTTGTCGTGCTCAGAATTGAATCCAGCTACTCCTTGGGTGCCATATGCTTGATACCTGCTCCCACCATGTGCAGAAGGCTGTACCTGCTGCTCAGAACATCTCCTGGCTTGGCTTCGTCCGAGTGCTCTCATTCTGCTGGGTGGCTGTTGGAGCACAAGTTCCCTGGTGTGATAGTGGTGTAGCTGCTGCATGTACAAATGGAGTCCTTGGTGCTGTGCTTATGTTGCCCAGCACATGCATCAGTCGGGTTGAGGGTAAGTGCACAAGTGTGCATTTTGTTTCCTCAGAGCTAGATCTTCAGCAGGTGGTGTTGAGCAAGCAGGAAATTGGATACTTAGGTGTAGAGACATGTTGTATGGTGGAAAGTCTGGAAAGGCACTTTGGCTTACATGCCAGCATCCACCTCTCCTTCTGGCATGGAACAGGATATAGGCAATGGCAGTCTGTCTTTCCATCAGGTATGATCTTGAAAAGCATCCTCAATGGTGGCCCGTCTGTGATGGCTTTGTCCTGGAAAGTCCTTGGGGCTGCTCACAGCTGTCTGTGACAGTTCCACAGCATCTCCCAAGTGCTGTGGCTTCCAAATGTTGTATTCCTTTGTCTCTGCTCATGTGGATGAGTTAATGTGGTACAGGGGTGCTGGGCAGCACAGCCCAGCCGAGGCTCTGCACTCCCTAGGCTCCAGCTCGGATGCCCTGCAAGCACTGTGGCTAAGCCAGGCTGAGGAGTAGTTCGCACATGCCTTTGGGTATATATCCTTGTTACCACTCTAGGACTTTATTCCTTTTTCTTCATATGTTGACCTCTTCTCCCAGACTTGGCAAGTGTGTTTCTGCAATGCCTGTTAAAAGTTCTCCTCAAGCCCTGGAGATCTTGTCCCTTTACAGGCTGTCTAGTCAGAGCCACTGTGGCTTCTCTGTGCCTTTGCTCTCAGCTGCTTTTCTCTGAAGATCATATTGAGAAGATCTTCTCCCATTTCTAAGGGAAAACCAAGGTGAACCACTCTACAGGACATGCACTGGATGGAGCTGTGTGTACAAATGAGATAGAAGATCGCTCCTCGCAGGGACCTGTGGTTGCTTTCACAGAGTGCTCATGGTACTGGTGGTGGGGCTGCATGGCTGGA
The DNA here is from genome assembly GCF_000691975.1 of Corvus brachyrhynchos. Lineage (NCBI taxonomy): Eukaryota > Metazoa > Chordata > Aves > Passeriformes > Corvidae > Corvus > Corvus brachyrhynchos. The sequence continues at coordinate 734,478 of NW_008236246.1, read as the reverse complement.
GTATTCTGCATGTCCACAGTACATGAACAGCCTCTGAGCTGGGAAAATCAGTCCTCCCGCTGCAGAGGAGACCTTGGCCACTCATGTGGGAAGGCTGGTAGAAGAGGGAGAACACATGCTTGGTCTTGGGTTGGTGCTGGCTCAGTTGTGGAATTTCTGATAATGTTCTTGGAATCTGCATGGATGCTGCAACTCCTGGAGGAGCTCAGGGAAGAGCAAAAGGAAATATTGGCATGATGTGGACTTGGTCTGGTGTAGGGATAGCTTGTGCGTTCAGAACAAAAAAAACAAGGGAGGAGGATAGTAACCTGATGTGCCTGAAACTGTGTGACTGAAAACGTCATTGCTAGCAGCAGATGCTGTGTAGAGGCCATGCTACAGCGAGTTGGGCTGCTCATGAAGAGGGACAAAGCACAGCTTTCGGCACTGCTCTGCTCATCTCTGGAAATGCAACAAGACAGTTCCTAGTGTGTGGTCAGCCTGCCAGCGTGTGCCATGTTGGTGTGCTCACCACATGTGCGTGGTGCTTGGCACTAGGGGCTTGCTGAGGAGGTTGTACCGTGACCTCATGGAAGACCTGTCCTTGGCTGCTGAAAGTGCTTGATGCCTGCCTGATGCAGGGGTGTTGCAGGCTGGCAGCACGGGGTGGGGCATGCATCAGTTAAAAGGTGTAAAAAAGCATAAAAACTTGAACATGGAAAATGAAAACTTCCCACTTGTGGCCGTGGCGATAAACCTGCAGTGCTTGCATGATCTGCTAGTGAGAACATGTTGATCTCCATATGAAAACCATAAGCTTATTTAGAAAATTGGGCTGTCTCATTTGAGATTAGAGTTTCTCTTTAATCTGCAAATTCTTAATTAGTATGGAAATAGCTTGTTAAGTGGGGTTCTCTGTGCATATATATCTGCATACCAGTGCGGTGGTGCTCCCTAGCAGGTGGTGTGCTTCCCTTTAGGATGCTGGACAAATTCCTGGCTCTGAGACCAGGCAGCAGGCAAAAGCAGACCACAGCACCAGGCAGACATGATTGTGTCCTTTTCCTCCTGTCCAGCTTGTCCCCTAGGAGATGATGGCAAGAGATGCTTGCTCCACAGGATGATCACAGAATCACAGACTATTCTGAGTTGGAGGGAACCCACAAGGATCATTGAGTCTAGCCCTTAAATGAATGGCCGTATGGGGATTGGACCCACAACCTTGGCATTATTAACGCCATGTTTCAACCAGCTGAGCATTATGAATAATACAGTGTGTTAAATGCTGCAGGTTCCCTGGTGTCTGGAGTCACAGCTGGCCACAGAGACTCTGGCCCCTGCCAGCACAGTTTAAAGGAGCCTTCCACACACTGGAATGGCCTGTCATCCCAGGAGCTGGAGCAGGGCCCTGTGAGGACCTGGGGTGCTGTCATCCTCTCAGGGTGCCCTCTCTGTGGCCAGCTCTGTGTGCAGACAGGTGTCTCGGTTTGAGGCAAGTTTAGGAGGAAATGTCCTGTAATGAACATCTCCTTGTAAGAAGGCAGGTTTCAGCACTCCCTCTCCCACCAATACAAAAGGAATTTCTTGGATGAAAGTGAAAAAAAAAAATTTATTTAACAAGCGGAGTGCCAACAGGGCAAAGAAAAAATGAGTAATATTGGATAATAAACCTCCTTGATGCGGAGAAAGCTGGTGGTTTTAGAGTTCCCTCTGTAGCTGCCCCGGCCCCTCCCGGGGCCCAAGGCCGGGATGTGGCCTCGCCACAGCCTCCCTGCTGGTCCACGGGGTCCGATGATCTGGTTCTCGGATCCCAGCTAAGCTGAACAGTTCCAGAAGAAGAAGAAGTTGTTACTGGAGGATTTTGGTATGCAGTCCTGGGAAAATTTTCTTGCCTCAGCTAAGAGGCTGGCTAAAAGCAGGAAGGTGCTCCCTCGGCTCTGCAGCGGTGAGAATGCGGGGGAGCGTGTGAGCCCTTGAACACAAACCATGCTGAGGAAGTCGTCTGGCTTCTCTCCCCCCTCTCCTGGACCCAGATTAAAGCTATGGGACCCATTTCTGGGCATAAAGCAGATGATAGGGAAATACAGTATTATCATAAAATCACCCCAAGACAACAGGAGACCAAGGGCTCTCTCCTGACACCCGTACGGGCTTCACAGGGCCTCTTCTTGCATTTGGAGGACTTGGCACGTGGTCAGGGTGGGTATCCTGGTTAGAATCATTGAATCATCAAAGTTGGAAGAGATCTTTAAGATCATCAAGTTCAATGGCCTACCCAGCACTACCACTTTAACCCCTAAACCACATCACCCAGTGCCCAATCCAGTTCCTTAAATACTTCTGGGGATGGTGACTCCACCTTTGTGGCAACTTATTCTGGTTCCTGACCACCCTAACAGTGAAAAGTTTCCTTCTAATATCTAATCTGAATCTCCCCAGACTCAACTTAAGGCCATTTACTCTTGTTCTCTCACTGCAGGTACAGCAAAAGAGACCGGCCCCCACCTCACTACAACCTCCTGTCAGGGAGCTGGAGAGAACAATGTGTTCCCCCTATGAGCCTTCTCTTCTCAAGACTAAACAAACCCAGCTCCCTCAGCTGTTCTTGATAAGACATTTTTTATAGACCCTTCACAAGCCATGTTGCCCTTTCCTGGACATGCTTCAGGACCAAACTGTCCTTTTGTCCCCTTTTTGAAGTGAGGGACCCAAAACTGAACATAGTATCTGAGGTGCCTCACCAGTGCCAAGTACAGGGGATTGGTCACTTCCCTAGTCCTGCTGGCCACACTGTTCTTGATATAGGCCATGTTGCCGTTGATCTCTTTGGCTACCTGGGCACACTGCTGGCACCCCCCAGTCCCTTTCTGCCAAACAGTTCTTGAGCCACTCCTCCCCAAGCCTGGAGCTGCAGGGGGTTGCTGCGACCCAAGTGTAGGACCTGATGCTTCACCTTATTGAACTTCACACAGTTGTCCTCAGCCCACTGATCGAGTCTGTCCAGGTGTCTCTGTAGAGCCTTCCTACCCTTGAGCAGTTTAAGTGGATCTTGAGGTTAAACTGTCTCCTCTGGATCTAACTGATATCCCAGCCTTATTTTATCAAGGCAGATGGCTCCATTTCTATGGAAATACATGGGTGTACGGTGGGTGTGATACTGTTGTGTGCCTGTCACTAGCTGGAACGAGAGGACAGAGCCTACAGAAGACCTGTCCGCTGGTTTGGGCCCACTGCTGAATATGGGAGTACCCTGCTCTGGGGCTGGTCTGGCCCTTTCTGTGCTTGTTGTGCCAAGCAGCTGGACTCTACAGCAATAGGACATGAATGCCTGTAATGCCTATGTAGAGATTGATATGCTCAAGCTGGGCACAGACAGAAGAAGAAAGACCTATAGATTTTTCCTCTTGGCTCTTTAAGAGAGAGGAGGGTCTGCCCATTCTGTTCCTGGCTGTCCAATGCTGGCTGTGGCCTGAGCCGAGTGCTTTCAGGGCACAGTCTGTCCTGAGCTATGGCCAGTGATGAGGACTCCTTGGTGCTTCCCTTCCAAGGGCAAGTGGCTGTGTTTGTGGCTCTGGGTGGGCCTTGCTGCTGAGAGGAAGAGGCACATGGCCTGGTAGCTGCCTCCTGCCGGTATCAGGGTGGGTGCTGTGCAGGGGTCCCCTCTGGGTTTGGCTGTGTCTCCCACAGCTATCCATAGATGTGAGTCTGAGTAGAAACAAAGGTCTGTGCCAAGAAGTGACTGCTCTGCTTTGGTCAGGGAGAAACCCCCTCCCGTGCCCTGCTGTCTCATGTCCTTTCTTGAACCCGTGCCCTTGTCTCCTCTGGTCCAGATCCTCATTCAGAGCATGCCAGTGGGCTGGCCAAGAGCTCCTCCTGCACTGCTGTGTGCCGGTGCTGCCAGCCCTGCTTTGCTCACCCACTGACTGGGCTTCTGTGCTGCCTCTTGTAAACCCCCAAAGCTGGGGCTTGTCTGCAGCCTACCACACTCAGGGAACTGAGAAAGGCCTTCCTTGATACTGACTTTAACCTGGGAAAAGTTATTCCTGAGTCATGCTGCTCATCCTGAAGAAAACAGATATTAGGAATGGGCAGATTACCTTGCCCCACAACCTCGTCCAAAGGTGCTGTGGGAAGAAGAATGACAGGCTACAGGCTTTGGCAGTGAGGGTCCAGCTCTCCTTTCTGCTGGAGAGCTCAGGAACATTCCTGCCCTTCACATCCACTCTTGGGACCACTAGACATGTGGCAGAGTCCAGCTGCCTGCTCCCTATCCTGGTGAAGAAGCTGTGCTTGGCCTCCTGCTGCTGGTGATGAGGCTCATGATGCAAAGCTAAAGCTCGTTCCTCTGAGCGGCTGTCTCCCGGCGCTGGCTGCCCTCCCCTGTCCGCAGCCTTTGCCCTCCCAGCCCAGTGCTGCCTGCTTGGGATCCTGCCCTGCCTGAATGCTGGTGCCTGGGGAGGAACAGGCAGGGTGGTGCTGGAGCAGCAGCCCATGGGGGCAGGGGCCAGGGGTGTGGGACAGCACCAGGGCTGAGGGCAGCAGGGCCCTGCAGCCCTTTGCTGGGCTCTGGAGGCAGCAGAGCTGGGCTGCTCACTGCAGCATCAAGTGTCCAGGCATCCTCCACCCTCATTCAGCTGCTGCAGCTGCCTGAGCTAACACTGTACAAAAGGCAGTGAGCTGGGGCTTAGGCCACTCGATGTGTATGATGCACAGTATATGATTTTTTTATTTGACTTTTTGTTTAAAAAAAAACCAAGCACCCTGAAAACCTAGAGTTGAGTGATAGGCCTCTTGTGGGCCACACAATGAGAGGGGTCCAGCCTGGACTAGCCCCATGACAAGGAACTTGTAGCAAGGTATTTATCTTGACTTTAGCTTGCCAGAAGTTTTGCTGCTGTGCAGACAATGTCTGATCCTTTCTCCTTCCCTGGCATCACTTGGGTCTCAGTGAAACCTCCTGTGTGCTCCATGTGGGACCCTAGCTCTGCTGGATAGGAGCAGAGAGCTACAGATGCCCCCAGTCTCACTGGGCTGGCAGTGGCCTTTCCCCAGGCTTTGGAGGTGGACCAAGCTGCACTGGTGAGATGCAGTGGTTCCCAGAGGGGTGCAGATGGATGCTACCAGTGTCCTGCTTTCCTGCTGTGGGAGAGTCCTGTGCTGCTGGATTCTGTCCTGGTGCTGTCCCCACAGCTATATCAGCTGGAGACATGCACAGGCACCTTAGAGTTGTAATGTCAGGTGCCAGGGCTCAGCCTACAGCCTGAAGGTTGTTTGGGTGGTGTAGGTTCTGCTCTGGCTCTGGGAGCAGCAAGCTGGCTGGCCTGCAAAATCCCTTGGTGTGTGCCAGGTACTTAGTTAAGTGTCAAGTGATTCTTTGTGGCAAGGCAGTAGTGGGAAGAGCTCCTTGAGAACAGAAGGGATCCCATGCCTTGCCAGGGTTCTGAGGGACTTCACAGCCTTTTGATGATGGAAAGAAGACAGCAGGAAGAGAGTGCTAGTTCCCTCAAGAGCTGGAGTGCCCCAGATCCATCTTCTGGGTTACTCCAGCAGAAAATTGATTGAGCACTGGAACAGGCTCCCCAGGGAAGTCACAGCACGAAGCCTGTCCAATTTCAAGAAGTGTTTGAACAATGCTTTCAGGCACATGATGGGATTCTTGGGGCATTCTGTGCAGGGCCAGGAGTTGGACTTGATGATCCTGATGGGTCCGATCCAACTCAGCATATTCTATGATGTGGTGTTTCTAAAATCTGTGAGGGCAGGACTGGGAAGTAGAGCCAGGGTAGGAGCAGCTCGGCCGGGTGGATGCTGGCTGGCCCTGCTGGGGGCCAAGCTGAGGCAGGTGGGGCAAGAGCAGTGCACTCGTGCTGCTGGCAAGGAGGGCTAAGCTGAGCACCTTGGAGCCTCCTGCAGCACAGAGACCACTGTGAAAGATGAACTAAACCCAGGTCTCCTACACATCTGGCTCCAAGCACACCTTTGGGATGGGACTGCTCTCTGTTGGAGCCCAGCAGGGTTGTTCTGAGCTGCTGCTCCCACTTGGTCTGAAATCTCTGCATGGTCCTTCCTGGAGAGCACCTCTCCTGCAGCTGCATGTGTCTTCTAGCTTGACTTAGCCCTGTGTTCTCTGGGCCCTCCTGGGACACATTTGCAGCAGTACAGGAGGGTCTGTATGGGACAGGCTTAGTCATGAGAAAGAGTCCTGTGTCATCTTGTCCACAGATGCCGTGAAACTCCTCCCTGCTCAGGTCGTGGCACTGGGTGCCTTTCCTTGCTCTCACCTAGCTTGACTTAGATGTGGGCCATGCTGGCCTGTGTCATGTAGCCAGGATCAGAGTTAGAAGCCTTCGCCTCTTCAGTATGATGGCATGAGCCATGGACCAGCATCAGCATGCAGAATTGGTCACCTCATGCTGGCCTGAGAAGTGCCCACCTGTAGGACCTGTTGGCTTTTGGTGTTCCTGCCAAGGAGGGAGACACGATGGGGGTACGGGGTGTCACTGGGGCTGGCCTGTGGGCTGGCAGCAGTGCAAGCTGCTCCCTTGTGCCAGCAAGTCTGATGGCTCATGGCTCATGGAGTGGGGTTTGCATGGTACTGGAGGGAAAGGAGAGGCAGGTGTTTGTGGGACTTCTGTCTTAAAACACTTGTCAAATACTTCTGCGCTCTTTGGCACCTGTTGCTGGCACTGTGCAGCAGACAACTGCTGAGGGTTGGCTGCCCAAAAAGCATCTACTGCCGATGGCTGTGTTGAGTGTGCCGTGGCTGGAGCTGCTGTGGGGAGGGCGTGGACTGTGACCTCACGCTGTCTGCTTGACTGTCACAGCGTGTTTATCCTGGGGAGCTGCAGCAGCGCCCCATCCACCCAGGACCGGCGCTGCATGTGGCAGGGCTGCTCCTGGCCTTCCTGCCACCACAGCACTGGTGGGAAGGAGGCGTTGAGGCCAGCTTTCTCCTGCATCTGGCAGTGTCCAACCTATGCCCAGTCCCCAGAGAAATCAGGCCTAGGCAGGTTGGCCTGGTCCTGAGGGTGTGTGAAGCCCAGGAGGGGGTTCTGGGTTCCTCTGTGTTTGGGTGTAGCTGCTCTGGCAGTGCCTGGGAGCTGTGGCCATTGCAGAGACCAGCTAAAAAGTGCTGCTGGCCGAGCTGGGCCACAGCCACTGTTGCAGGGATCCTGGGGGAACACTCTGTTTGCCCCAGAGAGCTCTCATGGTGCTGCATTGCCACAGACCCCTCATTGGTCCGCCGGAGGGGTACAGTGTGGGGACCTCATTGCCTCTGGCACTAAGGTGCTGCTAAGAGCTGGACTTGCAACTGCAGCCCCTCTGATCAGGCCTGGTGTAGGGGAGTTGCTTGGAAATCATCCCTCCCTCAGCCCATCCTGCCCTGTGGGCTGCAAGGTGGGTGCTACTCATGCAGCATCCTCCCCGCCATGGGGGCACAGGCCTGGGGACACAGCCAGCCTGGCCCCAGCACTGCATCTCGGGCTGCTTCTGGGAAGACATGGCTCTTCTCCTCCTTGCTTGCCCCATCTTCGTCCCCATAGCAGCTCTTCTGTGGTCACAGTCATGGGGCTTGCAGCCTGCCTCAAGTTCCTGCATCCTCTCCAGTCTCTTTCTGCTGTCATTGCTGCTTGGCAGAGGCTGGTTTGTTTACTTCCCTCTGCTGCTGCAGGGCTGGCAGTGTCCGACACGTCTCTCAGCAGGGCCTGGGCTATACCCGAGGCTCTGAGGAGTTGGAGTGTGTTCTGTGCTTGCCCCAGGAGTGCTGCTTCTTGCTGAGACTGCGGCTGCCATGTTAGTCTTGGCCAGTGGGTTTCAGGCAGCACTGAGCTGTGGGGGATATCTGTGGTTGGGCTCTTTCCATGGCTCAGCAGAGCAGATGTCCCCAAGCTTGTCCCTGAGAGTTTCATTCCAGCAGTTTTATTGCTCTCAGCAGCCCCGGGGTTGGCTTGGCCGCCGGGAGGGGTGAGTTGGAAGGATGAAGTGCCTCAGGGTCAGCAGTCTCATCATTGTGAATTTTTTTTTGTGTTGTGTCTTGCAGAAATAACATTCATCCCAGATTTGATGATAATGAAAATACAGAAAAAAGAAAAGCAGGTTTGTGACCCTCTCTCCTTCTCCCAATTCAGCTGTCAAGGCCTGAACACCATGTCCCATGTGGAAATGGTTTCAATTGATGTATGGTGGGAAGGAGGCTGGGGGAGTGTTGTCTTGAATTGCCAGACAGGGGTGCAGCTCAGCTCCTTGAAGTTTGACCTGAGCTGCACCCCAGAGTGGGCGAGCCTGATGGGGCCATTGAACAAGGTGGAGTTTATCTTCAGTAGTGGAAATGCTCTTGACTTGGTGCTGTCCCCAGTGGAGGAACAGCCCTTCTTTTTGTCTTGAAGTCCATAGTACTGGTTCTTGCTGTAATCTCATTACAAAACCACATGTTTACTGTGATTACTGTTACTGACATGATACACCAGGACTAATGCCAGCTGGGAGGTTTGGGAAGATCATGTCTGGGAGCTGTGAGAGCTTGGACAGGGAATTTTCTTCCCTTACTCAGAAAAAATCCCATCTCACAAAGCTGCCATTTCTGCATTGCTGCATTGGATAATAACAACCTGCTGCTGCCAGAGATTTATGAGCCAGTGGTCTCCATATTAACTGTGTGCAGGGGAAGGGCCTGACCGCTGGCACTCTGCTGAGGGGAAAGGACCTGTTACATGCATGGAGTCTTACTCTGCCTGTGGGGCTGAAATATGGCTGGAGGTATAGAACAAACTGGTCTGCCTGGAGCTAATTTGTGTCCCTGCTGCTTTTAATGGAAAACCATTAAAGTGAGCACTGAGCTAAGGGATAAATCTGTTTGAGAGCACAAGCCAGTGCCATTTCTAACCAGCTCTGAAGCAGCACGTGCTGCTCAGGGTACCCCAGATCACACTGCCATGGCAGGTTGATGGGAGGAGGAAGGGAGGGAAGTGTTTTGAAGAGGTCAGTGTGCTGTTCTGGGCTTGCAGCAAGGCAGATGCTGCAGATATTAGGTGTGTGTTCAGAGCACCAGTACTGTAGGAAGTAGTGAGTTTAGAACTGTGTTCTAAAGATGCTGTGAAGAAGCAGAGCCAGCCTCAAGGTGAGGAGGAGGAAGGAAGCATGGAAGGTCTTGTGTACCAGCATGGCTGGATTGCTCCTGATGGGGCAGTGCAAAGGCCTGGAGGAGAGCAGGGTGCTTTGGGGTGTGGGTCTGTGATCACCCTCCTCTGATAGCAAAGCCCAGGTAAGAAATTCATGCTACTCATTGGGCTAATATAGCAGGTTTGGGTGCTCTTGAGATGGGATGACTGAAATGACATGGGGTTTAAGCACAGCAGAACCATCCTCCCCCACCAACTGGAAATTTTAGAGGGCTCAACTGACAAATCGTTTTCTGTGCTGCTGCTGCAGATAAAATCTGGGAGGAAGATAAAGGCATGTGGTGTGAGCAAGGAGGGGTAGTGTTCCAGCTGCTCATCTCCTGAGCTCTCTAAGCCAGCAGCAGTACACAACAATGCTTGCAGCATGTCATGGGGTAGAGTGCAGCATTCCCAAATTCAGTGTTTGGAAGAAAGCCTGGCCAAGCAGGGCTCCTGCGGGCATTCTGGGTGCCTGGTTGAAGGGGTGGGTGGCTCCCTGTAATGCTCAGATGAGCAGCATTGGGGGCAAAACTCACAAGGGGTCAACATTGCTCTGGACACCTGAGCCCAGGAGTGCCCACACCTTGTAAACAGACTTCTCATGGCACCAAGGGGGGCTGTTGCCTTCCATTGGAAAGTCTCTCTGGAGAAGATGAGATGCTTATGTGGTTCCAAGGCTTTCAAAAGTCTTGTGTTTCCCTGCCAGCCTCTCACCTGCAGAAACTCCCTGTTGGGCATCATGTAGCTGTAGGTTCAGGCCCAAGCGTGAAAAGGCTGGCAAAATGCTGGTACCCTTCATATTGGTGAGGGATGGCAGGAGAGCTGTCAACTGCCTTTGGGAAAAAGTATTGGATGTGCTCCCTCCGTTCCCAAGCCCTTGGCTGTCCTAGGTCAGTGCTTTGTCCTGCCTATATCCACTGCCAGTGGATTAGGAAACCTGGGCTGGAGAGATGGGGTCTCGAAGTGGGCTGTCTGGGGAGGAGCTCCTCTCTGTGCCCCCTTGGTGCCCCCCACAGCAGTACCTCTCTTCCTGTGCAAATTATGATGGCAATGCCAACTGGTGCGCTGTCTGAGGGGCTGTAGTTAGCAAAGGCAGGGGCTGTGTTTCCACAACTCTTCTTCCTTAGTAATGCACAAAAATCTGGTACATTTGTCACCAAGCTGTGACTAACTCGTGAAACCTGTCACTTGTCTCATGACTTACAAGTTTTCATGCCAGGGTGCCTTGTCTGCTGGTGGAGGTGGGACAGGAGTGCCTGGTTACCCCCGAGAGCAATGACAAGTGATGGATTTCCTTTGAGGGCTCAGCACCATCATTCCCTGGACTGCCTGTCCTGTCTGTGTCCTGCTTGTCCCTCGGCACCGAAGGGTCTTCTACTCCTTATTTCTGCCAAACTCTGAATTGTTAAATAACCAGAGAAATAATGAACTAAAATAAATGCAGTTATCCCACAGTGCCTGTAAATCTCCTTATTCTAGAGCCATGGAAATGCTCCCATCCTGCGTGGACTGTGGTAGCAGAGCAGAATTATGTTGGAGACAGAGAGATGGAAAGCCTTGTGATCCCTTAGCCTTCTTCTGGAGGGCTCTTCAGACTTTCCAGCCTTGGCTTGGAAGTGGTGGGAATGGCTGTATCCCCTGCAGTGTGCGGACAGCAGTGGGAGGCAGCCCAGGGCTGCAGGCACCATGTGGCTGCTGGGCAGCCCTTGCAAGAGGGAGGCCCCTGGGAGCATCTGGTGGGAGCTCTGCTTGTTTTTGCTTCAAGCACTCACTGATTAAATGAAGGATTTTCCTGAGTTTTATGGGTCTGTTTATGTGAAAGTGAGCTTTGCTGTCTCACGTACTGGAAATGCTGTTGGGGGTTTTTACCAGAGTTCCCCGTGGCTGGAGTGGGATCCAGAGCAGTGGGAGCCGGCACAGGGGGCAGGGCTGTCCAAGCCGGGGGGCACTTGTGTTTCTGTCCCAGGCTGTGTCTGTGGGCTTTTTTTTGTCATGATGAGACTGTCAGGTGTGATGACCCTGGGCGCTGGGTGCGTGGAGGAGTTTTGGGCACTCACTCTGTCAGGGTGAAGGGTGGGGAGAGCAGTGAGCTGCCAGGGTGCCCTTCTCCTGCACACACAGCCAGGAGTGCTGGGTCTCCCCCAGCGTCCAAGGGCTGCACAGGCTTTCCTCCCTGCCAGAGAGAACTGAGTGGGGAGGACAGCCTGGACAGCACAGGGCAGCAGCATTGCTCTCTGCCCCACCCATTCCCTGTGCCAGGGCGCTGGGACCGGGCTGGCCCAGTCACCCGATGGAGCTTCCTAGCTGTAGTTGTTGAGGGCTGCATTGTGGTGGAGCATCTTGGGAACAGAGCCAGGCCCCACCTCCATCATGCACATCCCATGGTGACTGCAGAGCCTGCTCGGAGACATGATGGAAGGTGGCACTTGTATATTTTTAGCTTCTTGCTGCATTGGATTAAGAGCTGGAAACAAGGGGTGCGGACACCGGGCAAACAGAACCCAACAGCCCATGCTGTGCACGCTGCTGGTGGGAATGGGGCTGGTTTGGCTCACCAGCCTGCCAAAACCCTCTGTGTGAAAGAAGCTGCCTGTTCTGCTCCTGTTGGGCTCTGTGGCCAGCTGTGTGGATAGACTGGGCTGGTGACAGCCAGCCTGAGCCTCTCAGGGAGGCAGAGCTGTGTCATGATGCCCTGCTGGTGGAGCAGCAGGTTGGCTGGTGACTTTGGTGGGGGGAGATGGGTAGTGAGGGTGCTGGGCAGCCCCCAGGCATCAGTCTGTGCCTAAAGAGCATGGAGATGGCCCCTGCAGTCAGGGTCCCTGTGGACACTCCACATACAGAACAGATCTCTGGGGGGTTTGATGCATGCCCTAGACCCACATGCGGGCTTCTGCAGAACTCTTCTGGCAGGCTGCAGGAAAGCTTGGCCAAGCCTGCAGCAAACAGGGCTTGAATTGTCCTTGCAATTGGGTGCAAGGTGGCATGTGGCACGGCCACTGCTGCTGGCTGTGGTCACACTGCCTGGCAAGACTGTGTTGTGTGGATGTCGTCTGAGCCTGGTTGCCAGGGGAGGTGGATCTGCTCTTGGTGGTGTGACCATTAGAAGGGCTCATCTGTTGCCTCCTTGCTGGACAGAGCTGCCATTCAGATCCTGAGGCATGGCAGAGCTTTGTCCTGCTGGGAACACTGTGCTTTTGGAGAAAAAAGCCTGCAGGATGGATTATGGGGTGGGCATGAAGCTTTTGGTCTTTTCTCCTTCCCACACCCAAACTTGTGGGTCAGTGCAGGGTTTGGATATGGATCAGGCTCCAACACCCAGCAGTGCAGATGCAGCATCTCCTTGATCCCCATCACATCTCCTGGCAGTGCTGGCATGGGACTTTTGCCATGTGGGTCCAGGGGAGCTTCTCTGCTCCTGCCTCTCACAGATATTATTATTACTATTATTATTACTATTATTATTATTATTATTATTACTACTGCTGCTGCTGCAAGTGCATAAGCTGTGTAAATCCGTGCTACCTTTATGGGGCAGCAGATGTTGCTTCTTCCCCTCCCCACTTCTCTTTGCAGTTTCCTCTTCTTCACTGTTGTTCCCTTTGCAGGTACCTGGCGCAGGCAGGTGAGGCTGAGGGTTTTGTCCCTGCTCACCACAGGCCTGGCTCACCCACTGGCCTGAGCTCGTCCTTGCCCTGAGCAGGTGTGGGGAAAACACTGCTGAATTTTACTGCTCCTGAGCTCCCGTGCAGGTACCAAGGGGAGTTTGTAAACTGTCCCTTCACATCCCTGTGAACCCAGCTTTGCTGGAGGGCTCGCAGAGGGTCGGGGGTGCTGTGTGAGCCTCGTGGGTCGGAGCAGCCAGTGTATCCCACAGGCTCAGCATTTTGAGAGAGGGAGGGACCCCTTAGAGGAACAGGGGCAGGAGCCGCTTTGCCTCCCACCTCCTGGTGGTGTTTTCCCCCAAATCCTGAATAAAAATTCAGGATTCAAATTGAGACTATAAGTGAAACAAAGCAATTTTAAATTAAGGAAACACACCACACCATTAAGGCCCACCCTGACCTTGGCTTTGCCGTAGAATGGGGTCATGCAATTGTAAGTGTGCTCTGTTAGCCTCCACAGCTCTCTGGGGAGGTTTTAAACATTTTTTTCTCCTGACCTTCTATTTGACAGTAGTTAGACACATGGAACAAGACTTCGTGCTCCAGGGATGCTGAGGGACTCTATGAAATGTAATTTATAGAAGATTACTCTGTGAATAAAAAAACCATTACATAAAAGTGTATTCTGGAAGTGTGAAATCATTACAATCATCACCAAAAAAAATGCCAGTTCAGAGACAGTGCAAAGGCATGGTTCTAGGGATAAAAAGTGCTCTGGGGAAGCAGAGGCTGCTTGGATTGGGTTACCAGAGGTTCAGAGATGGGCATCATCTACGAAAACCTGGAAGTCATCATCTTTACTTCTTCCCCACTCCAAAATACCCAGAAGCAACAAGCTTGCTTAGGTGGACATGTAAAAAGACGTGTAGAATGGGCAGTTGAATGGAAAATTATGTTTCTATTTAGTTTTAAAAAGCGATAGTAAGAAAAAGGACATGTACTCTGAATTTCAAAGTAACCCTGTAGCAAGGCAGGGCATCACAGATTTTTAGGAACCACTAAAGACATGGAGTCTAATAAAAAATCTTTTTCCAACTCTCTCAGGATTAAAAAGCCTTTAAGAGGAGTCACGGGGTAAATATGGTGCCAAGTGAGGGCTTGTGGAAACTGAGCATTGGCGGAACAGCTCAATCAAACAGGCTCCCTACCCAGAGTCATCTCTGAGGGTTAGAGGGTTGCCCTTAAAGGGAGTGGTAAAGACATTTCTGAGCAAAGTAACATAAGCCGCCTGTTTTTCCCTGTTACTCGGGAATTGTAAAGGAACACAATGAGATTTGGGAAAATAAAATTTAAAAAAATAAATTAAAAAAAAAAATAGTATTGGGGCCATCACCCATTAGGGCCATGGAAGGGGAGAGGGGAGTAAATGTGAAACTAAAGGCCAGTAAGTTCATTTAGGTATTGAGTAATAGTAGTAATAAACACTTTGTTTCTGAAAATACTATGCTGGTGAATAGTCAGCATGACTTTTTCAAAGCAGAGTTAGTCCTTACAATCTCTTGGGGATTTTAAAGATAACTGGGTCACAGGGCTGAAGTTGGGCTGGGGTGGTGCAAGGCTTATGGGCTCCCAACCAGCAGCTGAGGAAGTTTCTCACTGAATGCTTGTAAACACGTGAAGCATTGTCCTGATAAAAGGCCTTTCTGTAAATTAGTGACTGGTTAAAGGCAAGGAAGCCAAATACAGGGAAGATATTGCTGCTTTCACAGCATGGGTCGGGAAAGAAAGCTGCTGGCTGATTCCTGCAGTCATCTGAGATGCTGAAGTGGAAATGGAGGCAGAAAAGTTGAGGAAAGTCTCAAGATGTACCCAGTAAAGCATGGGAGAACCAGCCACGTGCATGTTGTCACTGGGGGCTGTCCCTGCTCCTGGAGGAGACTGTAAAGCACTGGCAGAGTTTGGTGTCTGCCTACAGGTTGTCCCAGGGTGCATTCAGTGGTTTGTAAAGGGAAAAGGAACAGAGCAGAAACCCTCCTACTACCCTGTGGTACCTCTGATGCTACGTGCTGCCTACTGCCATAGCCAGTGAGGTTGGAAGAATGAACTGAAGGCTGAACAGGATAAGGCAGGTGGCCTGAGAGCTGGCCTAGCCCACCTGTGAGAAGAGGGTGACTGTAGCTGGGCCAAGAGAGCTCTGCAGGGGGAGGATGGCAAAACTGAATTGTACAGAGCATGTGACAAGGACACCCCCCTCACACCTTGAGAAGTAGAAGCCGCTTAGGAGGGCAGCAGGATTTAACCAAAATTCGTGGTTTTCCCCAACACCTTATGAGTTTGTAGCACTGAATGTCCCCAGGTGCTTTGGCACCCAGGGTGACAGGTGGGTTCATCGTGGTGTGGGTGCAGCCTGTCTCTGGCCCAGCCTGGGCAGACGGGGTACAGAGATGCTGCCTGCCCTGCCCCACTTCTGCCCCCTCAGGGTCAGAGCATTGCTTAGAGCAGCCCCCGGCTGGTCCGGACCAGCCCAGAGCAGCCTGCCTTGCCCAGCTGCAGCATGTCCCAGGGCTACAATTTTCCAGCTTTAGGCTCCTGCAGCTACGCATGTTCCTCCCCTGGGAAGGGGGTCTGAGTGTGGTGGTATGTCAGTGCTGGCCATTGCTGCACAGTGGCCAGTAGCCCAGTCACAGCTGTGGGCAGCCTGTTGGCTCATGGATACCTGTGTCTCAGGCCACTCAGGCCGAGGTTGCTGCTGCAGCAGAGCTCCCTGCAGTGAGTGCTGTGTCCCCAGCAGTGTGAGACCGGCCCTTCAGCCTCTCACCCTTTGGAAGCAGAGGCGATTTCTGTTGTGCGCAGGGGCAGCGGCCGATGTTCCGGCAGCAGCTGCACGGGGACAGCGAGCTCCTGCCTGCCACGAGGAACCAGCCGGGCTGCTGCAGGCAAGGCAGCGAGGGTGCTCTGGAGCCATGCAGGAGCACAAGCTGGCACTGCTTTCTTAGGCTTTTCCTGTTGATAAGAAGCCAGGATAAACTGAACCTCATCAAGGGGTAGTAGAAAAAACCCATTCCCTGGCTCATGGCAGTGCGCCAGGCTCTCACTGCAGACTGTACTTGGCAGCACAGTCCTACATGCATGGTCAGAGCTTGCTGTGGGCTTCAGGAGCATAACATGAAACATTTTCCCCTCAAGACAAACCAAGCAGCTTTGGGAGTATAGTTTCTGGGCTGGCAGCATTTGGTGGGAAGCAGCCTGGTCTCCTTGCCTCTCTGTCCCTGTGCTGCCTGTGCGAGCCCTGGCTGTGTGCCTCGGTCCCACAGGCCGGCATTTGTTGGCCCTTTCATGGCAGGGCCTGCACCAGAGGCTTCTGGTTGCTCCAGTTGGAGGCAATCGCTGCTGACTGGGACCAGCACTGCTCCTGGGACATGCCAGGCTGTGACACCTGATGCTCCCAGGGATCGCAGGCCGCGGTGCTGACACTGAGTGTTCGGAAAGCAGACTTCCAGCCTTTCAGGGAGATAGTGGGATTCCTTGGGAGACTGCCCTCTGGGACAAGGGAGTGGAACAGAGCTGATCTTTAAGGAAGTGTGGATCAGGTTATCAATCCTTGTATCGATCCCCACTGGGGCAGGAACAGATCGAGAGCAGCCCTGCTGAGAAGGATTTTGGGGGTGCTGGTGGATGAGAGGCTGCACACACCCTCAATCGATAAAACAAAGTCAAATACCAAATTCTGGAATACCAAATAACTTACCCACTGTGCTGGAAGATCCACACATCTTGTATGGGCAGGATTCCCAAAAGAATGCCTTATTATTGAATGGGATCTTACTTGTGTCCCAGACTGGTTGAAGTGTCTGTGGTCTTCTCCAGGAAAGTCCTCTTCCAGCATGAAGATCCAAAGACCCCTCAGATCCATGGGAGATCAGGCAGAGTGTCCCATCTGGAGTTGCCAAAAAATGATACCAAAATGAGCCCGATAGAAACTTTCTAACACAGTTTTGAGTTTTAGAAAGCAGGCATTCTTTATTGCAGCATGCTCATGACGTGGAGGATCGTTCCTCTAATCAAGCGTGCTGAGCATTGGGTAAACAGAGTTTTTATCATACACACTGATTACATATTCATTAGCTATCCCCACTTCCTTGACTTTATTTTACATAGTTGCACCCCTTATCAGAAGTCCTTATATGTTTCTTCAGTAGTCTTCAATGTCCCGTGTCCTTTTTAGGTGGCTGTTCCTTGAGCCCCACTTTTGAGTAAGCGCAATATCGTTGTTTTGCATAACTTCTGCTTTGTCACCCTTGCAGAACTGAGCTGGCATCCTGCTTGTGTTTTGCTTGACTTCTGTTTGCCTAAGTTACATCCTTTATCTATTTCTGCAAGGCTGTGCTGTTGTGTTCTACTGTCCTTGATAAGAGTAAATGTTTTTCTGTTCTACTATCCTTATCAAGTGAGTAAAATGCTGTTCTGTTCTACTGTCCTTATCAGGGGTACTATCTAAAGGGGACTTACAAGAAAGATGGAGAGGGACTTTTTACAAGAGCGTATGGTGACAGGACAAGGAGGAATTGATTCAAACTGAAAGAGAGTAGGTTTAGATTAGGTATTAGGAGCAAATACAGATATATATACATATATATAAGATTAGATATTAAGAGGAAATTCTTTGCTGTGAGGGTGGTGAGGCACTGGAAGGGGTTTTCCAGAGAAACTGTGACTACCCCATCCCTGGGGATGTTCAAGTCAAGGTTGGACAGGGCTCTGAGCAACCTGGTCTAGTGAAAGTTGTCCCTGTACACGGTAGGGGGTTGGAAGTAGATAATCTGTAAGGTCCCTTCCAACCCAGGCCATTCTATAATCCTAAATTGTTACAGCTGATCCCCATCTTGTGACAGCTGAGGAATGCAAAGGCTGGGACTGATGCTGTTGCACAGCCAGTGGTCTCAGAAGCAGCATCAACAGTGCGGATTTTCTCCTTGTCCTGAATAGGTTCCCTTTAATTCCTTAGGTGCCTTGTGATGGCTGGTCCATGTGGCAGGATGGCTGCTCCCCCATCCCAGGCTGCTGGTGCAGATGGCAGCAGGGGCCAGGGCTGGAAGCGGCCGCTGGTGGGCAGGGGTGCTGGTGCAGCCTGCTTGACCGATGCCAGCCAAGCCTGCAGCCCCACTCATGGGTGGCTGCAGGGTCATCAGGGGCCTTTCCCCTTGCAGTCCGTTTCATTTAATGCTTCCATATAATCCAAATCAGAAGTCCGAGTGTTATGGAGCACCCTGTGCCTAGACAACCCTGGATGGGCTCCAGCCCTCAGCCTGTAAGATGCAAAGATTTGCATTCGCTCCCACAGCTCTGAGGTGTCTTGAGGAAGTGGATGGTGCCGAGGCTCTGCAGGGCCAGGGTGTTGCTGCCAGAGGCACTGGCACCTCCGCCTCAGTACCAGGGAAGGGGCTTTTGTAAGCCTCTGGCCTGGGGCAACTGTGGGTGTGGGGTGGCGAGGCAAACACTGCCCCTGTCCCCACAGGCACAGGAGGTGCTGCCCAGCACTTCTGGGCCACTCACCAGCTGCCCCACAGATTCCCTACGAGAAGGTGACACCTCCAGGCTGGTGGGATGGGCCCATATCTTGTTTCATGGCATAGCCACCAGTGCCCAGTTTCCAGCCCCAGTCATGCTGCTGGGCTTGGTCTGGTGCTGCCCTACCAGCCCCACAGTGATGAGCGAGGCCAGCGATGGCCACTGCTTCCCTCTGGTCATGGCTGAGCCATGCGTGAGGAGGAGCTGGGGTGCTGGGGATGGGCACTGACTGGTAGAGAGCTGAAATGGAACCCGACATGTTCCTTTCCCCATCCTTGCTGCACACAACTGTGCTTCTGCCTGCTCCTTTGTGCATCCCTTGCTCTCTCTCGCTCTGGCAGCTGTTTCAAGGGATGTTTCTGGTTCCCATTGAGAGTTGTCACCCACAGCTCCCTTCCTTGGGCTGTCCCCTGCCAGCCCTGTCAGCCTGGGCTGCTCTTCCAGAGCCAAGGTTGCTGCACATTGAGCCTGGGCCCTCACCACATGCACTCTGGCTGCTGCTTGAGGAGAGCTGGGCCCTTGAGTGCTGCTGTCTGGTCATGCCTGCTGCAGCCAAGCATGCTCAGGAGGCAGCTCAATTCCTTTCAATGTTCAGTGCTGGAAAGTTCACAGGAAACAAAGGAAGTACTGAGCTCTTCTCTCCTGGCCTGGAGGGAGCCCTTGCACCCAGCAGTTCCTGTGGGCAGTGCTGGTCTAACCCTTTTCTTCTGCCTCGAGCTCTGCCCCAGATGGACCTGGGAGCGCACTTTTTGTTTCTGTAGGCTGCAAGGCATCTCTAATTCCCTCTCCTTACCCTACTGGGACAATCGCTGGCTCTGGACAACTGGCAAGAAGGGTCTGGATGCACAGGTTGCTTTTGTCTTAGCCAAGTGGAGTCTGGAGTGTTGGATCAAAGGCAGAACAGTGTTTGGGGCACACTGGGGCCAGCCACCCCTGCTTGGGACCTGCATGGGCTAGGGGGGAGCTGAAAGGCCTCTGTCAGTCAGCCTCTGTTGGGCAGAAGAAGGGGGGGTCCTCCCTGTTGAGCTGCATCTGCTTGTGGTGGCCATTAGCCATAGCCCCTGAATGCTGAGGGATGCTGCCATGCTGCACTGGGTGATTGGAGCCTCGTGGGGCTGTGGTTCCCCCGGGGCACCTGCTGTTTACACCTGTGGCATTTGCTTCACCTGTCACCTTGCATTCTCTCCACAGCTGCCAAGCTTAAAAGCACTGAGCCTCTCCTCAATGTCGTCTGCCTGGGAGTGCAAGACACAGGACACCTTTGCCAGCAGTGAAGAGCAGGACAAGGTGCCCCACCAGGTGACAGTGACAGCCACAAACACAGGTGGCCAGTGCCAGTGCCCAAAGGAAGAGCCCAACGGGGCTCCCCAGAAGCGGACAAGCACCCAGAACGGGATGCAGGACAGTGGGGGCACGGGGGTGAAGAAGAAACGGAAGAAAAAGGATCTGGCAGAGCAGGAAGAGGGAGATAAAGCAGCTGTGGAGGTGAAACCAAAGAGGAGGAGAGAGCCTAAAGAACCAAAAGAGCCTAAAAAGGTGAAGGAGTCCAAGAAGCCGAAGGAGCCCAAGCAGAGGGAGGTGGCTAAGAAGCCCCGGAAACCTCGGGAACCCAAAGCCCCGAAGGAGCCTAAAGACAAGAAGAGTGGCTCTGAGCCAGCCCCCAGATCAAGACCCAAGAAGAGCAGGTGGGTGGTGGTGTGGCCCTGTCTCTGTGCTTGCTGTGGACAGGGCTGTGGGCTTGCAGGAGCTGCAGCTGGAAGAGAGCAGCACTGGGTGTGCAGGACACTTGGTCTGAAGGCTGGATGTGCTGCTTGGGATGCCAGGATGAGCTCTCTGGCCATGCAGAGACGGGACAGGTGGGTGCCCTTTTGGGTATGAGGCTCTGCAAGACTCCAGATCCATAAGAGGACTGGAGAGTCTTGGCCTCTTCTTGGTCTGGCCTTTGTGCCAAGTGTCCTGGGGCAAAAGGGACTTTAGGGGGGTGTCCCACCAGGACAGTGAGGTGCTCTGTGGCAGAGGTGCTCTGTCATATCTGATTTGGGGCCCAGGCAGAGGGTACGTGAGTGAGAAGAACCTGCCCTGGACTGTGTGGACATGAGGGGCTGTGCACACCCAGGGGCCAGCAGCCTGCCTCCCCTTGGCTCGGGTTTGGGAGCATGGCGAAGCGCATCCCATCCCCTCTCCCTCTCCAGGGAGACTTGTCCCTCCTGGCAGCTGTGAGCTGTGCTGGCAGTCAAGGCCAGCAGTGGGGGGAGGCCTGAGGACTCCCTTGCACTGCACAGGCCAGTGCCGCCACCTCTGGTAATTCCTGAGCCTTTTAATTAACAGGCTGTTTGGCCAGAAGCTCTGATTTCCTTTTAATGGAGAATGTGTCCAGAGAGCAGAGCAGGTCTCAAGAGCACCAATGCCATTTGGTCTTCCACAGCCCGACTCCTTCAGAGCTCGCTGCCAGCTGGATCCTGGAGAGGCCACGGCTGTGGAGCCGCTACTGGGGTGGCCTTTAGTGCCATTGGTGTGGGCTGGTTGTGGACAAGAGGAGGTGTGGGTTGCTCAGCAGGAGCCGTGTCCCCAGCAGATCCCTGAGCCATGCAGTGCTGTCACTTGTGCTCTTCCTTGAGCCTGGGGCTCTGCAGATGTCTGTCATGGGCTGGTGAGCCAGAGAGATGGGCATGGGTGGATCAAGCGGACAGTGCTGGGAGGGTGAGGGAAGGGCTCCTCCAGGCCCCAAGGAGGGCTGCAGAGGGATGGAGGTGGAGAGGGAAGGAGAGGGGCTGCAGGCAAGGAAGGGAAGGATGAAGCCCATGTGAATGCAGCATTGGGCCCCCAGGAGGGCCCTGGGATGAGGGATGCAGCTCTCAGATTTTCCTAATGACACTTCTCCACCAGTAAGGACCTGCCATACAGGCAGTTCACAGATCTGCCCCTGCAGGGGAACCCAGGGGAAGGGCAGGCCGTGGAGGCTTGTGCTCCTGGAGCCATTCATGGCTCTTGTAGGTCCTTTGGCTGCCAGCAGTGCCTTCACAGGATGCTGTCTATTCCATACAGGGCAGCCCATGACTGTGCAACCGGTTGTGAGTAGCTGGTGGGCAGGTCACCCTGCCAGAGATGGGGCTTGTGGCAGGGTGACCCCAGCTGCAGATCTGGAAACACTGGCTCTCCTACTTGGGCACAGCAGGATCTGGGCATACCGGCGGGGCTGAAGGGCAACCAGCTTGCTGTGCTGGGTGCCACCAGAGCCCTGGTGAGGAGGCCACTTCATGCAAACCAAACAATGTAATATAACTCTGTAACACATCATGCAACCAGAAGAAACTGTGTGTGGGAGTCCGGGAGTTCCACAAAGCTCTGTGCACTCCTGATGCTCTGTCCCAGTATAGCCTGAGCCTGTGGTGCTTCCTCCCATTCATCTGCACCTTCCAGGAGGACCTAGTTCCAGTTCCACTGCTTGGAAAGTCCAGCCCATGAGTCCTCCTTACAATTTCCCTGCCTCTGCAGCCCCTCTTTGAGCCTTTTCTTAGACTTGATTTGGGCTCTGGGTCAGCCACCAGCAAACCCTGCTGTGTGAGGGACAGCCATGGGTGTCAGGGTGGAAGCTCTGCAGGGAGCAGGGCTGTGTGTCCCCCTGTGCCCTCTGGCCACGTGGAGCTGGGGAGGTGCCTGGGGGCCCCTGGCAGCACAGGGAGGGGAGAGGCAAGCAGCAGGCTTTAGTTAGTTTATACTCTGTGTGGATGGAATGATTGCTGGGAGTCCTCTAAGTGGCAGATAATGGTGGCATAATTTCTTCTAAATTATTTCTAATCATAGTCAACGACTGACTCATGAATGAAGCAGTTAATTGTGACTTACCAATCAATGTCTTGGGAGTTACTGCTCGGTGGAAGCACTGCTTGCAGAGCATTTTCAGGGCCTCTTAATTGAGGCATATATGCATGGCCAGGGCATTTCTGACCTGAACAACAGATTTTTACCTTTATTTTTTGCTAGTCACAGGCAAGCAGAGATTTTTCTCAATAAATGGAGCTAAAACCTTGACGTGGCTTTGAAACTATTGGTTCCTCTGCCACTGTACAGATCTGGGATGTGGAGGGGATGGATGGTGGGGCTGGAAGTGAGGAAGGCGGCATTGCTCAGCGCTGGGACAAGCACCAGCTCTTTGGAGCCATTCCCTTAACAGTGTTCTTTGCAGAGGATAAGGATGGACTGGCATGCTGGGAGCAGTTGTTTTTTTACCGTGGTGCTTCCTGGTCCCGTTTCCTTGTGCAGGCAGGTTGTGGTGGTGCCACAGGGGTGCAGGTAGCCCTTACCCTGAGAATATGCCGTGGGACTGGGCTTGTCTTTCCATGTTTTTCAGGAAGGTGGTGGGATTCAAGGGAGTAGAGCCCAAGTCCCCTCCGTGACCTGAGCATGGAGGACGGTTTCCCGGTGGGACAGAGCTTCCCAGTGGGCCCTTGGAACTGGCAGTGGCTGCTGTGATGGGCCTGGAGAGTTGGATCTCTATCCTCCTGTGTCCATGGCAATCACAGGGCTTAACTCCCTCCAGCTGGAGGCTCGCTCCAGTCTGCTCAGCTGCCTTGGGAGGGGGCTCACTGCTGTGGCTCAGGAACCATGAATCATGAGCTGGAGCAGCTTGTGCTTGGTGTAAAGGTTTACTGGCAGGGCTCTGTGGCACATGCAGGAGGTGGCCAGCATGTGTGGCCAGTGCTCCTCAGACTGGGCTAGAAGGTTTGTTTCCAGGGTGCCAGGACACGGGTTGCCTCTGGAGCTGCTGAACTTTATTTCTGACTTTGATCAGCACAGGATGCATTTGGGAGTGCTGTGATCAGAGCAGGCACCTTGCTGCCCTGGCCTACTGGGTTTGGCGGTGGGGAGATCCTCTTTGTGCCTGTACTAGACCCCGTGAGCTGAACCCCAGCTCCTAATGCCCCTGTGGGGCTGTTCCCCTGGCTGGTGATAGCCCCCAGCCTCCACACCAGGCAGGGCAGGTGGATCCTTTCATCCCAGTGTTCTGGAACTGGATGGAGAAACACTTGGTGTGCTTAATGAGCGTCACTGACTGGGGATCCCCAGTGCTGGGGGAGGTCCCAGGAGCCTTGAGCTGCCTCTGGGTGATCTAGTGGGAGCAGTGCTCTGTGTGGGTGCCTGCTGCCTCTCCCCTGACAGGACATGATCTAACTGTCAGTCTGCCTTGGCAGCAAAGACACCCCCGTGGAGAAGAAGAAGAAAGGGAAGAGGAAAAATGAGATACCAGTGAACAGTTTGGATTTGGATCAGGATCTCCTGAGCCCATCTGTACAGAGCCCAGAGGAGTCTGCAGAGTCAGCTGACAGCCAGGTATGTCCAAAGCCCTCAGCTGCCTGCCGGTGGGTGAAATCCTGGCTGCTTCTCAGTGGGACCACAACAGGGCCCCTGGGCACAGGAATCAGAGAGCATGTTCAGCAGTATGGCCAGCTTCTATCAGCCTGAAGTCAGCTGTTGGCCCAGGGTTGGGTGCACACTGCTGCCCTGGGCCCTGCGTATCTCACAGCCTTGAGTCTCCCTCTCCACCACAGCTTTGGGCAGCTCCTTTTCCTGGCACAGCGCAGGGGGGCACGTTGGCCCCACAGCCTGGGGGGCTTCATTCCCTGCATCTCTACAGGGCTCCTCTGCCTCACATTTTGGGGACTGACAGGTCTCTGTGGGTCAGGATGGAGACCTCAGCACCTCAAGGAGTGCTTGGTCTTCCCACCACTCCCAACCTGCTGGGGCAGGGTGTGGCCTGGAAGGAATCCTGGCAGCTCTGGGGCTTTCTCTCTGCCACTCAAGCAAGGATGAGGTAGTTGGTCTGCCCGTGCCTCCCGGCGCTGCCTTTTCTCATCCTGTATACAGAAACGACGGTCTGGATGGCAGGTGAAGAGGAGGAAGTACAACGAGGACTTGGATTTCAAGGTTGTGGATGATGACGGCGAGACAATTGCCGTGCTGGGAGCTGGGCGAACCTCCGCGCTCTCCGCCTCTACTCTGGCGTGGCAGGCAGAGGTAGTGCTGGGTGTGGGGGTGGGGGGTGCGGGGGATCTGCCTCTTGCAGGGTGTCCCAAAATGTCAGTGCTGAGGCTTGAGGAAGTGGTGGCACCCAGCTCAAGGATGGGGTGAGAGAGTGCCTGTCTGGGAGGGTTCAGGCTGGATTTTCAGGAACTGTGAGATGGACAAGAGGTGTGCTGGTCCAACTGTCCCCCTCCTGCTTGGAGACTAAGGCCTTTGGAATGTGTCACGCAGCTGGACGTGTCTTAACCACTGCCATGCCCACCTTTGGCTTTGGTCTCTGTATCTCCTGTTCATGATTACGCTATCATTTTGTCCCTGCCAGCTGAGGGCTTTGTAGGTGCCAGGTCATCATTTTCTGCCCACATTGCTGCTCTCTGTCAATGCCTCAGAGCGTAGCGATGCCAGCCTGACCCTTGCCAGCTGAGTTGGTCTGCTGGGCAGCATGGCAGGGATCTGGGCAGCATGGCAAGGACCAGCCGATGCCACTGTGGTTTGGGCCTTGCTGTCCTGCTGCCTCTGCCCACTGGTTCAGTGCTGGCTCCTGGTGGGTGCTGGCTGCTCCTTCCTGCCTGCCTATGACTGTGTGTTGGATCCTGCAACTCATTCCATCTCTCTGGTCACTGACAAAGCTGCCACATATTAATAATGGTCACTAGTTGTTTTCATGGTGTTTCTGTAACCCTCTAGTCCCCTCTTCCCAAGGCTTTGGTGGGTATTAGTCAGCTCTGTTGATAAGTCCTGACCTGATGATCCATGCCTGGCCTGGGGCTGCCACACACCCTCAGGACATGCTGCTAGTGCTGCTTCAGCTCTGCCTGAGGCCGTGTCCCAGCTGGGCTCCTGGCAGTCATCTCTCCAAGTGAGATTTTCAAAGCAGCAGGTATGAGCTGCCATTGGCGTGTGTCCATGCTGCCAGCCTGTTCTCCTCTCAGTCCTAAACTTCCATCTCAGTTTGTCCTGCTCCAGATGGGTCATTAAGTGTGATGTCCAACAGCAGCCAGGCTGGGTGGCTGCTCTGAGGCCTGGCCAGCCTGCCCAGCTGGGCCTGCCCGTGGCTGCTTCCAGGACCAGAACTGATAGGCAGGGCAGGATGTGAGTGCTGCGACCTCAGGGATGCTCTCCCTACGACCTGGACTTGCCGCTTTCCCCCTGCCTCCTGGCCACGGTTCTAAACAGCTCTTTGGGGCAGTGCAGGGCTCCTCCAGCAACCTTCAGGCAGCCAGCAATGAGCCCCAGGTCAGTGGAAGCCTGTGTAAGGGCTGTGGATCAGCGTGGGAGCTCCCAGCGCCAGGGCACTGGACTGTCGCAATGGCCATGTTCACACAAACCCTCTGTGGGAGGGTCAGGCAGAGCCCAGCAGTGCCAGGGTGGATGCCTGGGCATGGGGGAGCAGGTGCTGTACAGTGGCTGTGGCAGGAGCACTTCTGCATGCTCCCTTCAGCTGTCTTAACCTGGTGTTGGGCAGAGTTCCCCAAATAGGGCAGGAATCCTTGGCTTTCCCAGACACTTTCAGAAGAGTGGTGTGGGATGCCCTGTCTGTCTGTCCTTCCCCCGCCTGCTCCATGCCTTTCTCTGAGAGACTTTCTAGTCTGCAAAGCAACTCCTCAGGGCTGCTTTGCCTTGGTCCAGACTCTGCCTCCATCTCAAGGGAATGAACAGTCCTTCTCCTTTCTGCTCTGCACTTTGCTCCTCCTTCTGCTGTACTATCTCCCAGCTCAAGCAGGCTCCACATTTTCGGTGTCCATCATCTCCCCTGAATCTTCGTGTGTGTGTCTCCTCTGTAGCACAGACAGGCACAAGCCTGTCTCTCTTGTCCCTTGGCATTTGGTGGGGCTGGTCCTGGCACAGCTGCAGCCAGGAGATCCTTCACCTTCCCTGAGCTGGCAGCAGGGCAGCGTTAGGGCCACCTCCAGCAAAGCCTGTGCTCAGCAGGAGGGGCTGTGCTGGGAGCCCCTGGGTGCCAGCAGAGGGTATCTATGGGTGATTCTCTGGGGACCGAGTGGAAGCCTGCAGAGGGAAGGAGGCAGCACTTCGAGCCTGCCAGGAAGAGCTGCATGGAGAATGGTGGGGTGAGGTGCTGTTGCCTGTGGCCATGGGCAGATGACAGTGTGGGGGTGGCATCCTGCCTGCTCTCCTGAGGCCCTTGGGGCCATACAGCACTATGGGGCTGTATAAATGCCAAGGCATGACCAGGATGTGGCATGGAGAGTGCCT
>NW_008236246.1:703694-707807 GCF_000691975.1 Corvus brachyrhynchos | reverse complement strand
GCAGGAATGTGCACATTTTGGCATATTTCCTTCCTTGAGTCCATGGGCAGAAGTGCCCAAGTGCCCTGCTCTTTACTGGGAGACTTTCTACTCTCTCTGGCTGCCCTGGTGTAGCTGGAAGGACCCACACAACAAACCCCACAGTGCTGTGGCCTGGCTGACATGAAGAGGACAGGCAAAGGGTGAGTGTAGCTGGGCTGGCAACACCTACACCCTCTCACCCAGCAAGAGCTCCCCAAGCACAGCTCTCCCAGCTCCCAGTGCTGACTCTGTCTGCCCAGCTGGGGGACTGGGAGAGGAGCAAGCAGCCATTCTGTGATGGGAGAGTGCCAGGGACACGTGATGAGCCGGAAAAACAAAGCTCTCTTTTCCTGTCCCCAGGAGCCTCCCGAGGATGATGCCAATATCATTGAGAAGATCCTTGCCTCCAGGATGGTGCAGAAGGAGGTGAGTGGCAAAGATGTCAGTGGGGCTGGAAGTCCCTGAGCAGAGAAGAGGTGGGACCTGGCTGCCCTGTACAGCAGGGACATGAGATGTAGCACCATTTGGTGCTCTTGCTCCTGTGGTGGGATGCTGGGGTATGCCCAGACTAGCACCTTGCTGAGCTGTGGATCAGCGTGGTGCCTCTCCTGTCCTGGGCGCCAGAAAGCCTCTGGAGAGGAGTCAGGCCTGGGCTGATGCCCACTAGAAGGTGTTGGAGTTCCCCGTGCTCAAGTGGTCTCACATCATGTTCCCCAGGGCTACTGCATCTCCGGGGCAGCGGCACAACAAGTGCCTGGCTGTCCTCACCATCCCTGGGGCTTAGTCCCTGGAGCCTGTGGTCAGGCAGGGGATGGCTGAGCATGCCCCCCCCAGCTTCTGCACAGCCTCTGACTCTCACTAACTCTCCTTCCTTTGCTTTCAGGCTCATCCTGGAGGCCTGGCATTTGAGACAGAGGAGTTCTACGTCAAGTACAGGAACTTGTACGTGCAGTGTTATGCTTTTTTCTGTGGGCCCTGTGCATGCAGGAGCAAGGACTGTGTGCTTCCACCTCCATCCCATTTCTAGCTGCAGCCCCAGCATCCCTGTTTTCCTGCCCCTGTCCTCCTGAGCCAGCTGTGGTGGTGGGAAGCAGGGCAGCTGCTGCAGCTTCAGTGCTTGGTCTTGGCCTGGTCCTGGGCCATGGCTTTTCCCAGTTTGGGGTGGCGTAGTCATGGGCTGGGTGTTCTCTGGATCGTTGGGAGATCCATGCTGCTCCGTGTGGCAGATGGGTTTGGGACCAAAGTCCTCTTGGTCACATGTTGTTGATTTTTTTTCCTCCTGCAGCTCTTACCTCCACTGTAAATGGGCAACGCTGGAGGAGCTGGAGAAGGACCCCAGGATCTCGCAGAAGATAAAGCGCTTCCGGAACAAGCAGGCTCAGATGAAACATATTTTTACAGAGGTGAGAGTGGAGCAGAGTGAGCAGTGGTGCCTCACCCTGAGCCCAGTGCCATGGCTAAGCAGGCCAGGAGCCGCCCCTGAAACCTTGCTGCCGAGGCCAGTCCATTTCCAGAGCCAAAGACACCAGGGCTGGAGCTGAGGGTCCATGACTGTGCCCTGGACACCTGTAGTGTCACTGGTGGAATTATGAGCAGGGTGACAAATGTGACTTGCTGGGCACTGCCAGCTCTGGAGGAGTTGCTTGGTGGGAGGGAGGGCAGCATACAGGGCTGGAAGTGCTTCTGTGGTGGAGCAGAGATACTATGGGAGAGAGGGAACTATAAATATCTGGGCTTAGGGCAGCTCCTGCCTGCTCTGCTCTATAAGCAGATTAATCTTGCTTAGTATGAAAGGTGTTCTATAATTTGTCTTGCTGCTCCAGAGATAGTTGTTGGATTTCCTCAAACTGCCCCTTACAAGTGCAAATCAGGTCAGTAGGCTATGAAAATTTCTCCATTGTAGCTGGAAAGCTGGGGGTGTGTGTCAAATTTCTCACTCACAAGTCTGTTTGGGGTCTTTCTCAGGATGCAAAAAAAAAGCATGTGTTGGAACACTCTGTACCACTGACAGTTCAGCAAGGAGCACATGCTCTTTTCCTGTAGCTAACTAGGGCTTGGGGAGTTGTGAGCATAGAAGCCTGGTTTTTCTCCTTACCAAGCCCTAGGCCATGTCTCTCCAAGGACTATGCTAGGTGAGGCAAGAAGGAAGCAGAAACAGAGACCAAGGTGTCACCCCTTGCAGCTGTGGGGTTCATTGGGTGCTGTGCACTGTGGTGATCACAGCTCTGGATGCTGCACATCAGCTGGAGCAGACAACTTAGGACTTGTACTTTGGGGCCGGATAGGCTGGAGAGGTCATTGCTGCCTCCCAGCAAGGGCAGCACGGAGCATGTGACTGCTCTAAAGAAAGGGCTTTGCCTTCTGCGGGGCTCCTGCATCCTCCCTGCCCAGAGACAGATGTCTGTACCTGTGTCCAGGGCACTTGGTGTGTTGCACACAGCTAGCAGCATCCTGGGGACAGATGCCCGGCAGCTGTTTACTTTGGCCATCTGTTTAACCATGGAATCACCTTGAACTTACCTCCTGCTTTACTGTTTGCCATCACAGCCTGATGAAGATTTGTTCAACCCGGACTATGTGGAGGTAGATCGAATTCTGGAGGTGGCTCACACAAAGGACCCTGACACTGGGGAGGTGAGAGGCTGCATCTCTCCCTTGCCCCATGGAGGGAAGGAGGGAGACTTGGCAGGAGGCCTGGCCCCATGGTGTACATTGTGGGTGATCTCTGAGCACCCTGAGCCTTCCCCGCCTTCCCTTGCACAGCTTTCCTTGTCCCCGAGGACCCTTGGCACAGGGTGGGTGAAGGGCTGCTGACCCTCCCTGTCTCTGAGCCTGTCTCTCTCTGTGCTGCAGGAGGTGACTCACTACCTGGTGAAGTGGTGCTCACTGCCCTATGAGGAGAGCACCTGGGAGCTGGAGGAGGATGTTGACCCAGGGAAGATTAAAGAGTTTGAAGCCCTCCAAATCCCTCCAGAAATCAAGCACATGGTAACGTACCCTGAGGTAACGTACCCGGCTGGCAGCTCGCTGCCCTGGGCACAGGGACTGGCTGCGTCTTGCCACAGTCCAGTGGTGCTGACCTTGTCCCTGGTGCTGCAGTGTATCCTCCCCTCTTGGGTGGGTCATTTGTCAAGGTCTGAGGGTGGGTTGCAGAGGCCAAGACCTTGTTATGACTCAGCTGTCAGTGACTGCTTTGAAGTGTTGTCCTGTTGTGCAGCCCTAGCAGCACTGGGATCTGGCCTCGCTGGGCATTAGCATCTCCCATGGACCTTGCTCCTGCTGTCCCCTCCTAGGAGCGCCCAGCATCCGAGTCCTGGCAGAAACTGGAGAAGTCCCGGGAGTACAAGAACAGCAACCAACTGCGGGAGTATCAGCTGGAGGGAATGAACTGGCTGCTCTTTAACTGGTATAACAGGTGAGGAGAGGCTGGAGCAGTCCTTCTGGCAGCAGGCCTTGTGTGTGATGTCATGGGAACAGCAAAGCTGGGGAGCAGAGCAGACATACAGGGGTCTGACAGAGCAGCCACTGAGTCCTTCAAGTGCTAGAGCTGGCAGGCAGCTGCCAGAAACAATGCGTTTGCTTTAGCTTTGCAACTGAGTCTTTAGGAATGTTTCTCTCTGGTAAAGGCTGATGAGTCTTGGAGATAGTAGGGCTTAGCTATGGTTCTAAGATACACCTATCTTTTTGGTATTGGCCAGGCTGTTGGTTACCCATTGTGTGGCAGGCAGGTGGGAATATGCATGTTCTCAGCTGCAGCAGGCCATCACATGCATCTTTTCCTGGCTCACGTGTACCTGAAGAACAGCACCTTTCATGCTGATTTTGAATCCATGGTCTTACAAGAAGTTGGCTGGCTTACCCAGTGTCCTGGTTTCAAAGACGTCTGCTAAGGAAGGCAGGAGCCTCCCTTGGAATGGAAAATGTAACCCCCTTCCCTTCAAATTATGATCACTTTGAAATTAAGGGGCTTTCAGGCAGAGCTACGGGAGAAGGAGTAGCAGCTCTTTGCTGGTGTGTGTGTGGGTGCCAAGGCACACAAACAGCAGCGCCGGCAGCACCAACGAGCAGCAAGAGAGCCCCGGCGCGCGCGCC
>NW_008236246.1:697395-703090 GCF_000691975.1 Corvus brachyrhynchos | reverse complement strand
AAGAGCTGGGGGCTGCATGCCACCTCGTTTTCCCAGTCCAAAGCTCTCGGTATCTCTGCCCTCCATGAGAAACCTCAGGTAAAGAGAGACTAGCCAGCTGCACCCCTCCCCTGAGCGGTGACAACTTCTTTTGTCTCTCTTAAGTAGCCAGTCTTTATTGTCTCCTAGCAACACATATGGGGGAAAGCTCCTTAAGAGAAAGAAAAACAAAAGGAGAACTCCTAAAACCCCAACACCCAGACAGATTTGGGCCACTATAGGAAAGTCCCCCCATGCTCCATGCTTCAGGGTCAGAGAAGTGTGGGCAGAGGTGCTGTGCTTGACATCCCATCAAAGAGTTGGTGACAGTGATTTCTGCCCCAAAGAGCCACATTGACCCGACCCTGTCCATCTCTGCAGGAAGAACTGCATCCTGGCTGATGAGATGGGGTTGGGGAAGACAATCCAGTCAATCACCTTCCTCTCAGAGATATTCCTGATGGGCATCCATGGCCCCTTCCTCATCATCGCACCTCTCTCCACCATCACGAACTGGGAGAGGGAGTTCCGTACCTGGACGGAGATGAACGCCATCGTGTACCACGGCAGCCAGATCAGCCGGCAGATGATCCAGCAGTACGAGATGGTGTACAGGGACACACAGGTGATTGATGCACACAACACTCCCAGGATGTGTCCCCCAGCCCTGGCTTCCTTTACTTGGGAAGCACTGAGCCGCCTGTGGAGCTGGTTCATTTGGAGAGGGAAAGATGATCTTTTCAGCCCCTTTTGCTGGCATGGGCTCAGGTTGCACTGTGTATGAGTGAACAGGCACAACTCATGCAGAATGGGGAGGGTGCAGCATAGCCCTGGTTCTTGTCCAGGCCTACGTGCCTGCCCTGGGGCAGTGTCTGGTTTGGAGGTACACAGCCTGTGGCCATCAAGGAGGCTCGCAGGACCTGCCCAGTGCTTGAGAGAGATTATTCTGGGTAAATTCCAGCTCAGAGTCCGATGCTCACACTGATACTGTCAGATAGGAGATCCGACAGTGTGCTGCCACTCTGCAGGACTCAAACTCTGGTTTCTGTTTCCCTAGGGTAACCCTCTCCCTGGGATCTTCAAGTTCCAGGTGGTTATCACCACCTTTGAGATGATCCTTGCTGACTGCCCGGAGCTGAAGAAGATCCAGTGGCGCTGTGTGGTCATTGACGAGGCACATCGCCTGAAGAACAGGAACTGCAAGCTCTTGGAGGGGCTGAAGCTCATGGCCCTGGTGAGCATGTCCTGCCTGGGTTCACCTGGTAGAGCAGGGCAGGCTGGAGATGGCCATGCTGAGCAGTCAGATGCCACTGTCAGCGGCTCAGGCCCTGTGCCAGGCTGGAGGAAAACCATACAGGGGGCCCCCAGATGGACAGGGCTGGTGCCCTGCAGCCCTCACAAACTTCTTTTTGCCAAAGTGGAGTATTAACTCCCCCTGTGCCTTCCCACCTGGGAGCGCTCCCTTCCAGAGCCCTGCCCAGCCTTGCAGCACAGTGTAAGCTGCTGCAGCACATGGGGACTGTTGCTGGCCAGCCCTGCACAGCACCCCTGGCCATGGTGTGCCTTGTGCCCTACATTGAGCAGGGCTGTGGTGTTCGAGCTGGTTTCTTACTGCTGTGCAAACATGGGACCAGTCCATGCCAGGGATGGGGGTGCAGGACTGTGCATGTTAACAAAGGGATCAGTGAGCTGCTCTGAGAAATTATTTGGATGTCCAGCTCTTTTCCAGCCCTGGGAAAAGCAGTGCTGCTGTTAGCTGGACCAAGGGCCATCAGGCCTTTTGAATATTGCAGCTGTACCCAGCTTCCATCACACTCACCTGTAGCTGGGCGAAGCCTCCAAAAATAGTTAGTCTTCTGACTCCCACAAGTTCCAAAAGACCCTGCTGTTTCCGCTGATTTTGTGTCTTGTGCGGGTCCCTGCTGGATTGTGAGCTTGAGTCAAAGCAGGATTGCTACTCGTCCGTCTTCTAGACTGTCACCTTTCTTTGTACAGTCCTGTGGGGCTCTTCCACCTTAAAATTGCCCTTCTTTCCTAGCTGTCCTTTCCTGAGGACATTTCCTGCACTAGGCTGGGCAGGAGGATTACCCTGAGTAGTGAGCCCAAGGCTCTGGCAGTGCTGGGACAGAGCACCTGGTACACTGAGGACCAGCACCTCATGGTGCCTGAAGCTCGAGCCCATGTTGTCAGGCATGGGAGGGAGGGCATTCTCCTTGAGGGATCATCTGGTCCTCACATTCCCTAGTCTTGGGGGTTGTCTGGACCCCATCTCCTTTCACTGCACATGTACCTACATGGTGGACCTCTAAGAAAAGCTCCCCCTTGTTCCCAGTGCACAGCCATACCTGCCCCTGATGATTTTGGAGCACCCTGCTGAGACTGGCCCTAGCAGCAGGTCACTGGTGCCCCTCGGTGTACCATGGCTGTGGGCCATGTTCCCTCTTGTTCTCCCTGAGCCCTGAAGACAGACATCCTGTCCCCAGCTGCACGGAAGCTTGGGCTCTGTCAGTGTCCCCATCCAGCACCAGCACAGCCCTTCCCGAAGGTCTTGTGCCAGGGCAGGACTGAAGCCTGGGGGCATTGTGAAATCTTGGATTTGGCTGTTGTTGCACAGAGCTGGACTGGAACATGTGCACAGGAGCATCCTGGGAGCCACAAGATGGTGTTGTATGGCAGTGGCTCAGTCTGGGCTGTCACCAGGGAAGTCTCTCAGGGAGTATGTTTGTTCCCAGGCCACCCAGAGTTCTTCTGAGGCTGGAAGATAAGAAACATTGTGCTCTTGGGACCCCTTCAACCCAGCTAATGGGGTTGAGCCCTCAACTTGTTTATTGTGTGTTCCCAGGAACACAAGGTGCTGCTGACAGGGACCCCTCTGCAGAACTCGGTGGAGGAGCTCTTCAGCCTCCTAAATTTTCTGGAGCCACAGCAGTTCCCCTCAGAGACAGCTTTCCTGGAAGAGTTTGGAGACCTGAAGACAGAGGAGCAGGTACCTGGCAGAGTGATGCTGGTGGCTTAGCACAGGCCACTGGGACACCTGGGGACCAAACCAGGCATGCTTTCAGACATGTGCTTCATGGAAGTAGATAGGATTTCTCATGCCAGGAGAAGCAAAGTTGTGACAGAGCCCCCAGTGCTGCTCTGGGGAGAGGAGACCTGCCCCTGCCAAGGCAGTGGTCTGTTCCCAGCTGACTCCCTGCTGCCCTTGCATGCCTGGGTAGAACAGCTCGCCTGCCTCTCCCACCTGCTCTGTCCCTGAGAGCAACAAGAGTGCAGGGGGAAAGGGGAGGTCAGTAAGTCCATGTGTCAGTCACCCTTGTCAGGTTCCCCTGGAGAGCCTTCCTCCAAAGCTCTCCTTGAGTGTGGGTCATGGGAAGCTGCTTAGTTGCCTAGGCTATCCCACTGCCTTTTGAATGTGGGAATTGCACAAAGATTGTCATTCTGTGGGAGCAGGCACAAGCACATGAAGCAACCACCATCTCAGCTACCATCCAAACTCTAAGCTCTCCTCCTGCATCAGACACCTAAGGCTGCTGGCAGCAGAGGCATGTGGAGTTCACAGCCCAGGACTGGTCACTGACATGCCTGCCCCAAGGACCCCAGCCCCTGAAGTTGTCCTGGCTGGCTGCTGAGCAGCTGCTCCAGAGTCACCTGTAGTGGATTTGCAGTGTGGGGAGGCTCTAGTCTTGCAGACCCATCTGCTGAGCCCATGTGCTTGCCATGCCGGGAGGGCAGTGAACATCTGCGCTTGCTCTGCAGGTGAAGAAGCTGCAGTCCATCCTGAAGCCCATGATGCTGCGACGGCTGAAGGACGATGTAGAGAAGAATCTGGCACCCAAACAGGAGACCATCATTGAGGTGGAGCTGACCAATATCCAAAAGAAATACTACCGGGCCATCCTGGAGAAGAATTTCTCCTTCCTCTCCAAGGGTGCCAACCAGCACAATATGCCCAACCTCATCAATACCATGATGGAGCTGCGCAAGTGCTGCAATCACCCGTACCTCATCAATGGTGAGGGCTGTGCACAGGAGTGGTGTGGGGGGACATACAGGTATCACTGCAATACTTACTCTGTTCACTCTCAACAGAACTTGCCCAGCTGGGGAGCCAGCTCAGGCCTCATGCCATCTGCTGATGGTGTGGCAGTGATCTGCCCTGTTGCCTTCCTAGGCAGCCCAGCCCCCTGCAGAGGCTGCTTGCTGATAGGCACCTCAGGGTCTCCTGGGGCTCACTGTGTTTGGGGGTGTTCTGACACAGGCCCAACGTGCCAACCTGACTTGTTCTGCCAAGAGCTGATGTGAACCCTGAAGAAGTTTAGTGACAGGAGTGGAGGGTCTGCAGGAGGTCTCTAGCCAGCCTCCCTAGCTCTGACTGCTTGGGTTCTGTTGCTCGTGTGATCCCTTGCTGCTGCCCTGGGCAGCTGCACTGCCAGGCTCACCAAGAGCTCACATCCCTTTTCACCTGGCAGGGGCAGAGGAGAAGATCCTGGAAGACTTCCGTAAAACACACTGCCCAGAGGCACCAGACTTCCAGCTGCAGGCGATGATCCAGGCAGCTGGGAAGCTGGTGCTCATTGATAAGCTGCTTCCCAAGCTGATCGCTGGTGGGCACAAGGTGCTCATCTTCTCACAGATGGTGCGCTGCCTTGACATCCTGGAAGACTATCTCATCCAAAGACGGTTAGTACAGCTCCAGCATTCACCATGGCTCCTCCACAGCACCTCCATGCACTGTACATAGAGTGGCAACAACACAGGGTGGGAATTTGGCCATTCCATGCCCGCATACTGATGGATCCAAGTTACCATCTATTGCTGGTGGGTGTGGAGACCCCAGAACTAAGCAGCTCAGACCCTTCATTCTGTGTAGTCCAGGGCTAGTCCTCAGAATGACCAGGTGGAAGTAGGTCCCTCCCTTGGTCCTGGTTCCCATGAGCCCCATATCCATGCACCATGTGTGGGGTTATGATGATCTTGTCATCGTAAGAGGCACAACTTTTGCGAACAATCACAGTGCACACAGGCTGATGGGGCCTGGGCCTCCACCTGGGCACAGGTCCTGCCAGTAAATGCTGGCTGCCAGTGTGCCCACACAGCCTGGGGGAAGGAGCAGAAAGTGATTTGAAAGCCACAGCCTCTTTAGGCCCTGCTGTGATGCTGCTCTGACCTCTTCCCCTCTTGAGCAGGTACACCTATGAGCGCATCGATGGGCGGGTGCGTGGCAACCTGCGCCAGGCTGCCATTGACCGCTTCTGCAAGCCCGACTCGGATCGCTTTGTGTTTCTCTTGTGCACGCGGGCGGGCGGGCTGGGCATCAACCTGACCGCTGCCGACACCTGCATCATCTTCGATTCCGACTGGAACCCACAGAATGACCTGCAGGTAATGGGTTGGGCAGGGCCAGGCTGTCAGGAGGTCCTGAGGCACAGCTCCTATCACCGGTGTCAGGCAGGGAGAACAGGGCAGCAGCACCAGCTGTATTGGGCACGAGGTGCTGTGCCAGGAGAGCTGGTGGGCATGTGGGCAGAGGGAACAAGACATGGGGGAGATGACAGTGTGTCTCTGAAAGCACAGATGGGTCACAGAGCAGGCACCACTGTGTCCATACCTGGTGTTGGAGTGGGTGCAGTGTTGTGTGCCACATCTGCAGAGAGCCAAGGCTCCAGCCTGAGCCCTG
>NW_008236246.1:696625-697350 GCF_000691975.1 Corvus brachyrhynchos | reverse complement strand
GTCAGACTCTTGCACGGTCAGCCACAGGCAGGGAGTGAGGGTGCTGCGGTGGGTAGGAGCTGACTGTGGGTGAGGTGGGTGAGTGTAGATGCTGGTGCAGGGTGCCACAAGCCACACAGTCCCCATCTTGCTGGGCTCCAGTGTTGACACTGTGCCCTCTGCACTCACAGGCTCAGGCTCGTTGCCACCGGATTGGGCAAAGCAAGGCAGTGAAGGTCTATCGCCTCATCACCAGGAACTCCTACGAGCGGGAGATGTTCGACAAGGCCAGCCTGAAGCTGGGCCTGGATAAAGCCGTGCTGCAGGACATTAACCGCAAGGGCAGCACCAATGGGGTAGGTTGGCTGCTGGAGGGGGCCAGGTGGGAGCCACTGCAGGAAAGCTCTCCTCCTCCGCCTGCAAGTCACTGCCAGGTCAGAGCAGGGACTGGGCAGGCTTTGGGGAGGGAGAGCCCAGTTCCACACATTCGCTCTGCTGCTCTTTGGACTGCCAGGCTGTTCCTGCACTGCCATGGGGATAGGGGACACATGATGCTGTGTCTGGGGTGGCATGGACTGAAATTCCTGACAGTCCCTCAGGAGGAGTTTTGAAGTGACCTCTTTGCTTTAGCAGAAGCAAGTCTGGGTTGGCTTGGGGCCCTTTCTCTTGGAGCAGAGGGAGGAGCCTTCTGTTGTGCAGTGGTCATGGTTGCTGGCCAGGTTGGTGATGCCCGCGTGCTTCGGGCA
>NW_008236246.1:678147-696587 GCF_000691975.1 Corvus brachyrhynchos | reverse complement strand
GCTCTCCAAGATGGAGGTGGAGGACCTGCTGCGGAAGGGTGCCTACGGCGCGCTCATGGATGAGGAGGACGAGGGGTCGAAGTTCTGTGAGGAAGACATTGATCAGATCCTCCAGCGCAGGACACAGACCATCACGATCCAGTCTGAAGGGAAGGGCTCCACATTTGCAAAGGTGTGCTGTGCTCCACTGGGAGGGAAGGGAGATTTCTCTTGGCGGGTGGAGGAATGGGAGCATGCAGGGCAGGAGTGCTTGGCCACCCTCCTGCCTGTGTGTGGAGACATGTCCACATGGAGGCCAAGCTCTGCTGTCCCACTGTGCCCAGGAGTGAGACCTTGCTGGGGCACCAGAGCTGGTGTGGTCTCCTGTCTCTCTGGTGGTCAGCAGAGCGTTGAAGAGGGGCCACCAGCCTGGTGGGTGATGGAAGGCTGCCTAGGAGGGTTCAGCTCTCCCTCTGAAGCTGGCTCGGGCTGGTGAGAAGGCAGAGCAGGGCCTGTGCTCCAGGTGCTGGGCAGTGTCCAGACTTGCTCTATCCCCAGGCTGGAGGTGTGGATGGATGCAGAGCTGCTGTTGTGTCCCCGTCAGGGCGCTGCAGGGTGGAGGCCTTGCTGGAGGCTCCTGGCCATGGCAGCAGACCATGCCCCAGAGCTGTACTCTGCCCAGGACTGTTGTGGGCAGGGTGAGGCATCTCCTCAGGGAGGATGGATGAGTTCAAAGCCTGGGTGAGATACAGTCCTGAGCTGGGCTGATCTTCGTATTCATGGGCTGAGCTTATTTGATCTGGAGTCTGTCACCCTCCCTGCCCTTCCAGTCACTGATGCTGCCTCAGTGTGGTGCTTTGCTGAGCAGAAATGCAGGTGAGCTGCCAGTGATGTGGGAAGGAGCTGTGGTACCTTCAGCACAGCCCTTCTGCAGCACAGCCGGTCTCTGTCTCCAGCCTCACTCTTCTGCAGCCATGAGGTCTGGCTCTGCATAGGGACCCCAGGATGATGGCAGGATCCAGCTGCTGGGCTGCACGATGCACAAAGCCAGGTGCTGCTGTGCCATGGAAGTTGAGTGCTGTGGGGCCTGACAAAACCGCCAGAGAGAGCCTGAGGAGCCAGCTCTGTGCTATGCTCTGGCTGGTGCCTGCTGGGGCCACTAAGGGCCATCTGTCCCTCCTCCTCTTGCACAACCCGGGCTCCATTTACAGTGGGTTGGGCAGGACTGCAGAACAGAGGAGTTCAGCTCCCTTAGACAAACAAAGAGCCCTCTGGCACGTGTCAGCTTGGGGTGTAACATCCCGCAGCAGCAAGAGTGTGCGCTCAGACAGGTGTGGGCGGGATCTCTGTATGGGAGAAAGAACACCTGGACGGTGGTTGCACCCTGTTCACTGCTCTTCTTTCCCTCCTAGGCCAGCTTCGTAGCATCAGGAAACAGAACTGACATTTCCTTAGACGACCCCAACTTCTGGCAGAAGTGGGCCAAGATAGCAGAGCTCGATACAGATGCCAAGAACGAAAAGGTAGGATGAAGTTTGTGGCCCACGTGCCCTACAACTGATCTGATACCATGTGGCCTGGCGTCCAAGTGGGAGCTGCATGCTTCCTCTGGGCTCCTGAAGGGGTTTGTGTTGAGCATCAAGAATTACTGCAATGGAAGACTGAATGCTGGATAAAGCCCTGATTTATTTAGCCACGTGTTGGTCTGTGTCTCTCTGATATTTCAGGGTGCTCAGTCTGTACTCCCAGCTACTCCCAGCAATCCCGCCCTCTGCTTGAGAGTGTTGACCAAATGCTCCTTGAGTTCTGTCAGGCTTGGGGCTGTGCCCATTCTCTGAGGAGCCTGTTCAGTGCCTGACCACCCTCTGGGGGAGGAACGTTTTCCTGACACAGCTCCAGTCGTTCCTGTGGGTCCTGTCCCTGGTCACAGAGAGCAGAGATTGGAGCTGTCTCTCTGCTGCCTCTGCCTCAGGAGGCAGGAGGGGACAGACGGGGTTCCACCTCTCTGCTGGCCCTGCTGAGGTGATGGGCTCAGCTGCAGCTCAGGTCTCTCTCCCCAGCATCTCCATCAGGCACAGGGCGCAGCCACTGGCTCCAGTGCGGCCCCAGGGAATTACACGTTATTACTGACTTGTGTGTCTTGCTCTCATGCTGTAGAGACAGTTTTAGACAGCAGCAGGAGGGAGGCCCTGCAGCTCTGCAGAGCTCACTGCTCAAGCAGGAGCAATGGGAGAGAGCGTGTGCATGTGTGCGTGTGTGTGTGTGTCCTATGTGCCTGAAGTCCAGGCAGATTTACATGGCATTAATTCATTCAACAGGATGGGGTAAGGAGAGGGGACAGGTACATGATATTTAATGTCATATTGCTCCCTCCTGCACCTTGTTGGAAGCTGCCTTTCCTGTTCCAGCCCACCTGTCCCCCTGACACAGAGATTACACTGCCTTCAGCGCAGCACTTGGCACAGGCAGTGCAGAGAGGGCTAGGAGTGACTCAGAGCTGAGTCAGCTGCTGGCTGTCAGCAGTTTGGACACAGAGGGACTGTCGTCAATCAGGCTGAATTTTGTGCTGGCCAGGAGTTGTCATTTGTGCAGGCAGAACTGCACACAGGTATCCTAGTGGGAAGGTGATGGTCAGCCACAGGACTGGCAAGCCAGGAGCCAGAGGCTGAGCAGAGCCTGGGTGTGCAGAAGAACACATATAAGTGTTTCTGCCTGTACCTAAGAACGTTCTCTGCTCTGTCTGTCACAGGAGAGCCTGGTCATCGACAGACCCCGGGTGCGGAAGCAAACCAAACACTACAATTCCTTCGAAGAGGATGAGCTGATGGAGTTCTCTGAGCTGGACAGTGACTCGGACGAGCGGCCCACACGCTCGCGGCGATTCAACGAGAAGACGCGGCGGTACCTGCGGGCTGAGTGCTTCCGTGTGGAGAAGAACCTGCTCATATTTGGGTGAGTCTCACCCTTGTGAGAGCACAGCCACAGCCTCCAGCTGCCCCAGTGCCCATGTGGGCCACTGGCTGCACCAGCCATTTCCTGTCTGTCCTGCTTGCAGTGTTCCCTCCTTCCAGCAGTGACCTCCCTGGTGGGACCTGGGCTCTAAGCAAATGTTTGGGATGGAAGGAGAGTTAGGAGGTCAAAGCATGAGCTGGCAGTTGGCACTTCCAGAGTCTGCTCCTGCCTCTGCCCTGTTCAGTCCTGCAAATCTCTCTCCCTCTCTCCTCCTGTAATGTGTGGGCAAAACATCCCTATCCAGGGGAGCTGGCAGGGCTGTGCCCCCACAGGAGCTCCTGGAGAGAGGTGCCAGCAAGGTCTCTAATTGCACAGGAATGTTTACTCTGTGTTCCTGCTGTTTCAGCTGGGGACGCTGGAAAGATATCCTGACCCATGGGCGGTTCAAGTGGCACCTGAATGAAAAGGACATGGAGATGATTTGTCGGGCCTTGCTGGTGTATTGCGTCAAACACTACAAGGGAGATGAGAAGATTAAGAGTTTTATCTGGGATCTCATCACGCCAACGAAGGACGGCCAGAACCAGGCTCTGCAGAATCACTCAGGTATTGCGTGTTCTCTCTGCCATTGCATCTGTACCCATTGCCCTGTGCCAGCCTTTGGGACTGAGGCTGCAGAATTTAAAGCAGAGCTGACAGAAACAGTCTGCAAGTGTTTGTGCTTGAGCACTGCAATTCTCTCTGCACAGAGAAAGGGGCTTCCACGAAGCTGACCTCCACACTGACCCTCAGAGCCAGCTGTAGGGGCTGGCTGAGTCGGGGAGGCTGTTTTCTGGCTTTCAGTGCAGAGGGAGCCTTGTGGTGGGAGCAGAGCAGTGCTGCTAAGTCTTCTCTGGCCTGTGAATACTGTCGCGGTTCCCCTGTGCAGGGAGACGCTGGGCAGTGAGCTCGTGAGCACCAGTGACCATATGAACACGTTGGGTGTGATAGGGATGAGGGTGCTGATTCCACTCAGAGCATGAAAATGCCTCAGGCTGCTCCTCAGGGCCTCACAGGGCACAGCATGGACGTGATGCAGGACCCTGCCTGTGCCTTCGGGCAGCATGGCAGCGCAGGCAGTGGCACCAGGGAAAGCTGGTGGTGCAGCTGAGCATCCATCTCACACCAATGTTGTGAGTTTGATCCCCATATGGGCCATTCACTTTAGAGTTGGACTCAATGATCCTTGTGGGTCCCTTCAAACTCAGAATATTCTGTGATTTTGTGATTTCCAGCTTTTGTTTCCCCTCATGATGGTGCTTGTCCCAGACTTACTGATCTGCAGTGCCTGCCCTGATGGGTGGAGGTGCAGTGTTGGTTTGTGCTGAGACTTGTGCAGTGCAGAGTGCTCCCCAGGTGATGCTGCCTTCTCTCACTTTGTGTAGCAAGACCCTTGTCCTAGGCCTGGTTGTGCTCTCTCTACTCAGAGGCAGTGTGTGTGAGGTTCATGTGTCACACCACATGTCAGATCTGTAATTGCATCTGTTGTCTAGAGGTGTCTGTATTCTGTTGTGTAGAAGTTCCCAGTGTATCCTCCGCTTCAGACAGGTCACCCAGAGGCTCCCCAGCCCTGCTTTCCCTCTGGCTCTGGCTCTGGCTCTGCCTCAGTGGTGGACACTGCAGATTGGCCTCCCCACCTGCGGCACAGTGGCTGCTCTCTGTAGGCTCCCCTGGGGCTGGGGCAGCCATAGAGCCCACCCTGCAAATGAGGCAGCCGTGGGGCCTTTGTCTTCATCTGTGAGCACAGAGTGGCTGCTGGCTCCCTGGCTCTGCTGAGGCTTGTGGCCTGGGACATATGGTCACTGCCTGCTGTGCCAGAGGGCTCTGGCTGACCTTGCAGCACAGTGCCTGTGGCTCTCAGGACAGGTGAGTGGGACTGGGGGAGGCCACAGTGTCCCTCAGGGAGTCAGAGCCCAGCAGCCATATGCTGCTTGTTCTGTACTTGTGATCTGTGGCACAAGGTGAGTAGTGAGGGGGCTGGAACTCTCCAGACTGCTTTTGACATCAGGGAGCCTGGCTGAAATCTGGGGCTTCTGTTCCCAAGTGGTAGAGCACAGGGAAGGCTGATCTGGAGTGGTGATGCTTCTGAGCACCAGGTGCGTCTTAGTTGGTGCTTAAAACCCAACATCATCATTTCATTTTGCCTGGAAGTGTCCAGCTAGCTTTTGCAGGGTGAAGTCCAAGGATGTGGCCTTCGGTGGCTGCCTTAAGTTATTCCAGTCATCTCCTTCAATGGGAGTCACTTTGACAGTGCTCCTTCCTGCTCTTGCCACACAACCCTGCCCTGAGAGCATCTGGGAGTGGGCTCGAGAGTCCTGTGGGGAGCAGAGCAGGAGTCAGAAACAAATTGACTGGTATGAGTGGGCTTCATTTAGATAATGCCAAGTAACAAACAAGCCACGGTTTCAGTGGAGGATCAGGATTGCTTTAGTGCAAGAGCACTGAATATTGACCAGCAAAGCGACCAGGAGCTTCTCCATCAACTCTTTAGAATGGCTTTTCCCACCTGTGAAACCTCTGGGCCAGAGGAGCAACAGCATCTCAGCCTGACGTCAGGAGCTGGAGGAGAGCAGAACAAGCAGAACACTGCAGTGCAGAGCAGTGCTCCTTCCTCAGTCAGGAAGTCCTCCAGCAGTAACTGCTGTGGCTCCCCAGGCAGCCTCAGGTACCACTTGTGTCTGCAGAGAGCTGACCAGGCAGGTTGTGCTCCATCCCTGATGGGCAGAGAGCAGCAGCAACCGTCAGCCCTTGCTAGGGCATCCTGGAGCTCTTCTCAGTCCCACATCCATGTGATCACGAGGGGTGAGCACAGCACCCAGACAGTCTGACTCAGAGCTCTGCTCTGA
Organism: Corvus brachyrhynchos; assembly: GCF_000691975.1. Classification (NCBI taxonomy): domain Eukaryota; kingdom Metazoa; phylum Chordata; class Aves; order Passeriformes; family Corvidae; genus Corvus; species Corvus brachyrhynchos. The sequence continues at coordinate 690,771 of NW_008236246.1, read as the reverse complement.
TCCAGCACCATCCTGCCTTTCATCCTGGAACAGGCCAAGCTGCTGAGGAAGCAGCATTTGCCCAGAGTTCATCAGGCCAGTTTGGTGCTGGGGACAGGAGGCCTGGTGCCTACGGCAGGCCTCCAGCAGCCACCTGGGTCACAGCCCTTGTCCTGTCATGGAGCTGCAGACTTTATGCAGGAGTTGATGACATGGTGATGCTTTCTCTTCTTCACTGGTGTCACAAGACCAGACAGATGGGGTGGGACTGCTCAGGCATCCTTTCCCCTTCATGTCTGCAGTTCCTACCTCAAGAGCAGCTGCCCAGGGGGGCAGCTTATCCCTCTCTGGAGATTCCAAACAACACTGACCCCACCAGGAATTGTTTCCACATTCTGCTGTGGACTCACATCCTATTTCAAGGTTGAAACGTGTTTAATTTTCATCTCCAGCCACTGGATCTTGTTTTATCTTTGTCAGGCAGATGGGACCGCATTCCCTTTCCCATTGGTACCTTAGCCCCCTTGCAGCAATCCAGTTCCCCCCAGCCCTGCTCCAGATGCATGGTATAAGAAACAGCCCTTACAGGTCAGATCAGCAGGTCTGCTGCTCTTTGATCATTTGGGAGCTTCTTGTTTGAACTCTTGTCCCAAATAACTGTCCCCATAGAGTGACCTTCAGAGGTGGCTGCAGTGCCTAAGTAAGTCTCCAAGTGCTGTGCCCAGGACCAAGGTCCCTTCCATGCTTCATCCCTTCTGTGTGATAGTTTTATACATCGAGGGGCCATGTTATCATTTGGGCTCTGTTGGAATTGTAAAAAGAAGAGAGGCCTGGGCTCCGGCGGGGGGGAGAAACTCGCAGACCAGCCAATATGGTTGATAAGAGCAAAACTCCGTTTATTAGCAATCCAAAGGCACTTATATAGTATACCAGCTTGTTAACTCTTAAGTGGCTTAAAACTTATCAAGGCGAATTTCTACTTCTACATAATTGGACTTACATTGGCAAGCTTCTACAGTTATGTTATGATTAAAAGAATTCAGAGTTTACCTCTCCTTCTCCGGGTCTTATCTGAACAGCTGCAAATCTTCAAACTCCCTCTTTGTTCCCAGCCCTGTCACACAGGGATTTTCTCATGGAGAGTTTTTCTCACACACAGGCCTTTTGCTTCCAGGCCTATTGCTTGTATAGTTCTTTTATTGATCCCATAATTCTATCAATGATCCATGCCCCTGATCCCTCAATAATTCTGCAACAGGGCTCAGCATTGCACTGAGAACGCACAGCAGTTCAGTTTCTGTGGTGATTCCCAAGTTTTTCACAGGGATGGACTCTTCCATGCTCTGTGTTTGCCCCGTGCACTTCCCCTCCTTGGTTCTCCAGGCTGCAGCTGGGAGCTCTGCATGGGCTCTTCCAGCTCCCTGCTCTGCTGTCCCGCTCCTCCCAGCACTGGTGGCAGTGCCAGGCCGTGCCTGTGGTGCTCACTGGATGCCACTCGCTGTTACAGGCTTGTCAGCACCGGTGCCCAGAGGCAGGAAGGGGAAGAAGACAAAGAACCAGATGCTGCTTCCTGAGATAAAGAATGCCGACTGGCTCGCCACCTGCAACCCCGAGGTGGTGCTCCATGATGACAGCTACAAGAAGCACCTCAAACAGCACTGCAACAAGTGAGTCATAGAATCATGGAGTGGTTTGGGTTGGAAGGAGCCTTAAGGAACATCTTTTTACACTACCTGGCCAAGGGCAGGAATACCTTCCACTTCCCAGGCTGCTCCAAGCCCTGTCCTACCTGTACTTGAACACTTCCAGGGATGGGGCAGCCACAGCTTCTCTGGCAACCTGTGCCAGGGCCTCACCACCCTCTGAGTGAAGAATTTCTTCCTAACGTCTAATCTAAATCTAAATCTTTCCTCTTTTAGTTTAAAACCATTCCCCCTTGTGGGAGCCCACTTGCTCATGGAGACAGTGGGCTAAGGGCCTTTAGTGTTGGGAGGGTGGGAGGGAGCTGTGAAGGGCTCACAGCCCACGCAGGATCACTGTGCTCCCACTGCTGGACCACCCTCAGATTCCCCTCCAGCTTGTGGCAGCCATGTCCTGAGCAGCGACCCTCCAGCCAGTGGGTCACAGGGCTGGGCAGTGTGGCATGGCACTGCATAGTCGCTGCCCATCCTGCTTAAAGGAAGGGGGTCCTTCCACGTGGGATAACATGGTGTCAAGCAGGTTCCGCTGGCCTTGCTGACCTCTCTGCCGCCCGGGACAGGGTTCTGCTGCGGGTGCGAATGCTCTACTACCTGAAGGCTGAAGTGCTGGGGGAGGCTGCGGATAAAGCCTTTGAGGGGACCCCCGCCAGGTAGGGACCTAACGGTGAACCCCCGCCGGCTTCTCGGGCTCGAGCACTGCCACAGGTATCTGACCCAGCCACATCTGGGCTCTCTACAGCTCCAGATGAATCAGACCTCAGGTCTTCCTCAGGCAAAACTTCACCCTCAGGCAGCCACTCTGCCTGTACAGAGACTGCAGCCATGGCAGCCCTGCTGAGGCAGCTCTGAGACTGTAGCACCAGCCTGGGGGCAGTGGGGACTTGTGGGGACACCCTGCAGGAAAATGATTCTGTGTGCTGCTTGACAAATGGGCCCTTATCCAAAGTGGGGGTCCACAGAGACTGCTCCCAGTCTCAGGACCAGGCCTCAGAGCAGAGTGTGCCCCATCACTGCGGCCTGCAGTCCCTCCCAGCACTGGGAACAGTGGAACCCACAGGCTCTGTAATGGCACTGAGCCTGCAGCTTGCCAGCTCCTGACCTTTCTGCAAAGACTCAGCTCTCAGTGCTCTCAGAGGAGTTTGATGTGCTGAGCTTAAAGCTTAATTTCCCCAAGTAGGGCCTGCTGCCTTCCCCAGCACAGCTCTATCAGCACCAGTCTGTGTGGGGAGACACCATTCTTTTGGGGTTGGTAGGTGTGAAATGTTTTACCCCTAGAGATGCTGTTCAGGTCAGATGGGATCTTCAGTCCTCTGGTGTTGCTTGGGTGAGAGGGGAGAGAGGCTGGGGGCACCCACTGCCCTGGAGAAAGAGGAGCAGGAGGGCAGCAGGTAGTGGTGGAACCAAGACTCCAGCTCTGACCCCAGGGAGATGTGTATCCATGTTATGGCGGGGCCCAGGCTAGTGTTCATTAGCTGTCCCCAAGCCAGCGAGCGGTGGCTCCTGCCTCCTCCTGTCCCTTCTGAGCAGTGCCCAGTGCCCCTCCGTATCTGGCGAGGCTGGGAGAGGGGCGTTCATACCATGTCTGCCTCAGGGAGCTGGATGTGCTGCTGCCTGACATTGACTACGTGGAGATCCCAGTGGACTGGTGGAATGCCGAAGCCGATAAATCCCTGCTCATCGGTGTCTTCAAGCACGGTGTGTACCCAGCTGTCTGGTGGGTGCTGGTGTGTGAGGGAATGAGTACCTCTGGTACTGGAGGGGACGTCATGTCAGTGCAAGGGACAGAGCCGTGGCTGTGCTCCACAGCCACACAGGGCCAGGAGAGCTCTCCACAGGTACCAGCAGCATGTTCGGGCAGGGAACAGGCACCCCGCCGTGCCCAGGGTGGCCATGCTGGCTCTCGTGGTAGACTCTGTTTTGCCAGGAGCAGTGTGCAGTTGCTGTGTGAGGGTGAGGAGAGAGGCACAGATCTTTTCTTGGCCTCGTCATGGAGTCCCCATGCTGTTTCCAGGAGACACAAGGCTGTTTGCTGCAGCTGCACCCTTCGTGGAGGCTGTGCTGCTGCTGGGTGGGATGGGAAGGCTGACCTTTCCCTTTGCCTGCTGCCCAGGGGCTGCAGAGCCATTAGCAGCTTCTGAGAAAGTGTTGGGAATTTCTGGGGGTGAGAATTGCTCTCACAGCAGCACAGAGGGAGTGAGAGCCAGGTGGGGAGCTGTGTCCCAGGAGCAGGAGGTTCTCGTGGACCAGGCTCAGGTCTTGCTCTGTGCTGTCTGTCTGTCCTGACCTAACCTGTGTGGCAGGTTACGAGCGGTACAACGCCATGCGGGCGGACCCAGCACTGTGTTTCCTGGAGAAGGTGGGCATGCCCGATGAGAAGCTGCTCTCTGCCGAGCAGGGCGTCAGCGACGGGGCACAGGATGCTGCTGAAAGGTGGGCAGGGGATGGAGCTGAGCTCTGGCAGCCGCCTGGCTCTCTCCTGGGGCAGTGCGGTGGGGTGAGCTGTGCACAGGGAGGTGGGAGGGAGCAGGCTGTGCTCCTGAGCACAGAGGGTAGGGCAGGAGGGGGCTGGTGCCCGGTACGAGGTGGACGGATGGCATGAGGACCAATTCTTCACTTCTTGGTGCTGAGAATTGGCACAGCCACAGGGGCTGTGCTGCCACTACTAGGGACTGTTTGTTTTCTCACCCAGGGGCAGCATGGAAAAAGAAGAGAGCAGTGGAGAAAAGCTGGAGGGGCTGTCAAAACAGGAGGTGAGTGGGAGTCACAGTGTTAGATTCACATCTGAGGCTGCCCAGCCTGCCCTGCTGTGCAGGCTTGGTTCCATCAGCTCTGCCGTGGGGCAGTAGGGAGCTAGCATGGCTGGCCTGCCTTGTCCACACATCCTGTGTGCATTCCCTCTGCTCCCTGGAACACAGCTTCTGCTGTGCCTCTCTGTGTTACTTGTGGACCTGGGCAGCATCTTCCTTGTGGGGAGCTGAGGAGAATTGAGGGCTGGGGGTGCCCAGGAGTGCTGGTTCTCACTCTTGGTTGGCTTCAAGAGCCATGTGGGGCCCTGGCAGAGGAGTCAGGGATGTCCCAAAAGAAATGGCCTTGGGGGAGAGGAAGAGCAGGGAATGAGGTAGCACCGGAGACTGCAGGGGTTGTTTGAAGAGTGGAGGCTGTCACACTGCTTCTGTCCTGGGCCGTGGCACTACAGCCTCGTCACTGTGGTGATCCTTCCCTCCAGGCCCGAAATGGCCTCTCTGAGCTGTCACCTCCGATCCCATATGCTGAGCACAGCCAGCAGCTGCAGCCCGAGGGCACTGAACACACAGCCCTGCCCATCCCACCACCCTGCACCCTGCCAAGGACGGGTGGGCTGTGGGTGCAGGGGGTTCTGTGTGGGGTTGAGCCCTCTCTGATTGTTTCCTTTTGCAGGACATCGTGGCTGCTGGGGTGGGTGAAGCCAGTGAGAAGCGGGACGAGCCAGCGGCAGGTGAGGCCGTGTCTCCTGCAGTGTGGCCCGTGGCTTCCCAGGGTTTGGCGTGGCACAGCCGATCCTGAGTGCTACCCCAGGCACTGCTTGGTGGGAGGAACACATTGCTGTGCTGGAGGGACATGCTGCCCTGTGTTAGTGGGTGAGGCAGCTCAACCTGGGCAGGGGCCCTCATGCGCAGAGTCACGGGTGACCCAGGGATGGGCCCTGTGGCAGAGCAGCCAGGGTTCTGAGTGATTCCAGCCAAAGCTATCCAGGGTGACTAGATGCCATTAGCCTGCTCTCATCCATCCAGTTGCCTGCAATGGGCAGCTCTCTGCAGTGGGTAGTGTTGGCACATGCCATGGGCTGGCTGGCCCCACTGCTGAGCAGGGAGCTGCAGTCTTCTCCCATGCATGGCCTGGCCTGGAGCCATCATTCCCACCCTGATCTCAACCTCTGGACTCTCTCTGAAGGAAACTAAGACGTGGTGAGGCTGTGAGCCAACAGGCCCAGGGATGGTCACATGGCCCCCTACTCATGAGTGTGATCCCTGATGTTCCCCATGGGAGGCAGAAGGTGGAAGGAAGCTCTTGGAGCTTGCCAGAGGATGTGGGAACCTGTGGCTTTGCATGTGTGCTAAATACTAATGTCCTTGTTGATGTTTGAAGCCCAGGATGGCTCCGACTCAGACAGATCCTGCTGGCCTGTCTCCTCTGCTCTCACGGCCAGACTGCGGCGACTCGTCACCGTCTACCAGCGCTGCAACCGCAAGGAGCTGCCTCCCCGTGCCGAGATGCTGGTGCCTGGTAACCATGGCTACTGGCTGCAGGATGAGATGTTCCGGAGAGCCTCTGAGATGGACTCGGTGAACAAAGAAATGCAGAAAAGGTAATGCAGCAGAGGAGCCTTTACAAAGCTGATTTAGGCCAATTCCTTGGCCCCCGGAATTGACCCAGGTAAATGTCACCAGAGCTGTGTGTGCAGCCAGCTGCCCAGGGCATGGAGTCACATGGGTCCTTGCTGGACAGGGAAAGTGCTCTGAGTCATGGGAGCCTTGCTGCTCCAGCAGCCAGCCCAGCCAGGGAGCAGCCTCCACTGCAAACTGGAGTTCATGGGTGGCAGATGGTGATACTGAAAGGAGGTGAGGGGACAGCACTTCAGGGTCAAATCCAGTGTCTGCTGGGCCAGGGGTCAGCCTCAGCAGAGCAGAGTTGTGTCCTTGGGACACACCGTGGATGAGGGTGACAGATGAGCGCTGTTGCAGCCCATGAGCAGTGCATTTCCAATCCCTGTGGCTCTCACACCACTCACTTTTCCTCCTGCTCAGGAGCCCAGTGGTGACATATCCTGGTTGTGCTGTGCTCCCATTTCATTTGTGTCCCAGTAAGTGGGAGGGTGGTGGGACTGTTTTGGCACCCTGAGTGGCTCTCTGCAGCCATGGGAGGCTGTGCACAGGGTGATGCTGCTGCCATCTCTGCCAGTCTCCCGTGCCACCCTGGGACTGGGACTCTCTGTGGTCACCAGCCCTCAATGGTTTTGCCTCCTGTGAACCTGTCCCAGCAGCAGGACCCCACGTAACCACATGGTATGTGTGCTGCCTTGTGCTCTATTCTTGGCCTCCTTGTGTAGAAGCTGCTCAAGCTCACCTTCCCTTTCCTCTTTCTCTGGACTTCTTCCAGTCGTACCATCCCCTTTTCGAGGTGGGGGCTTGAGTGGTTGTGCTGTGGACATCACAGCAGCCTGGTATCTCCTGCTCCTTAATTCTCTGGACGTTTTGTAGGGGAGATCACCTTACGGGAGTTTTCTGCCAGCCTTTAATTTGAGGCCTTTTGATAAATTCACCATTGGGCTCTTTGACTTGGATCATTAATATATTCATTAACTTTCTTCTTGTTATTCTCATTTTTGAAATGGAACATGACTGCAGGCCCTGGGAACAGGGGTTGCAGTGCTGTCCCAGGTGTACTTCAGGCAGTTGGAGAGTGCTGTGGGTGCTGTTACCCTGTCTACTTTCCCTTGACATGTCTCAGCTGCTTGCTGATACTGGCTCAGAGCTGCAATTCAGAGGAGCTGAGATTTGACTGGAAGTTTTCTTCAGGCCTCAGTGCTCCCCTTTTTCTGTCCTTGCCCTGCTGCGTGCACCCGGATCTGTTCTCTGGGGCTGTTTCTCTGGGCTCTGCCTGGGCTGTATTTGCCCAGGACACTTCACCATCTCTGTCCTTTGAGAGGTCCCCACAAGGTGGAAGCTCAGAGGGTCCAAGCCAGCATGAAAGTTGTGTTCTAAGAGCGCTGTAACTGAACTCCTCCATCACCACTGCCACTCTCCTTTGGTGGGGAGGGGGTGACACCCAGGAGTCCACAGGAGTCAGTAAGGTGGGTGGTGTTTGTTACTGTGTTTGTTACTGGGACCCTTACAGCAGCAAGCCCCAGTCCCAGTTTCCTTCTGCAAGAGGCTGGATGAGAACTGTATCTGCATATCCTTCCTGTGTAATTCCTGGTACGGAGAACTGACCTTTCCGTGGGGGTGAAACAGCTTGATGTGGCAGGAAGGGAGTAGATGGGGGATAGGTTTGTGCCTCCACAGAAGCTGCTGGAGCCTGCACCCTGTTGGCAGCACAGCCCAGAGCTGCACTCGGGTTTATTAGAACAGCCAAGAAGGTTTGAAAAAATGAGCTGAGAGCCAGAGGGCCCGTGGCCTCTGCTCCTCCTCCCTGTGCACCAGAGGGCAGAGCGTCTTGGGCTGAGGTGGTCTCCCCAGTGTGCTGCTCCTGACACCTCCCTCAAAACTGTTGGTCAGTAACTAGGCAGTGCTCTCTGAGCCTCTCTGCCTGGTGCCTTGCCTGCTCTGAGCCCAGAACATGTCTCAGTGGTGTTCCCGTCTCCTCCCTGCTCCACAGGTGGACCAGGAGGGAGCAGGCAGATTTCTACCGCACTGTCTCCTCCTTTGGGGTTATCTATGACCAAGAGAAAAAGGTCTTTGACTGGGCCCAGTTCCGAGCCATCTCTCGACTGGAGAAGAAGACAGATGAGAGCCTGGAGAAGTACTTCTACAGCTTTGTAGCCATGTGCAAGAATGTTTGTGGTCTCCCTCTGTGGAAAGAGGATGGTGAGTGGAAATTGCATGGCCTATGGAGGGGTAATAGTAGGTCCATGTAGAAGGGATCCCGCTGCTCTCATGGAGCAGGAGAGCAAGGGAGGATCTTCAGAGACAGTTGGAAGCAGCGAGATGCCAGGCAGGCTGTGGGCTTGCAGCAGTCCTGCATTTCTGGCTGCCTTGTCTCCGCCATTTAGTGCCTCCCCAGTACAGTGGGAGGGTAGAGCAGCCCCATGGACTGCAGCCCCTGCTCTCACAGATCTCTTGGAGTTCTCACAGGAAATCACAACCAATTTTATCCAAGACAGCAACCTCTGTATTTGAGAGACAAGTAGAGAAGCAGCGCACGCAAAGCACAGTTCCATGCTGGAGCTGGGGGTTGTTTGGGTGAGCTGGATTGTTGCTCATTGGGCATCTGTCTGCTGCCATTGTACAGAGTCCACTCCATATATGCCTGCGCTGACTGTGGAGCTCTGCTGCAGGGTAAATGGAGCCTGGATCTGCTGCAGGAGGCTCAGGAAGCCTGGCCAACACCAAGGGCATCCGCTTTCTTCGAATACTCTGCAGAGGTCTGCATTGGCACCAGACAGGACATGACAGATGAAAAGCTGCTTGGAGGCTATTTAAGCACAAAGTGATTTGTTTCCAACAGCAGCAGAAAACATTTGCTTCAGATCTGTCATGGAGTCTGGTCTTAGGCACAGTTCCTTGTGTGTGTGTGTTGTGCCTTAGGTAGGTGTTCCTCATCAGAAGAGCTGGACGAGCTGCCCTTCCCTGACAATGGGCTGAAGGGCTGCCGGAGGCTCAGAGCGCCAGGAGCTGCTCCACCTGAAAGTCCAGGCAGCTCCAGCACTGCTGCTGATGATGGAGCAGAGCTCAGACAAGACTCTGAAATCCTCTGCAGCTGGTGCCACTCTTGATCCAGCTGCTCAAGTCAGGGGGTGTTACTCCCCATGACCATTTGGTGGGATATGACTGGAAGGTACTGAGACTGGAAGAAGAGGCCTTAACAGTGGCTACAAGCACTGGCCCCACCTCACCTGCAGTCTGAGCAAGGGTTAAAACTCAGCTTGCTCATCAGTGCCTCTGAGGAACTCCTGCCAACCCAAATAATGTGTCCTTGGCTTTGCTGTCCCTGCTGTAGGTCCTCCAGACCCTGACATCTACGTGGAGCCCATCACAGAGGAGCGTGCTGCCAGGACCCTGTACCGCATCGAGCTGCTGCGGAAGGTGCGCGAGCAGGTGCTCAAGTGCCCCCAGCTCCACGAGCGCCTCAAGCTGTGCCGGCCCAGCCTCTACCTGCCCGTGTGGTGGGAGTGTGGCAAACACGACCGGGACCTGCTGATCGGCACCGCCAAGCACGGCCTGAACCGCACTGACTACTACATCATGAATGACCCCCAGCTGTCTTTTTTAGATGCATACAGAAACTATGCCCAGCATAAAAGAACGGGGCTCCCAGGCCCAGAAACCCTGTGCTGCCTTTACCAGTCTAACTCCAAACTCTACAGTTCCCCCCTGTACAGCCAGATGGACCAGACCTGTGAAACCCTGGAGAATGAAGCTGAGAGTCAGATCAAGCTAGAAACCGTGGACAGCACCATGTCCCAGGCTGGGGGCAGCCCAGCGGACACAAACTGTGAAACATTCATGTCCGAAGTCCGGGACATCATTTCCAGTACCTACGACGAGAGCTCGCTGCCAGACTCATTGGTGTGCATGATGTACGATGAGAAGGCCTGTCCCAGTGAGCAGAGCTCCCTCGCCAGGGACAGCCCAAACTGCACAGATGTTGGAAGCAGCGTTGCCAAACTCTCCGAGGGCAAGCTGGAGGGGGATGAGGATCCATCCAGCTGCGATGCAGATGCCATGAGAGAGGCTCCCTTCCTAGAGGGTTTGCAGGTGTGCTCTGACCGAATGGACAGTCAGAATGAGGAAGCTGAGCCTTCACCTTCTACCCCTGGGAGCAACCCTTCACAGAGTGCCGCAGCCAAGCTCGGCAAAGGCTTGGAACAGAAAGGAGCACTTGCCAGCCCGGCAGCAGGGCTGCCTGAGCATGGCACCATGGAAAGGGTCCTAAGTGTGGGGCTCTACAGTCCCAGTCTCCATAACTATGAACTAAAGGTTCCTCCTGAGCAGAGGTTCATCAGTCTGCTGCAGGAGAAAGGAATGGAGGCAAAGTCAGGGCCAAGTCAGAGCCACAGCGAGGAAGATGAAGAGGAAGAAGAGGATGATGATAACTCTGAGACAGCAGCAGATACGGTGGAAGGCTTGAATGGTCCCAGGACCAGGGCTGATTGTGGCCCCGAGGCTCATGAACTGGGGGGTGAGGAGCAGAGCTCTGGTCTCCCCACACCCGAGGACACTTGCCCAGAAGACGTGAATGGCGAGAGGGAGTCCCTGGGGCTGGGGGAGCCCTGCGCAGAGGGCAGGGAGGACTGTGGCTCGAATGAGGAGAGCACCCGTCAGCACTCACCAGGCCAGGCTCAGAGCCAGCCCTTCAGCTTGCCCACACCTCTGCCTCAGGGGGGGCCTCAGGGGGCAGAACCCCTGTGTGTCAGGGGGGAGCCCTTGGGCCAAGCCGCTGAGGGGCAGACAGGCTGCACAGAGGCCCCACACCCTGAGCCTCAGGGCATAAAGCAAGAAAAGTGTGACAACAGAGATGACGGGGAGAAAGCCAGCAGCAACCAGAGCAAAGGTAGGGTCCTGAGAGCTCCCTCAGGTTACACTCACCTCTGGCTGTGGTGGGAGGGACCTGCTGTCCTCCCTGCAGAGCCAAACCTTGGGGCTGGCCAGCCCGTGGAGTGGCCTCCCATCTGTAGGAGCTGAGGTCCCTTTAGCTGCTGCAACTGGGGGCAAAAAGTGTTGGGGGCTGTATTTGCCAGCAGGGCTGACCAAAACTCTCCACTCTGAGCCCCAGTAGCCCTTCTGCTAAGACCATGCCATGGAATGCAGGATGCCTTTCCCTTTCTGGCACAGGCACTGCCTGTTGATCAGCTCCCTTTGGAAAAGCATATGCCCTCCTTCTTGCCCGCCTGGGAATGGTCGGGGATGGGGGGCTACTGCAATTCAAGCCCCACAAACACAGCTCAAGGGAGTGATGGTCCTTCCTGAGCAGCTTGGGCTGCCTGCCCTGATCCAAGTCTGCTGCTTCTCTTGGGGACTGTTTGGGACCTTTGTGGAGCCAGCTGGGCTCTGGGGTGGGAACATGTGAGGTGATGCTCCCTGCCTCTAGACAGGGAGAAAGGCAGGGTGGTGGTGGGCTCTATACTCCCTTGCTTTTTTAGATGGTCCAGAGAAGTACTTGGAGGAAGAGAACAAGAATTCTGCTTCTGTCCTGCCCGGGGAGATTGATGATCTTCAGGATGCCCGGGCACCAACCATTGCCCAGCTGCTGCAGGAGAAGACACTTTACTCCTTCTCTGAGTGGCCTAAGGTGAGGTTAAAATGAACACGGTTTGTATCAAAGTGTTCCTGCATAGCCCTGGCCAGCAGTGGCTCACACAGCTCCAGCTCTGCCTCCTGCTCTTCTGCACACCCCATGGAGGCTCAGGCCAAGGTGCTCTTCCCAAGCACCCGTGCCATGGAGATGCTTGCCCCCAAAATAGTTCCCTGCCGTGCTGAGATCACCTGGGCTGGGCTCAACTTTAATCCTGAGCTGTCATACGTGAGTCAGTCATTCCAGTTTCAGCTTGCCACTGTCCATTTCTGTTTGCAGGACCGTGTGATCATCAACCGCATTGACAACATCTGCCATGCCATCCTGAAGGGCAAGTGGCCTTCCTCCAGCCAGCAGTTTGAGGCACAGAGCCTGCTGACAGCTCCAGCCATGGCCAGCAGCGCTGGCAGCAGGAGCAGCTTTGCCGAGTCAGAAGCCACCGATCCCAGCTTCAATAACGGGGTGTTAATGTCACGGGTACAAAAGGTGAGGGGGGCCCTGAGGCAGTGACAGGCTCATGGCTCTGGGGTGAGACGTTGCCCAGAAGTCCTCAGGAGTTTCCCAAGTGGGGCCCCTTGGTGCCAGTTGAGGTGCATAACACATGGCTTTAGCCACTTGGTCCCCTGCTGATAGCTCCTGGTGAGCTCCCCGTGCTCTCAGCCCCCTGCTGCCCTCCTTGGAAGGCAGCTGTTGTTGGCAGCTCCACAGCTTCTGCGGCTCTAGAGGTGCTTCCAGAGTCAGTGCTGGAGCACCTGACATGGTCAGAGGGAAAAGGGGACAGCCCCCTGGTAAGCCAAAGGAAGGGTGCAAGGAGCACTGCCCTTTCAAGTCCCCAAGTCCCAGTGCCCCTGTCCCCAACAGTCACGTGGGACAGACAAACTGCTGGCCTGGGGCCCCAGCAGCTGGCGGAGCAGCCATGGTTATAAACACCTTGGGAGATCTGAGTGTGTGCGAG
>NW_008236246.1:669108-678122 GCF_000691975.1 Corvus brachyrhynchos | reverse complement strand
CAAGGAAAGGGCATCCCTCAGGGCTTCTTGGAGGGGCAGGGCAGCCTGACCATTAGCTCAGTGCTGGTGTGAGGAGCTGTGGTCCCTGGGCAGGGCAGGAGCAGCCGTAACCCTCTGTGGCTTTGGTACACACAGGAAGGTTTCCTGAGCCCTGCCTTTGCAAAAGACGAGCGGAAGCACAGGAGACCCTATGAATTCGAGATGGAGAGAGATGCCAAACAGAGGAGTCTGGAGCAGCTGGCAGCAGCCCATGTCCATCCACCCATTGTGCTGAACGGCTGGCGCGAGGCAGCGGTGGATTTGTCCAGAGCCTCTGATGGGTCCCCGGGGAACTCCTCTCCTTTCCCCCTGAACACAAACATGCCCAAATTGGGGACCGTGAATGCCCTCCAGAGCTCCCTGGGCATGGACTTGTCTGGCATCCTACAGGCGGGGGTAATCCCCTCTGTCACCGGACCAAATTTAAACTGCCGTCCTCCGAGGAGAAGATGCTGCCATGAGAAGGAGACGGGGCAGGAGGAAAAATGTCGAAGGGATGGACCTCATCTTCTTGAAGGAGAGGCCTCTTCCAAACAGGCTGCAGGTGGGTTGATGCTCCCTCCTTTCACACGGACCCCATGGAATCAGCACAGTTTGTTTCATGGCCCAGCTCTCCCCTCCAAGCTCTGCTGCCCGTGACGCTGCGCAGCTTCCTCCAAGACAGCTTCGTTTGTGCAGGACCAGGCAGAGCAGATACTAAAGGGAGGAAGGGAAGTTATCCCTCTGGTTTACAGCACTCTGGAGTGTTTGAATCCTGCTAAGCATAATCAAAAGCAGCTGGCCCACCTCAGGGAATATTTATGTTTAGGGAAGATGAGAAAGACAAGATCCTACTGCACCCTTTCTCCTTCTAACGTGGGATCCACTCAAAGAATGGAGCAAGACCGGTGCCCCTAGACCACTTTTAGGAGTGATCTGAGGGGAAGTTGGTCTTCCTGGTGATTAGAGTGTTTCCATGTGAGTTCAGAAGCATCTCCCAGCACTCTGCCCTCCCTACCACCAGTGCTGGGGATGGAGTGGAAATGTAATGTGGTGGTGGGTGGTGGTTTAAGGAAGAGGCAGTGGGAGTGTGTGGATTAATCTGTATGATGTGAGCAGATGACCTGCTTTGGGAGCTGTGCTTCTTGAGGTGCACATGCATCACTGCACACTGCTGATGGCCTCTCCCTGCTCCTCCCTCCATGGCAGGATGTTCAGGAAGACCAGCCACAGCCCCCTCAGAACAGTCCTCTCCCTGACGGGCCGGTTGCTGCTACCTCAGCTCCACAGCCAGTCCCAGCTGCAGGCAGCCAAGAGAAGGCTGTCCCGAATAAGAGTCTCCTCGACTGGCTCCGGCAGCAGTCTGACTACACACTCGACGTTCCCAGCTTTGGCACAGTAAGGGTGGCCTTCAGTGGCACGTGTGTGTGTGTGTGTGTGTGTGTTTGTGTGTGTTTGTGTGTGTGTGTGTGTGTGCACCTGCCTTGTGTGTTGTCCTTTGTGTTAGGTTTTTCCTTGTGACATGGTTTGTGGTGTTCTTTGGGGCTGTTCAGGGATTCATGACATGTTTAAGAGGTGAGCACTATTCCCCTGGACAGCAACAAAAGGCACTTGCTGCTGGAGAACTCCTCTCCTTTCCCCCCAGAACACAAACATGCCCAGGCAGGGGACTGTCACTACCCTCCAGGGCCACGACGCGCTCCGGCGCAAGTCGGACTACACACTCGACGTTCCCAGCTTTGGCACAGTAAGGGTGGCCTTCAGTGGCACGTGTGTGTGTGTGTGTGTGTGTGTTTGTGTGTGTTTGTGTGTGTGTGTGTGTGTGCACCTGCCTTGTGTGTTGTCCTTTGTGTTAGGTTTTTCCTTGTGACATGGTTTGTGGTGTTCTTTGGGGCTGTTCAGGGATTCATGACATGTTTAAGAGGTGAGCACTATTCCCCTGGACAGCAACAAAAGGCACTTGCTGCTGGAGAACTCCTCTCCTTTCCCCCCAGAACACAAACATGCCCAGGCAGGGGACTGTCACTACCCTCCAGGGCACCCTGGGCATGGACCTGTCTGGCATCCTCCAGGAGCTGAGCCCTGTTGCCCAAGGTCAGTTCTCCAGCTGCAGTGCATCCATCTGCCCAATGCACAAAGTCTCCCAGAAGTGCCAGGGACGGGGACAGAAATGAGAAAAGGGATTTCAGGTGCTCAAGGTCTGTGTTGTTCTTTTTCACCTGGGGTCATTTTAGGCAGTGGTGTTGTACTAAATAAGGTTCCCAGGCAAGAGGAAACATCCTCTCTTTAGGAGCCAGCCCAGTGGACTGTGTTGGAGGCTGACAGGCTCTGCACACCCCATGGTGTCTGTGTGGCCGTGGGTGCTCTCAGAAAGCAGTGGCTCAGCGTGGGGTGCACAGTCTTTCTGATGCTTCCTGCTGTCTCATAAACCTCCACCTCTTGGTTTCACAGGTCGGTTTGCTCCTGGTTTCAGCTTATTTAGCCTGTTAGACCATGTAGTAGGCAGAGCACAGGCCATGAAACAGAGCAGGAAGAAATGTGGTGGTAAAACAGAAAAGACTCTGCATTGTGGTCCTGGAGGATCATGCGCCTGAGGCGGGGATTTCCTGGAGCTTGGAGTACAGGCAAGACATTAGTGTTTTGAAGCTTCTTAGAGATGAGAGGTGAGGAGCCCAACATTTGCTCAGCAGGATGGTCTTTGCTGTTCAAAGTCCAGAGAAACATCCAGCTGTGTGCCCAGGACCAGACTCCCAGGAGCAGTCAGATGGTGGAGCAGATGTGGAGGTACCTTCCCACTCCTTCCCAACACCCTTGCCTTCCAGGGAGGTACTGGAACTTGCCCAGTCTGACCATGCCTCTGGTGAAGCTCTTGCCCCCAGCAAGCCCCCAGTGCCCCAGGCCAGCCCTGCAGGATCTCTTCTCTCTGGGTAGGATGGATTGAGAGTGGCTTTGGGGTACTGCAGTAGCTCAGCTCAAAGCATGAACTGCACTCAGGGTCTTTTTCTGACTCTCAGGAATCTGAGCTATCCGAGTTGTTCATTATAATGCTCCATCCTTGCAGGCACATTGACTGTGGGGCTCGGTGCATGCAGTGGGTGTACAATGACTTGGCTGTATCTTGGTAGGTTGCAGTTCTGGAGGGCTCTGATCCCAGAGAAACATGGTGCAGCATCTCTGTGCTGGGAACAGCTGAAAGAGGAAGGAAACACAGCACAGCTGAGCTGGTGAGAAGCAGGTGGCTGTATGAGAGTGACACAAGTGGCACACACAGACCTGTTCTCTCTACTGGCTGTATGCAGTGTCCTGTTTACAGATGCATGTATAAGAACCTGCAGAATCAGGAGTGGAGGGGAGTTAGGACTAGAGCACTCTAAGTGGGGTACACTGGAGACCCCTTTATACCTACAAAAATCAGTTTTGCTCATTTGAGAGCTGGTCCTGTGGCAGGGACCAGTTTGTGCTGCTGGTGCTGCTCCTGCCCCAGCCTTCAGGGATTCCCTGTCCCTCGGGAGCCCATCCATGCTGCTCTTCTGCAGGGCTTGTAGCCAGCCAGGCTCATTAAGCCATCTAGTCTCATTAACATTGTCTTGTTTGCACTCCAGAATTTTTCAGACAAGCCCAAGCAGAGGAGGCAGCGCTGCAAGGACCCCAACAAACTGGACATTAGCTCTCTGACTGGAGAGGAGCGGGTGCCGGTGGTACATAAGGGTACCGGACGGCGGGTAAGCGAAGGCCTCTTCTGTGCTCTGCCCTCAGTGTCCCAAATTGCTTAGCAGAGCTTGAGCTTGCCTGGGGGGAGATTTAATCCAGAGAAGCCTATGGATGAGACAAAAGTCTGGAATAGGTCTCTGATCTACATTAACCTGTGACACGTGTGCCCAAGGACATGCAGACCTGTGAAATAAGTGACTGTCTGTGTGAAGTAAGGGATGTGGGAGTGTCGTCCCTTGCAAGGGACAGACCCCTCAGAGGCAATGGGGTACAGCCTTTGGCTTTAAGGCCACCCTCAGCACAGCCCTGTCAATGTGCTTCCCATCCTGGATTTGATTGTACCCCTTGAATTCATTGCAATATGCCACAAATTGTAACATTGCCATGCAAATATCCTTTGGTTTGTTCCTCCTTATGAGGTGCAGGCCAGAGCACACCAATACCCATCCCACTGCTGGGCTTGTGGAAGGTTGAGGGTTGGAAGGGCTTTTTCCTGCTTTCTGAGCAAGGAGCTTGGATTTACTTGTCTGCAGTTTAATCTCCAGGGCACTGATGTTCACCTCTCTGAACAAGAAGGGATGTTCAGCAGTACTTTCCACTGAAATTTAGTTCTTAAGCACACCCAGGACTGTACTAGGTCAGAAGGTAATGTGACATTAATCACATCTAAAAGCAAAACTAAAGAGTGAGGCAGAAAGAGGTTGTTTCAGCCACATCTGTGTTCCCCTTTGTTGCCCCCATGCTGGCCTTTGGAGACCTGGGTGAGTTGGGGGCTTTGCTGGTTCTAAATATGGCTTTTACAGAAGCTCTGTCCCCATCACTGGTACCTGGGAGGGCAATGGGCCGGGCCACAGAGGCTGAACCTGCCTTTTCTCCCTGAGCTGTGTGTCTGGAGGCAGCAGGCATGCACCAAATCCTGCAGAAAGGCAAGTGTAGCAAGGCCAGAGTCTACATCCCAGCAAATTGCAGCCCAAAGCAAGAAGCTAGGGGAAGTGTAATCATATTTTTTGTATTATTTTACATAACTCTCTCTGCAATAGAGGTCATCCTTCTGCTGTGTTTTATAGTTAGGGGGAGCCACGGCACCAGCATTGAAGGAATTGCCAAGGTGGCTTGATGCAAACTTGGAGTATGCTGTTGCAGCTGACTGGGCTGACATTGTTAAGCTTTCAGTAAGTTAGAGCTTTTGGAGAAATCTGTATCATGTCATCTTTTCTTTCCCCTCCCCATCCCCACAACCTTTCTCCAGTGAGGATCTGGGAGCTGCAAGGCAGGCCCTGGGCTGGGTGTGTGGGAGGGGATGGCTGCAGCACCGGGGTAGAGCGGGAGGTTGGGCCGTGCCACCACCAGCTCTGTGGCCAGGCCCTGGGAACGGGGCTCAGCAGCTCAGCACGCCTGGCTGGAGAGCCTTGGGATGCTTAGGGTAGCAGGGGCAAGAGGAATCCCCTAGGAGCTGGATGGCAGGGTGTGGACAAAATGTTCTCATGGGTCAAATTTTCAAAAACATCTCTAGTTGATGCTTTTCATCAGCTCCTGTGAACTCTGCCTGCACAGCTGCAGGCTCACCAAAGGCCCCACAGGTCACCAGGCCTGAAGGGTCAGGCACAGGCAGGGAAAGGGGCAGGATGGAGCCTCCTGTGCCACTTCATCCACCCTGTCCATCCAGCAGTCCCTGCCCCAGTGTGTGGCAGAGCCTGTGGAGAAGGAGCACTCTCCCCTCTTGCACACATGGCACTGCCAGATCACCCTGCCCTGCCCCACGGGCTGGCCTGATCCAGACTTCTCCCTGTAGTCCCTCTCACCTGCTGCCTGGTTTTGGGCTTCAGTGATTTGCGTGACACCCTTGTAGAGGGCTGGAGGGTGAATCCATTGCCTTAGAGGTTTGTACTGCTCTCAAATTGGTTTTTCCTTAGCACTGGAGATTTGGCATCGTCTGTCCCACTGCCCAGGAAACGGCTCCACATCCAGGCTGGCATCAGGGCCCCATCCGGGCAGCCAGCCCCGGGTGAGCTGACAGCTCTTCTTCTTCTACTTGAGGGGACAGTCTCTTTGCCACAGAAACCGCTGTGTGCCTGGCACTGCCTGGGCACCTCTCCTGTGCCCTGCTCCAGCAGCTGCATCCCATGAGCATTCCCACGCCATGGGCACTGAGCTTTTGGCGAATGCATACCTGTCCTGGTACGGGAGGGATGCAGAAGGATGGCCAGCTGCTCCAGGCGCTCGGGCCAGCAGAGCCTGGGTGCAGTCACGGCCCCATGTAGCTTCTCCCATCTGCCAGTGGGAGATGCACCCAGAAGGTTCTCCCTCCTTGGGCAGGTGCTGTGCTGAGCAGACTGCCAGGTGCATCTAATTAATGTTTCTGCACTACAGGTGTCAATAGGAAATACTTTTCCTACCTAAATTTATTATTGGAAATGATTCAAAGAGTGGTGATATTGAAACCAAGGGAACCATGAAGGGAAATGTTTCAATGTCTGTGTTGAGGATGCTGAAAAGGGGAGTGTTAAGCTGTGCTGTGGATCCCCCCGCATTGCTTTGTGTAACTGGATGGTCTTGCCCGCTTCTGACTGCTGGGTTTTGGTCCCATGTCTCTTCTGTCAGAAGAGCTTTCTGAATGCTCCCTGGCATCCCAGTGAAGCTCTGACCAGGAACTCCTCCGGCAGCATGCCCACTCTCTGTGTCATCCCATGAGCTTTGCTGTCCTGCAGAGCATTGAAAATTTGGCCCTTCCCATCTCAAAGAGGATTTTTTCACCTGTTGCTGAAGGCACAATTAGAGCTGGGCAGGGAGCTGAGTGGGCAGCTGACACCACGCTGCCCTGGTGCTTCTTGTGCTGTGAACAGCTGGTGCTGAGGGCTGGAATACGGGGTGAAAACATGCTTCCTCCTCCCCTCCCTGAGCGTTTTGACAGCGCAGGATCCTGCCAGGGCAGAGCGAGCGTGTTTTGCATTTGGCAGCATCCCTTGGGGAAAAGTTATGTGTACCTCTCAAATTCCATATCATGTAGGCAAATATTTCTGTGCCGACGCCATCTGGGACACAGATGTGGGCACAGACAAGCCAGATTTCCTTTGCTGCAGTAGTAACTGTCGGGTGTTCTCTGTTATGTCTCATTTTCAGGGCTACTTACCCGAAAACAAATTCAATCGCATCCTCACCGAGCCCGTGCTCCGGGACGCTGGGCCGCGCCGGAGAGGGAGGAGGCCCCGGAGCGAACTCCTTAAAGGCCCTGGTGTTGTAGCAGATTCTTCTTCTGGAATGGGACCATTGTTCATGAACGGACTAATTGCTGGGATGGATCTAGTGGGACTTCAGAACATGAGAAATATGCAAGGGATCCCTCTGACCGGGCTGGTCGGGTTTCCTGCTGGCTTTGCAGCAGTGCCCGCTGGTGAGGATGTGAAGAGTACCCTGAGCATGTTGCCCATGATGCTGCCGGGCATGGCAACCGTTCCCCAGATGTTCGGTGTTGGAGGACTCCTCAACTCCCCCATGACGACGACTTGTACTGCAACTGCTCCGACTTCGTTAACAAGCACAACGAAAGGTGGCACAGCCAGCGCCGAGAAAGCAAATGAGGAGAAACAGGGCAGCCAGGATGGGAAAAAAGAACCTCTCGCTGAAGACAAGCCTGGTCCTAGTTCATTTTCTAATCAGACAGAATCCGCAATAACTACCAGTAGTCCTGTAGCTTTTAACCCATTTCTTATCCCAGGGATGTCTCCTGGACTGATCTATCCCTCCATGTTCCTTTCCCCTGGCATCGGCATGGCGCTGCCTGGCATCCAGCAAACCAGGCACTCGGAGGCGGCAAACCTGGAGAGCCAGAAGCGGAAGAGGAAGAAAGCAAAAGGGGAATTGGCAAATCCAGAGCCAGAAACTGTCTCACTGCCGGAAAAAGAAGCTGCAAACAGTCAAAACTGTGTGGAGCAGAGCCCGCCAGCGGCAGCAGAGAAGGAGCAGGACGGACCAGCAGAGGAGGAGCACCAAGCAGCTCATGATACCGATTAGAACTTTTGTTTCATTGAAAGAAAAACACAAAAAGATTGTGGCTTGTGAGTTTCTTATCCCATAAACTCTTTGTTACTTCCCCTCCCACCCCGCTCCACCTTCATAAACCTGTGTTTCCATGAGTAATATTATCTACCTAATTCCCTGTCAGAAAAAACTGGTGACATACTACATGTTAATAGTTGCAGGGTCTTGCCACTTTATTAGATAAACAGTGTTGTCTAGCTAGTATGGGAGGCACCGAATTCTCATTCTGTTTTTCCAGTCGTTCATCCCAGCCAACAATAGCAAATCCAGTACTTGGTCACCCCCCGTAAATTGCTCACTCCTTTGAGAAGAAAAAGCAGCAAAAAAACAAGAGCAGAAGAAAAGTGTTTATCTCTTGGTCTAACACACAGACAAGGGTATTTCTGTCTACAGCGACACTGAGCGAAAAAGCCTGTATTTGGGTTAAAAGCACAGCTATAGTAAGTGCTGATGTGTATTTTTGATTTAAAGTATTTCCCTATTTTATCATGGTTACTAGAATAGTAGTATAGACAGAAGTATATAACTAATGATTGAAAATGCATATATTCATTTCTTTGAAAGGAAAAGCATAACTGGTAGTGATATAATTTCTTGATCATCCCACCTCAAAGGTTTGGAGACAAACTGCAGAGAGTGAAAAAATGATGTAGACATTTTGTATTTTTTAAAACCAACGTTTGGTTTTATGTTACGTGGAGTTTAGTTGCCCTTTCCTTGGTAGTTACAAGAACTTTCCAGCTTGAGCTGGAAAGGTTTTGCACACTTGCATGACTTTTCTGGGGTTACTGTACCTGTAGCAACCAGTTCCTTCATCATTCTGCTAGTCTTCAGTTCTCCTCTCTGGCGTTAGTTCTCAGCTATGGCATTACAGGTGCTCTAAAGGTATTTTTCCCCAGCCTTGAACAGACCACACCGATTTTAATGCTCTTATATGAACACTGAGGCTTTCTGAGTTTTTATATTTCCCACTCCTTACCCCAGAAGCGACGTTCTTTCAGCAAACACGGAGAAGGCTGTAGGCCAGGTTCCCCCATTGGGGAGTCCTCTGAGAAGGACCCTTGAGACTTTCAGAGCCTGAGTTTCTTACTTTCTAGTGGTGGACTGTGAAGAGATGACTTTGGCTTCTTCCCATTCCGTTTGCTGTTGAACAGTATTTCCCAAATGAGTTCAGCATCTGCATTTCAAATGGACGGGTTTTAATGCCGCCAGCCCCCCTCCAGCTCTGGGTACTGAGACTCCTCCAC
>NW_008236246.1:664264-668514 GCF_000691975.1 Corvus brachyrhynchos | reverse complement strand
AGGCAACTCTTCCGATTTCTCCTTCCCCACACTCCTCCTTTAATTCTTCTTTCACTTGGGGTTGTTCTTACTTGCAGCTCATGGTCTGAGACTTGAATAAAGCCGCACTGGTGCAGCGGTGAGCGAAGGGCAGGCTGGGAGGGAGTTGGAGTGTGCTACTCATCAGTTTCACACTTGGTTGTCACAATTTACTGTATTTTTTACTTTTTTTTTTCTGTTGCAGTTTTGCTAATTTATCAGATGGTCCAAATGTTTTGACATAACTATTTCAGTTTGCATTATTTATTTATGATGCTTTTTGTCATTGTCTTTTATACATTTGGGATTATAAATTATGTACATGTTAAAATTAGCATCTCAAAGAAGTCTGTTACCCATGGTCAAAAAAACCAGTTGGTTTATATTTTCACAGAATTTATTCCCAGTTTATTGGATTGGATGATTTTTTTTAAAGTGTGTAACCAATCATAATCCAATCCCCCTCCCCCCAATAATTGTGTTCTATTTAATAACGTTCTTGTAGCATAGATACTGTATCACTATCGACAGATTTCTTAGAAATGCTGCTATCTCTATTTAACTAACATTTTGTTCAGTTTTTGCCTCCAGTGGAAGCAGAAAGGGTTTTTTCAGCTGTTAAATCCAAAATCAATATAATTTATTTATGTAAAAAAAAAAGTCACGATTGATATATTTTTGAACCTTTTAAGTACTAACTTTGTTTTTATTCAGTGGAAGAACATGTACTTGCCCTAAATCCTTAAAATACAAATGCTATAAAACTTCATATATCTTCAAGCCTTACTGTGAATGGATACAGAAATCTCTTCCGAGTCCATTTCTTGTTATGGGATGGTTTTTCCAGGGTTACACGCGTTAAGGAACAGGGTTTAAAGTGAAATTTATTTAATTAGCCAGCATGCTCTATACCTTGTTCTTCCTTAGCAGACATGTATGCTACGTCTCTGGGTGTTTAGGCTTCTCTTTGCTACTTTGTGACCCTTTTGCAACCCGATATACTCTGTGGATTATTTAGACTGTAAGGCATTAAGTGGCTGCTTCTTCTTTTCCATCATATCCCAAACAAATGCCAAATTTTCACCGGTTTTCATGGCTATTCACACACATACATCCTTCACCAAATGTGCTAACAAAATAAACTGTCTGTGCTCTTGAACATGGATAAAAAGAAAAAGATTTAAAAGTCAGATTTTTATTTTTTTAATTTAGTGACTAGATGATGCTTATCTTTCAGACTTGGCAGAGCCTTGCTACAGATGTATATAATTTTTTTCAGCAAATATATGTGAATGTTTAATTCACCTGACTCAGTGATAAACGTGACTTGCCTTTTTCTCAGCATGAATCCATTGAGAAGCTGTTGAAACCAGTGGCCTGGTCGCTGCTCTAGGATTGCTCCTGGTGCCCTGCGTGTTACTCTGAGTCGGGCTGCTCGCCATGAGGGGCCGAACCCACAGCTCTCACAGCACCCTGGGGTGAACTCGCCGGTGTGGGGGAACTCACATCCCACATGGGTTGCAAGATCCCAGGAGCAGCCCAAGCTCCAGGGCCAGTTTAAGCACAGAGGATGCACAAGGGCTCTCTGCTGACCTGCTTTTTCCACAAGGGTGGGTGGAAGCCCAGAGACCTCCACAGTCATCACACGCACACACACACCCCCCAAGCAGTTACACACCTTGGCACCCAGCAGAGAGGGTGCTGGGCTCCTCTCCCTGTGCTTCCTGTACCTCCAAGTTTTGTGAAATGCTTGTCCTAAATCTCTGTGTAAGGATCTCAGGCTTTAGCAAAGCAGACATTCCTCAGTGTTTCATCAGAATGATGCACAGGAGCAGCTCTGTTCTTCCAAGATCCAGGAAAAAAGACACAGAGTAAAACCAGTGCTCCACCTGCCCTGTGTAACCACCTTGTCCTGGTATTTTGTTGCTGCTTTGCAGGGGGGAAAGAGAAAAGTACCCAGCAGAAAAGAATGGCAAAGTGGTAGCATTTGCTGTGAATTTCCAGTTCCTGAGTCTCCCTTTAAATTCTGGCTCCACAAACTGCAGCCTCACACCTCGGCACCCATAATGCAGGATATTTGCTGGCAGGAGCTGCAGGAGCCAGGCAGCCCTGTGGTCCATGGAGGAGCATGTGCTGGCTTTGGGCTGCCACAGCCGTGGTGGCTGCAGTGTCTCTGTCTCTTCAGACAAGGTGTGTTACCTGGTGGTACCAGTGAGTGGATGTGGTGGAGGATGGGCACCAGGGGCACAGCTTGCTCCCCGTTGTGTTTTACAGGGTACAGGTGCCCCTTCCCAGACCGTGAGAGAGTAAAACAGGCACAGCTGCACATCCCCACTGCTGTCCCTGCCTGGTTTTTATCTGACAGGACACAGAGAAGTCTCATAGCACATTTAGACAAGATCTCTAATTCCCTTTATGGTCACAAAAAGGGGGGAAGGATTTTCCTCAGCAGTGAGCCACGGCTGGGAGAGCTTTACCTACCCCAAGTGCAGATATCCCCACTCTGGGCTCTTGACAGTTACAAGATAGGATTTGGGGTTGGCAGTCTTCGCCAGCAGTGAGCACAAGGAAATTTCTCTAATGGTATCTGGTTTGCATTGAATAAAACTTGAGCTTTTCAATGCAGTTTTGCTCCTCACCTCTTCAGCAGCCACTTCAGCCCCAGGGATCCGGAGCCTGGGCTGTCACAAGATCAGGAATCTCTTCACATTTTACAACCTCAAAGCAGTTATCAGGCACTGCACTTCAGGCAAAGTCCCCAAGTGCCTCATACCCCATGTGCCAGTGCACAGCTGGCCATGGCACCCATGCTCGGCCATGGGCACCGGACAGATGGGCAGTGCTGCCAGGAAAGGAGCCAGCCCAGCCACCAGCAGAGCAGCAGCTCTGGAAAAGTGGAGGTAAGAGAAATCCAGCTTCTCTCTCAATCCCCTTCCCATCAATCTGCACAGTGTGCCCTGCACATTTGGACAGCAGGCCTAGAAACACCATCCTCACCCTCCCGTGTGGCTTTTTGGGATGCTGGTTGTTTCATGGTGCTCCCGGGGTGGCTGTGGCTGGAAACCATCGGTGCAGTGCCATAGGTGGCACTAATTCCTGAAGAATCAAGATTTCACCTAAAAAGGTATAAAACAAGGCAAGATCTTCAGCCCAGCAGATCAGTCCCACTCCCCATGTGGCCGTGTTCTCCCTCCAGTGGGTTTTTAATTCATGAACAACTCTGTACAGCACCATTACCTGGCTCCATTTGCCAGTGGTCTGGGTGGGATGTGACATTACTGGTTTAACTTGGAACTCAATCCCAGCCTGCCTGAATGTATCAGTTCAGGCAAGCCCAGCACGAGCCCTCAGAGGGCTTCAAGAAATAGCAGTGTCCTGGAGCTGTTGCAGGAAGAGCTGAGGGGAATGAGCCATGGCAGATGCTCCAGCCTCTCCTCTCTCTGGGCTCCTGCCAAGGTTGTCAAGTTTTTCAGCTGGCTGTGCTATAGCACAGGGAGACCTTGTACAGGAATTGCCTGTACTGTTTGGAAAAACAAAATTCTAAAGGAAAACCTCACAGTGACTTTTTTTCCCTCCAGGAAAGGGTAGAGATTTCTGATAGAGGAAGAGATGCACAAAAACCAAAGCTCGGCTCACACAGAGGAACATCTCTCGTCTGGAAGGAATAAATAAGCCTGTGGGACTCAGCCTCATTACCCCAAATGAAACACATTTCCAGTCTGCTCATGACAGGCAGTTTTCAATGCTCTTATGGCCAATCTTTTTTTCCAAATAGATTTAATTGTTGGATTAAGGCTGGTTTTTATGGAAAGTAACATTTTGGAAAGCACAGAGCTGATCAGATTCTCGATGAGGGACCAGTTCCCCCAGCCTGTGGATCCCTGTGCTTTGCAAAAGGGCATTTTCAAGAAAACCAACCCCGGGATCTGTGAGTGGCGCCGGAGCTCGGGGTAGGGCAGGGTCTGCCGAGCGAGTGGGTGCACCGGGGCTGGGTCCCTACGGCGGCTCCTGAACGCGCCCTGAGCATCCTCGCATCGCCGCGGGTACCGGGGAGGGGGATCCGCCGCGCCCGCTCCGGGCGCGCTCCGTGTGCTCTCCGTCCAACGCCCCCCGAGCAGCAGTGAGGTGGTTCAAGTATCCTCCAGTGATGGGCGGGTTCAGGGCCCTGTTCCCTATCCCCGAACCAGCGCTGCGGACGCTGCGTGACTCGAGCCCCTTCCAGAGGGGCAGGA
>NW_008236246.1:652411-662864 GCF_000691975.1 Corvus brachyrhynchos | reverse complement strand
GGGCCGCTAACCCGGGTGCCGCTCCTTCGCTCGCAGCGCTGCCAGCCGCGGCAGGGTAAAAGCAGTAAATCCGCTGTTATTACAGATGGAAATTAGATGCAAATACATAATTTCCAACTTCAAGCCTTTGGGAAACCACCTATGTTGGACCAGCAGCTGTTCCACCCACGCCAGTTGTTTCTTCCTGTAGTTAATTTGACCACAAACACCTCGGCGCGTGCCATCCCGGTACAACGTGTGTCCGACTCAGGATTCAGGCCAAATCCCGACGGTGTGCTGGCAGCTGCTGGTTTTTCTGGGAACACAGCACTGGTGAGCACAGAACTCACCTTCTGCACGGCCCCGGCAGCAGCTCCCGTGTCGCTGTGGCTCTGACCTGGGAACACGGAGCTCGGAATGTTGCTCATTCCATTTAAAGATCCGCTCCCCGCTGAGCTGACGGAGGGGTTGTCAGTTATTCACACCTCCAGCTGGCAGGTTTTTGTGCAGGTAACTTTGACAGGCATTGACTCTTGGATTGTTTTGTTGCCTGTCCTGCCTCCACCTCAACACACTCAGAGCTGCGCCTGCACTTTACTTTCCACCACTGCCCTGCTCTACACAGCCATGCTGGCAGCCTCCACATCAAATTAGTTTTCTCATGCCTTAAAGAGGGTCGAGAAACCCCAGAGTGATAAAAGGCAAGAGGCTGGTAATATATACAGTTTGGGAGTCTTATCAAAATAAATTGTAAACTTACATAGTAATCATGTCAGTCATTAATGGAATAAATATGTTGCATTTTGGCTTTTAAAAATTTTAGAATGTAAGTTAGTTAAAGTTCAAAGCAGATTTTTCTTTTTTCTTTTAAGTTTAATTCAGTTTTTTAGCAAAATGAAGAAGTGGATGGACATGTCAAACCTACCCCAGGAATTCCGAGAGCGAGTTGAGAGGCTGGAGAGAAATTTTGAAGTGTCAACTGTGATTTTCAAAAAGTTTGAACCAATATTTTTTGATATATTTCAAAACCCCTATGAAGAAACTTCCAAACCGCATCGAAGCAGGAAGCAGAGGTATTTTTTAGATTTGATATGACTTTTCCCTGGAAAGAGTTATACCCCATATAAGTTTATGAAAATTAATTGCCAAAGGGCTGTGGTCTGTTTGATTCTGAAACGCAGCCAATGCAGAGCCACCCCTGCCCCCGGTGGGTGCAGCTCAGGTCAGCTGGGCTTCACATCCAGCTCCTGTAACACAGGAACTGTCCCACAGTGAGAATGTCAGGGTGTGGTGGGGAGAGGTACCATGACGTGGGTTAGCTCCAAGGTACAGTGAGATCAACACTTTAAACGTTTAGCAGAAATAACTCAAGTAGCACAGGAGAGTTTTGTCTTGGCACAGTGCTGGCAGGGGGTCGGTATCATGCCATGATCCCTCTGCTCAGGGGGTGTCACATCCCCGTGACCTCCACGCTGCCAGGTGTTCGCCGTGGTGGCCAGATGAGTGGAAACACCAAATGGGAGGAAGTTACAGATGATGTGCTCATTTTTATGGCAAATTTGGGAGTGGTTCGTGTCATCTTCCACACACACATGGAACGTCTGCCTTTCTGAAAGGAGCTTGTCCATGTTCCCTGCAGAATATGTGGCTGTGGCAGCTTTGTAGTGAGAATGTAACCTTGGGGATGAGGGAGCCGAGCTGTGGCTGTGCAAGGTGTTTTTGTCAGTTCATGTGGGTTCTCTGGATGTGAGGGGGGATAGTTGTTGTGGTACAATGCTCCAGTGTAGCTCCACATCTAGAGGCAGAGTGCACTGGGAGGTGTTCTGTTGGGTGCTCTGTTCCTTTCTCAGGGCGGTGGTGGTTGGTGCCACCACCACTTTGGCTGCTCCGTGGGCTGAGTCATGTCTTCCTTGTTCTTCCATGTCCATGGGCTTGGATAGTTCTGCTCCAAACAGGAGTCAGCGGCTGAGCTGTAATACAAGCTATAATTGCCTGTTCTGAAGGGATGGCTGATGCTTTAGTAAAATATTTAGGAGAAACCATCACTGGAATATATATAGCCCTTGTCGCCTCCCCACCTGTGGCTGCAGGAGGGTTCTGTGGGAGGTGACACCAGCAGAATAGTGTGGCAGGGTCAGAGGCAGCCTTTGGCTTGGGAACAGGGCCGAGAAGTTGTGGATGTGTGCAGGACACTCTTGGAGCCAGGTCGGGCACTGTCTGTTGGGCAGTGAAAGCTGAACTCAGGACGTGTAGCTTAGACTGGGCCTTAGTGTGGAATTAAGACAGCAGCTCCAGCTGTTGTTTTGAGCAGGGAAATGGAATGAAATTTGTACTGTAGAACAAGGTTTGGCTTCTTGGAACTGAAGAGTAATTTCTCCCCCCATTTTTCTCGTTGACAGGCGGGTGCCATGCAGCGTCAAAGATCTCTTCAACTTCTGCTGGACTCTCTTTGTGTACACTAAGGGTAGGCTGGTTGCTTTGCCTGCATGGTTTGTATACATTCCCAGCTGTGAACTTCTGTTGTGTTGCTTGACGTGATGTGCTGTCTCTTAAAGGTAATTTCCGTATGATTGGAGATGATTTAGTAAATTCCTATCATTTACTTCTGTGCTGCTTGGACCTGATTTTTGCCAATGCCCTTCTGTGTCCAAACAGAAGAGATTTGCTAAATCCATCATTTAAAGGTATGGTGGGGACAGATTATTTACAATCAACTGTGCTTTGTTCTCTTGGCTCATTTGAAATGAGGTTGAAGGTTGGTTGTCTTGTTCCCAGGCTTACCCGTGGAATTCCACACTCTGGAGATCAAAGCCTCCGAGGACCCTCCCTGCATCATTGCCATGCTCTGCGAGCTGCACGACGGGCTCCTCGTGGAAGCCAAAGGCATAAAGGAGCACTACTTCAAGCCATACATTGCAAAGCTGTTTGATAGGAAGGTACAGCTCACGAGTTTTATGAGCACATGGTGGTGCTCTGTGATGGTCTCGAGACCGTTTAAGTCCTGCAGGTTCCACAGGGGAGAGCAAAGGAAATGAGCAAAGGAACTCAGGCTGGCTCAGGTTTTCTTTGTATTTTAGCAGGAGCAGAATTCCCTCATGCTTTTCATGCTGGGTGCTGTAAGGCCTCCTCTGTTTCGGCTTTTTATGTCGGTGAAGAATCTTTGCTTTCCTGTCTTGGCAGTGTGAAACTGAATCATGAAGGATGGTGTTTTTTTCAGGCAAAATAAGGGATCTCCTTGTGAAATAATTGTATGGGATGTGTGTCATGGGAGTGTGGATCCTGCTGCTTGTCTTGAAGTTGAGCAAAATGCTTTGGAAGGAGAGACTGAGGTTGCAGACCTGTCTAGTTCTGACCCTGGAAATGTTTTCCATGCTCTGTGGAAGCTTCTTTGTAGTTGCCCATCGAGCCAGTCCCTAACCCAGCAGTGAGCAGATGTTACACTGCAGGGCTCGCTCTGAGCAGTGGATTTGTCTGGAGCTTGGATCCAGTTGGGCTTTGTACTCTGTCTTGGTAATGGCAGTGTAGCCCTTTGGTCTAGGCAAAAAAGAGTCCAGTTATGCACCTAAATCTCATTTCTTTTTGACTAAAACCATCATGCCCTCACACTTGGAACAGTTTTTATTTTATTATCTAAGATATTTCTGCTTTTTATTCTTAGATCTTAAAAGGAGATTGTCTGTTGAATCTTTGCAACTTTATAGAAAATAGGTAAGTTACAACTTTTTTTCTTAATCATAGGGCTTGGTTCATGTCAAAGCACAGGCCTTTGTGTACTAAAGCTCAGTTTTCCTGTTCTTTTGTCTTGCCATACCTAATGGGTTTTGATTATTTGACCATCAAAGTTTCCCTCTGGCTGAAGCACTTTCTGGATCTGAGGTGTGGCTGATGTCAGGGGTTCAGCCTGCAGAGGTTCTTTCTTGATGTCACTTTCTTTGGTGCTTGCTCTGATTTTCTGGAACTGTAACCTTTGAATAATGTAATGCAAATCAAAACCTTGGCTCTGAAGGTCACAGATATGTTTCTGTACACATATTATGCCCAAGTAGGGAAATGTCTCAATTTATTTATCAATCTCTATTTGAGTGTGTAAATCTGGATGCAGCAGATGGGCTCAAAAGAAAAGGAAGCAACAATTGCAAAACCACAAAAAAGAAGTGAACAATTTCTGTGGGAGGCAAGTGTAGTTGTTTCAGAAACTTTTTGAATTCACCTCTGAAAGCTACTTTAAAGGCAACCTATAAAAAAATCCTTGTGGGGTTTTTTTTGCCTTTTGCAAAAATACTTATTAATTTGTTTTTGCCTTTTGTTTGTGAGCTTTTAACTTATTGGTTTGCTTTGGGAATTTTGAGCAAAGACTCAATTGTTTTAACAATGCAGATAGCACCTCAATTTAGTTGTAAACTCATGTTTCTTTGATCACTGAACATTGAATTTCTCTTAGTATTTCTTCTTAAAAATTAAGAGTACTGCTTCAGTAATAACGGTGTCATAGGGAATGATGCAGTAGTCCCTGTTCTTTTGCAAGTAGTCTGACATCTAAAAGATGCTTGTAAGCATCTCTGGGGGGTTTTTTTGTCCAACTTCCCACAGATCTTTACTTTTTCCTAAAAGACATGGGGAAGCTGAACCTGATCCAGTCAGGTTTCCTGTGGGATCACAGAGTTGCTTGCGTCATGAATTCATTGTTATATTCCATTATTATATGTGCTGGAACTGCATTCCTGGCCCAACTGCAGGCAGGATTTATTGACACAAGCCATTTCTGATTTTCATCCAGGAGTTACATTCTACTTCCCAAGTACATGTTTAAAGCTTTACAGCCTTGGTGGGATTAAGCATTCCTTTTTTTCCAGTGGGGTTTGCTGGAATAAAGGAAATGAAGGATTTGTTTGGTCTCATGTGCCAGTGGGGGTTTTAGAAATGGAACCCAGGCCGGTATCTCCTCCATTTCCCCTCCTCTGCACTGTTAGGAAAATTATGGGCTACAGTGGCAAATCTGGAAATCCAGCAGAGCAAGCTGGGTGCAGTTCTCATTGGTTGCTCCATGTGTGCACAGATTTAACCTCTGACCAGCTGAGCACTTCCAGACTGGTTTATTCACAACTGGTGTGAAAACAAAGTTGTTTTTTTCCCTCTTCTTACTGAGATCCAAATGCTGGTGGAACAGTGATCCCTGCAGTGATCCTGGAGAGGTTTTGGGTCCAAGGGCAGGCAGGGATGACCAGGGGCAGGTTGCTCAGGGAGGTGGAAACAGCACTGCTGTCCAGAGCATGGAACTCTGACCCTGTGTTGCTTTGGGTTTTACCTGCACTCCTCGGGCACCTTTGGTATCAAACCTGGGTTTCTCTTTCAGCAAAGCACTGAATAAAGAGTATGAAGAGTATGTTCTGACGGTGGGTGACTTTGATGAGAGAGTTTTCCTGGGAGCTGATGCTGAAGAAGAAATTGGCACTCGAAAATTCCCTGCAGATGTACCAGGAGAGAAAACGGCAGCAAGCACTCACGTGGAATGTCATCTGCAGCAGCATTTTGAAAAGGTGATTCATTTAACATGGCAAGCTCACTTGAAGTTCTCCTTCAAGTTTTCCCATCCTTATATACTCTTTGAATCCTCGAGGTGACTTGGAAGATGGTGGATACGGTGCTGTCTTGCTAAGGAGAAAAGGTGGTATCTGCTTTACTGTAGAATTTTTAAAATAACTCTTCCTTAAACAGAATGAGAGCACTTTCATGTGTATAGTCTGGTTTTTTCCGAGAAAAATCAGTATGTAGTTAATACCCAAATATGTAGGTCATAGCTTCATTTATACCCCATAATCATAGCACTGAACCTTGACACTGAATTCATTTGTTCTCCCACTGTTTCCTTTCTTAGGAAAGGAAAAGTCAACTTTCCTACTCTTCTATGGAAAAAAAAGATTCATGCATAAACCTCAACAAAGTCTCTCTTCATTACAAAAAGTAGCCTATAAACAGAGTTAATGTTTCACTGTGTTTAAAAATGAAAAATGTATTTAATGAAGTTGGCATGCAGGAAAACAGTTGCTTGATTACTTTTTAATCTTGGATAAGGGGAAAAGTAGTACTGGCTGTGTGAAAGAACCATATGCTGTTTGATTTATATGTCAATTAAAAAATAATTCTTAACTCTAAGATGCTGTTGCTAGTATAAATGAATCATATGTCTTAGCTTTTTCTCCCAAGTATTGGTGTATTTCATATTCAGGCAAATTAAAGACAGGGGTTTGGCATGGGTTTTATTAATTCTGAGCTTCAGTTTCTGTAGTGTAATAATATTACTGTTTATGCATAATGACTGCAGGCTTAACCTTTTCTCATTATTTGCCTTGTATCTTCAGAATGTTGTCAGTTCAGATTATTAAATCCAAAAACTATTATGTCACTTCCAGAGAGCAGGATACAAATAGGTGAGTGCAGTCTGCTCAGTGCCGCATCATCCTTTGGATGAAGGGAGGCCCATTTCCCAAGGAATGTTTTCCTGTGAACCTCTCCTGTGCAGCTCTGCCACCCACTCCTTGTGTCACCCAGCTAATGCAGTCAGGGACTAGAATGGAAGTGTGTACTTCCTCTTCCTCACCCTGTATTTTCAATGTTCAAATGAGCTTAAAAATCTACAGGTTTTAGGATTTTAGCTCTTAATTTACTGTATTTTAGTTGTAAAAAACCTTTGAGTTAGATTTTGGCTGCTTGAAGATCTGTTATATTTTATATTTATGGAGTCCTGGGAGAACTTTGGCTCATTTTCAGTCACTTCTGAGCTCACAGGTTTGATGAAGCCTTCACGTGGTTGTACTAGTGGTCATTTTAATCTTTGAAGGAATTTTGCAGGAGATGCTCATTTGGAAGGTTATTGAATCAGTTTTGTTGGCTGATTTCTATTTATTATTTTTCTCTGTCTGACAGAAAAGGTCATTTGCACCTTCAACTCCACTGACTGGCAGAAGATACCTGCGAGAAAAGGAAGCTGTCATCACTCCCGTGGCTTCGGCCACACAGAGCGTGAGCCGTTTGCAGAGCATGGTGGCTGGGTTGAAAAATGCACCAAGTGAACAACTTACAGCTATTTTTGAGTGAGTATGACCA
This sequence comes from Corvus brachyrhynchos, assembly GCF_000691975.1. NCBI lineage: Eukaryota > Metazoa > Chordata > Aves > Passeriformes > Corvidae > Corvus > Corvus brachyrhynchos. The sequence continues at coordinate 655,781 of NW_008236246.1, read as the reverse complement.
CTTCAGCTGCTCCCATTGACACAGAAACTCATCTTTTGGCTTTTTTTTCCTTTGGAGCAGAATAATTTAGTCTGTGTTTCTGTATTACTGTTGAAGGATCTTCTGTTTTCTCAATGATCCCATCTAGAGAAGGAACCCCCATCTGACTTGTCACCATTGTTGTATTAATGGAGCTTCAGCTTTTGCTGATGTTAATTTGTCTGTCTGCTTGAAAGCCAAATGCCTTTTTTGTTTGTTTACATTTTAAAGGAGTACTTCTCAATTAAAAGATGTGGTAACCACGTTGGCAGAGGTTTTGGAGGAGGGTGGAAATGTTCAGGTGAATAAGCTGCAGTCTTCACTCCCAGCTGGGAAGTTAAAACTAAAAGCAGCCTACAGGCTCCCCATTTCTCCTTCACATTACTTCAGAGTGTGTTGGTGTAACCCTGTGGCACAAGGATGAGCCTCACAGTGACCCTGGTCACTGTCAGTGCTGACCTTGAATAGCAGCAGCTGTGTTTCCCACTGGGGATGTTCTGGTGGCTGTTCCCTGAGCATAGCTCATAAAAAACAGCAGTTGAATAGTAAAGACCTGTAAAGATGCTGGGTGTTTTCCTAATATCTTTCCAAGTTAAGGTCCTGCTGTGTTATGGTATAAGGTCTCCAGGTGTATTTTTATAAATCAGAATGGACGTTTAATATTAGCACTTAGTATTTCAAGTGCAGAAGCAATGTTTTTTTAAAGTAACCATCATAAACAAGTGAAAAATACTACTTACAGTTCTCATCTTTGGAGTGATGTATATTTGAGTTTTCCTAGCACTAATTCTTAAAAGTTTACAACTGCTCAGCAGGATTTGTTTTGAATGTTTCTTTGATTGATTTTGTAAGGACTGATACTATTTATACTATACAGTTAAGACATTAATGTGTCTGTAATCTCTAATAAAACATGTGTTTGTTCCAAATAGTAAACCAGTCTGTCAAGAGAGAGGTAAATATTAAAATGGGAACAAGAATTGAGTAAGCCTTTGGTAAGAGCTGTGATGAGTACTTTGCTCATCTTGGATACAAGCTGAGCGAGCACTGGGGTGTATATACTGTGTCCCTGGAAGAAGTGGAGGAACTGTAGTTTGGTCTGTGTAATATTCTATGCTTTTCAGTATTTTCTTTTTCAAATTAAAATTCCATGGAAAAAGCTTTGAAGTTAATTAGAAGGCTTTGTTCAAAGAGAAACCTTAGCTGATTTTAGTTCTGGCTTTTCAGAGTAGTTTATTGTCTTAATTTGACACCAGCTACAGGCCACTGTCCTCTAAAACAGAGTTGCTAGAAAATTCAGAAGCATTCAGAAAGAGCATCTCCAGCCAGAGATACTCTGGCCCTTTTTTATGACAGGGACAATGTGGAGTTCATCAGTTCTCTCAGTCCTGGTAGGAAATGGGAAGATGCTGCTGCCTCTTGCCTCTGAGCTTTTCTGCACTCCCTCAAACTCAGCCTGGCCTGTGTGGTCTCATGGGTGCCTTTGGCTGCTTGGGTGCCTGTTGTGGCATCCTTACCACTGCCTTGCTCCTGGCAGGTTCATCTTTCTCCTCACTGTACTGCTGTTGTTGTTGCTTTCTCCCATGTTTGTTCCAAGATCTGCATATCCCCCTTGGCCCTGTTAGGAAGAGAGGACACAATACTTGTGTATGTTTTATGTTTTCCTCTGTCTGTGTAATACAGGTTATTGCTGATGAGGAATGCTCAGTATAATTGGCTTGTCATTATATTTTGGTTTTATGGTTGTTTCTTCATATTTATTCTTTTTAACTGGATATTAATTTATACAAACAAGGCTTTCTTTGCCTTTGGCTTCAGGTCTTGTGCCCGCAGCCCCATGGAAAGCATCATGAGCAGAGTGAAGGAAATCGGTGAGACCTTCTGTTGCAGGTACACTCAGTCAACAGATGAGCAGCCAGGATCTCACATAGGTATGGAGTGAAAGGCATGGGGTGTTTCAAAATGCTAAACCAGGGCAAACAGAATGCATACCTCTACTGTTCTCTGTATTTAATGTAGTGGAGCTGGTTTTATCCCAGGATACACCCAAACAGAAAACTGCTGCTGTCAAACAGTACACTGTAAAGAATAAAAATTTATGGAAGAGTAAACCCAAGGCTGCAGTTCAAACTGGGATAACCAAGAAGTCATGGAAAAGCAACTCTTAACAAGTGTAAACTTGCATTCTCATTAGCTTTAAAATTTAAAGGAAAATGAAAGCAAATAGGTAAATTATTATGGCAAAATTACATCACAAGAAATATTACAATAAATAATCCTTTAAAATATTTATGGAATTTCATGCTGTGCTTCAGACTAGTGGATTTCTGAACTTTTTGTTTGTTTGCAAAGTCTGTACATACACACATGCACTATTATTTTGGATGAGGACAGGTGCTGGTCAGTTTAGTCTTAACACCTTTTGTACCAGTGGCATTGGACTTCATCTCCGTTGGTTTTAAATTTCAGATTTTGCTGTAAACAGATTAAAACTGGCAGAGATCTTGTACTATAAAATCTTGGAGACCATAATGGTGCAAGAAACACGGAGACTGCATGGGAAGGATCTGACTGTAAGTAAAGAACCAGTGAAAGAGTAGAACACTTTTTGTGACTGTTTCTTGGAGTTTATCTTCAGGCAGTTCCAGAACAAAGCACTGTAAAGCACTCTGTGTATGTTGTTAATGCTAAAACGGGGAAATACATGGAAGCTGCCAAAATGTCTTTTTTCCTATTATTTAAACTAGTATAACTGTCATAACTAAACATCTGAATTTGTGCTGCCTTCTAGAATCACAGCTTTTTGGACAGATAACTTTTATTCTCTTCTTTATCCAATGAACAGTATCAGTACTTCATGTTTGACAGCACTGCATTTGCTCTGCTTTATGAGGCACAACAAGGAGGCCAGTTCATTTGTCCACACCATGCAAAATTGATAGTTCTGGTGGTGTTACTCTACTTCTGGTCTCCTCAACTTCCCTGTGAAAAAGAGGTGGTAGATGGGAGAAGAAGCCAACTTCTTTCCAACAATAAGCTGTGTAATGTTAGTGCCACAAAATTCCAGCTGCTGTTTCCCAAACCTGAGGCCAGTGCCATTTTCTGTGATCTCTCCAGGCTCTGCTGGAACAGGATCTCTTTCACCGCTCCCTCCTGGCATGCTGCTTGGAGATTGTGCTCTTTGCTTACAGCTCCCCTCGCACCTTTCCCTGGATCATTGAAGTTCTTGACCTCAGGCCATTCTATTTCTATAAGGTAAATAAACATTGGCTCAGGACAGGATCTGTATTAAAAATGGCACATTACTGCATGGAGAGTCGTAGAGAATGATGCTCTTCCTCCCTAGGGAAAG
>NW_008236246.1:647741-652054 GCF_000691975.1 Corvus brachyrhynchos | reverse complement strand
GAGGTAAAACAAGGACTGATATTAACTATGCATTAGGCCTATTCTAAATTCTGGCTGTCCTGAAATGTATTACTTGGAAGGTGTAATGCCAGAGCTGAAGCTGAAATACAAAGCAAAAAACCCCATTTTGTAAACGGTACTGATCTGTAACACACTGCTGATGAGCTTTTACTAGGCTAAAGCATTCAAGCATATATTTTGTTGATATTTATATTTATTGACTGCAATGTAGTTCTGAAATAGCAGATACAGCTCTGAAATGTTGCCTTTGGCTGCTACTACTTATCACAGGCTTGCTTTTGCTAAGTTTGGGGGTTTTTCTTTATGTAACAGAATGCAGAATATCTTTTCCAGGGTGTTCTCTGGTTTTGTTCTTTATTTAACCATATTTCCCCCACCTCCAGTGTAACTTGTTTTTTGACTACTTCAATCCTTTTATCACCTATCCATATGCCTCCAGTTTTTGCTGGATTCCTAGCAGCTTACTGGGGTTAGTCCTGAATAAATCGAGTAGTTCTGTTTAGATGACAGCGACCAAAAAATGGAAGCCTTTGGAAAAGCTGGTTCATAGTCTGTCCTTCCTTTTTCCTTTACTCCTCAGCTGTAGGGCAGTACTGGAGCTGTAACAAATCTGTCAATATTGCTGTGGCTGTTGGTAGCCTCCATCAAAACTGGTGCACATGCAACTTTGTGCAGCGTATTTATGTTTGATTTGAATTTTCTCAGCTGTTCAGTATCCTTGCAGCACGCTTATTTGGACAAAAGTTGCCCTCTCAAAGGCCTCACACAAGAGAGACTTGTGATATTTGTAACTTTGTTCTCTGGGTGTAGTTTCTGTAGCAGGAATAACTAAATGTATCAGTAGATCTTCCAGGGAAGTTTTATGGCGTTTCCATCTCTGAAGCTTTAGAAAAACAGGCTGAATGCTCCTCTGGTAGGAATAACCCAGAGTGGCTCTTGTGCTGGAGTGTGATACTGCAGGGGATCGGTCAACTCTGTTCAACCCCCATTTGTCCATGTTTACGGGTTCTGAGTGCTTCTTAAATTAAACTTTAAGCAGTGGTTTTCAGCTCCTCATGTTATGGGCTGCTTGTTTGAGAGGAAGGAGAGCTGGAATGCTGGGGCTGTCACGTTCCCTGCTGAGCAGCTGTACCTGTTCACATCTCCCAGGTCAGTGCTGCGTGTGCCCAGTGCTTTCACTTGTGCACAGTTAGAAGTGGTGAGAGAGGACCCTAAAAACCCCTGGAGTGGATTGTTCTGCACTGATGGCATATCTGCTGTCCTCTTCCAGCTCCTGGGTTGCTTTGGGAAAGGGGGTTAAAAAAATGATGGACCAGAAGAGGGTTGGGGAAGATGAAGATGCGAGGAGGAGGCTGGAGCACTCTGTGTTGATGTTTTGAACAGGAGCCTGAAATAACTAACAGTTTGATGGTGTTAAACATGAGTGATGTGACATTGCTCTGTGTGTGTGTCATTGCCATCAGGTTATTGAAGTGCTGATTCGGTCTGAGGAAGGACTTTCCAGAGACATGGTGAAGCACCTCAACAGCATCGAGGAGCAGATTCTGGAGAGTCTGGCCTGGACTCGGAACTCGGCACTCTGGAATGCACTTGAGGCCTCAGAAAACAAAGTCCCAACTTGTGAAGAAGTATGTGATCTGTCTTCCTGTTACTAGGAAATTCATGTTCTTTTTCTCACTTGTTGTTTTATACAGAAAACTGTTCAAATGAGCCCATTACTGCAGAAAATCTTCTATTAATAGATGTCACAAAGAAGGGAAATTAATTTGTTATCTTACCCTGACATTTCTTATTTCCCAGGTAATATTTCCCAGTAATTTTGAAGCCAGCAATGGAGGAAGTGGGCTTGGGCACTTGCCTATGATGCCATTATCTCCCATAATTCATCCTCGAGTGAAAGAGGTTCGAACAGATCTTGGTGGGAGTTTAAGACGAGGTATGTTCAAGGCTTCTGATATTACTTGAATCTGTGAATTTGGGGTTTTAAACTTCTTTGTAGTTGCAAAAAGCAACCTTGAATCTGAATTGAGCATTTGAAATTGTGAAGTCCCTTATTTGATCAAGGAAATGTCTAGATGCACCCAGTCAAACCAGTGCTGTGACTCACTGGCAGCAGACAGTGGTGATGGTGCTTCCCTTCTGGACTGGAGCAGATTTTGCTGCTGGTTTGATGCCAGGGTGACCTTACTCTGAGGCAGGTTGTCATCTAATCACTTACTGTCCATTGATGTTTGGATTTTTCCAGGCTCTTTTTTTTTTTTTTGCTTTCTGTTTGTTTATTCTCAGTGGGTTTGACTGGATTTTAGGTGACATTTTTTTAATGGCATGATAAAACTACATTTATTCCTGCTTCCTACAGAACTGTTTTTGTGCAGGGGTGGAGGACAATGCTTTGCCTGCAGTGTTCTGTCCTCTGAAGAACTGCTCTTTGCAGATTCCTGGATCTCACACAGAACTGTCTCCTGACACTGAGGGTGCAGAAGCAGTGCCAGCTCTGCTGTTTCCTTTGCATGCTTCTCCAGTTAGGACTTGCTGCTTTCATTGTATCACAGACACTGGTCCGTATGTTCTTGCAGGTGCACCATGGACTGATGGGTTGTGCAATGTTGTCTCTTTCGGTGTTTTTCTGGCAACAAACAAGACTGTTTGGTGTTTTTTAAAATACTCCTTAGGAAGGAGATGTACAAGCAGTTGCTGTAAGTGTTAGGGTTCCCTGTTTGATGGAAGAGGAACCAGATTGGAGATGGTGTCATATATGGGGAAGGCTGTGTGAGACACAGCCTTGTATATGAGGATCTGGTACTAGAGGCTTCTCCTAAATTCAGTTGGAGAGTGGTGGGGATAGGAAATGTTTATTTGTCTTTGGTACCAAGAGAATCATCTTGGCAGAGTTGGAAGTAAGGTCTCCAATCAGTCTTACCTGGCCAGTTATCCAGACAGTTTCTGATTCATGGGAAATAGGAAACTGTTGTCTCTGGTATTGTCACAGACTGCAGCAGAAATGCAAAAAGCCTGTGAACAGAAGCCTGTACATTAGTGCTGTGTACTTCAGGCTTACTACTGGAGTAAATGTTTGAAAGCAACAGAAAAGCCTGAGAGGAACTGGGGGTGTGTGAGGGTGGGGTCAACTGACTGAGGTCGGTTTAGAGGGAGTTTGAAAGCCAGAGCACAGGGAAGACAGCATGTCCAAGGGATGTGGGCAGGGTTCCTGTAGAGGAATGTGTTCACAGGAGTAACGCTTGCAAATATTACTGATTGCTAAGCTGACTGGAGTGAGTACCTGTGATCCTGCGTGTTCCTCAGTCCCTGTGGATCAGAGTGGCTGCTCAGCTTCCATGTGATACTTGATGGCAGAACTGTGCCGTGTGGGGTGACCCCAAAATAAAAGGAGTCAGTCAGACTGTAGATATTGTTCTTATCACTTCAGAACAGTGAACTCTGAGAGCAGGCCTGAGCTACAAGTGATCTCTGGTGGTGTAGTTGTGTAGTGGTTTTGGTTCAAAATATTAATTACTTACTTCTTTTCCTTCTGTGAGATAAGAATTAGGAGAAAAGTAAAGCAGGCACAAACCTTAAACAGTTGCAGTACAATGGAAGAATTTTATTACTAATAGAATTAAAAGTAAAGAGAAAATAACAAAAAAATTAAAGCAAATCCCTCCCCCCCCCACTTTCCAGCACTTCTCTCCTTTTACCCAGCTCGCACAAAGGATAACAGAACATGGGATTTTAGTCAGTGTTCCAGTTCTTGATAAGTCTCTTTCTTATGCTTAAGGAAAAAGGGTTTTCTTCAGTTGCATGTGGTTCCCAAACTGCTACTAACAGCAGACCCGCGCGGAAGCAAACAATCTGCTGTGTGTAAAACATCTCTCCCATGAAAAATCTCACAGTTCCTTCACGCTGCAAAACATAGGCCATCACATGGGGTTATTCATCTTTTTAAGGATAAGTTATTTTGGCCTGCACACAAAGGCTTTTCTTCGCCACAAGTCTCTAACAGCCTCTTACTACTTCTATATAGCCTGGCATAGGCATTCTTCACAATCTTCACAGGCCACACGAGGATGCTCCATCCGCCCATGTTCTTCAAAATGGATTAAAGAGACAAACAGTTTGTGGTATTACAGTTTCTTACCATGGCATGTAAGAAGGTTTTTTAAGCTCCGCGCGAGAATCGCGGCGCCGCCCTCTTTTCTCCCGTCACCATTTTCAGCTTCGTCCCACGTCACTCATTTTCTCTTTCTCTCTGACTCTGACGCCGCCGTGTTGAAGAGAGTTCTTGTTCAGGCTTT
>NW_008236246.1:646522-647449 GCF_000691975.1 Corvus brachyrhynchos | reverse complement strand
GCGGGGGCCCCGGCCCGGCCCGAGGGGGCCGGGAGGCTCGGAGCCCCCCCACCTTCCAGCAGGCGAGCTCGGACAAAAAGGGGAAGTCCTGCCTTTCTGTGCCGTTTAAATATGTAAATTGTGAGATGTGTCATTGGTCTAAAAGACTGTCCATCAACTCAAGGTCAACCCAATACAAGCTGGAAGGTGGCCTTTCCCCTTCTCTGCAGAAGTATTCCCATTAAGCTGCTGTTGTTAAGGTTTTGTTGGGTTTATTTTTTCTTCCTTGACATGCCAGATATGCAGCCATTGTCTCCAATCTCCGTTCACGAGCGCTACAGTTCTCCTACAGCTGGAAGTGCTAAGAGAAGGCTCTTTGGAGATGACAGCCCCAAAGAAATGCAGATGGAAAAAATTGTAACGAAAGGAACTAAGCTGACAATTGCTCCAGCGTCAAGCATTGGTACTGAAAACACGTCAGCGTCTCCTGGCCAGACAGTGTTGACCATAACAACTGCTACAGGACCAGGAAAAGCAGGACAGAAGGTCACTATCCCACTGCATGGTAAGAATTACTGGTGTTTTTCTTCCCTACTAGATGTTTTCCTTGCTCTTAAGATAGGCTTAGACCAACCATGCATCTTGAACATGTGTTGCTTTTTCTTTTTAAAAAAACAGTTACTTTGTCAACAACAACTATCTTGGTTTGAAGGACAGGTGTCTGCCAAGGAAGGTGGGAACCTCCGTTGGAATGGAAAATGTGACCCCCTTCCCTCCAAATTATGATCACTTTGAAATTAAGGGGCTTTCAGGCAGAGCTACGGGAGAAGGAGTAGCAGCTCTTTGCTGGTGTGTGTGTGGGTGCCAAGGCACACAAACAGCAGCGCCGGCAGCACCAACGAGCAGCAGCAGAGCCCAGGGCCGGCCTCTCCCGGCCGCAGGCCCGTT
>NW_008236246.1:629696-646247 GCF_000691975.1 Corvus brachyrhynchos | reverse complement strand
GCAGGCGGGCTCCCAAAGCAGCTGCCGCACGCAGCCGGGAGGGGCGCTCTCCAGGAATGGGGAGGGGGTCGAGGTCGGGGTCTTTTCCCCTGAGGAACCCAAACAGATGGCAAGGGTCCTTTCTGGTGAGGCAGGGTACCAGTAAGGTCCCAGTTCAATGGCTGGTCTCACTAGCAAAGGCTCACCCATGGCAGGAGAAGCAGTACAGGGCTGGGCTCTGGCGGCAGCAGTGAATTCTCCCCCAGTACACAGCAGCTCGACCGTCCTCCTCCGAAGCCAACAGCAAGAGAGGGCAAGGAGCTGAGCCCAGCCCCTCACCACTGAGCCAAAATCTCACGGTACCTTTTCCCTTCCAAAGAGAAAAGCTCCCAGGTAAAGAGAGTAGCCAGCTGCACCTTTCCCCTCAATCTTCGCAACTTCTTTTCTCTCTCGTAAGTACTGGTTGTTATTGTCTCTTGGGAACTTAAGGGAGAAAATTCCCTGAGAGAAAGAAAACAAAAGGAGCAATCCTAACCTCCAGCAACAACAAAAAAGCTTAAGTTTATATTGATGTCATCTCCTTGGAGACATCTGATCCCTGGCAAGCACACTGAGGATTTCTCCTCTTGAAGAAAAGTTCACGGAGTTTGTGCTCCTTCCAGTTATACCTCACACATTAAGCAGTATTTTGGTTCTCAGCTCCAATAATGATTTATTGCAATTTGTCTTAATTTGGTCTGTTATAATCTCAAAAGGCTCTGGAACTTCTGGATAAGGGTTACATGTTAACATTAGCAAAATACTTTGTGACTTCTGTTTTGTTGAAGTTGGGTGATGCTTGAATATTTCTGAAAATGATGCACGAGCAATGAGTTTATAGCCATTTCTTAATTTAAAAATCTGGTCTACAGTTAAACATGAAAAGAAATCTCTGCATGTCTCATGTTTAAGGAGATTTTCAGCCAGAGAATTCGATTACTGAGGAAACTAATGAGGACTGTGTAGGATATGCTGTCAGGTTTGAAGAAGAAGAAGAATGCCCACCTTCCCCCAAAAGAGTGGAAAACCAAGTACAGAAATTGTGGTTTCTTGTAAACTTCGTGCTTTCAGATGACCTTTAGAAAAGATCATTCACATTCAGAGTCACCTTTTAAACCTTACCAGAAATGTAATTTTTACCATTTCTGAAGACTCTGAGGGACAGAGTCTTTTTAGACTGTAATATAGAGGATGAAATGTCTTTAGTATCAAATGTTCATAAATGAGTTTGATTTGCTGTTTGGCTCTGCAGCATGAGGAGAGCAACCAGTTTATTTCTGGGTGTGTGTGTCCTCTCCAGGTATTGCAAATGACATGGGTGGGATCACCTTGATCCCCATTTCCATTAATTTAGGCCAGCCATGTAAAGTGGATGCCCAGGCTCCCTGCCACCCTCCTGGGAACCAAGCACAAGAAGTGCAGCTGCCAGCAGCCAGCAAACCGAAGAGAACAGGCTCCTTGGCACTGTTCTACAGGAAGGTGAGTGTCCTTACTCAGAAGTGGTGCTGTACTTCTGCCTTCCCTGTCCAGCTCCCATTACCTTTCAGTCTTCATGTGCCTTTCCCTTGGCCCATGTAGTTCTTATATACCTTGAAGAAGAAGGGAAAAGATGTTGAGTGTTGCAGAGAGTCCAGTTTTCCTCTTTCCACCCATGAGATTTTTTTTTTCTTTTTAATTAGGAGCTTCTGTAAATAAATATCAAAGGCATACTGCTAGATTTTACTTCTCTTGGCTGTTTTCATGTCCCTGTATTTGCAAGGGTTAGACATACCTCACATGAGATGATTCTCCTGTGTCTTGCTCATTCAAAGCTGCACTGCTGTGGATCTGGCATCTGGAGATTCTCTTTTGCCACTTCTAAGTCTGCCCAGCAGTGCTGGTCTTGCTGGGCTGGGGGCTCAGAAAGCAGTGATGAATAACACAGTAGCTAAAGGTTTCTAGAAAGAATGAGTTTGAAGTATTGCAGGATTTAAAGGTTAAATTAAGAACTGGGTGTGCTTCAGAGAAGCTTCAGATGGCTCCTAGTTGCTTTTGTTTTCAGTGTGAATTGTGTGAGGGGTCTTTGGAGGAGGCAGGATAACTTGGTCTGGATGGCTGCAAAGAATAGATCCCTAAACTAATCTCTCTCAAAAATATTAGATTTTTTTTGCTGTTATTTTCTTACTAGAGAAGTCATTTCCAGAGGTTTTCCCCTTTGAGGGTATCTGTATTACAATACAACTTAAGAAATTCTACAATGAACAATCTTTAAGGTACATCTAAATACAAAAAATAATTTCTGGAAACACTTGTAAGCCACCTCCTTTGTCTGAGCTACTGGTTCTTTAGTTTTGCCAGTACAGGCTGTTTCTCTGAGAAAGGATTAAGAACTGATTAGCCACCTGCCAGTAGAGAGCGTTGCATTTTAGAAGTTTTACTCTCAGCTGGGGAGTACTTCAGGTCTTTGACTAACCATGTCATAGGTAACATATTCCTCTTAGTTATGAGGTAGAACTAAAACCTTGACTTTACGTTTTTAAATTTCGACCTTCCATTTACAGTGATCATCAGACTCACAATTACAGTTTTTCCCTACTCTCTTTTCTTGCTTCTGTTGAGTAGAGAAAGTGAAAATGACACTACCCCTTCCTGCTTTCCAGCATAAAGAAAGTGCCTAAATAGTGAGGGATATGGTTGATGCCATGAAGATTTTTGCCTTTTTCTTTTATACCCCTGTTATACCTTTTTACAGCTTCTGTATTCCTAGTGCTTTTTGCCTACATTTTTAGACTTGTTTGTTAAGCTAAGAGACTCAACATTTTAGAAGCTTCGTAGCCAGGGATCAGTGTGCCCCAGACCCCGAGGTCCTCTCCAGAACATATTCTGTAAACCAAGATAGAGCCATCCAGGGGAAGGTTCCTTGGGGAGGGGGAGCTCACTTGAACCTCTCATTGGGGAATCTTTGATAGATATGCTAATTAGTAAAACCTATAATGTTATACCCAATGTTGGGGGGACACACACACACACGGAAACACATGGGAGGAGAGAGACACAGGGAAAGACTCGGTGGGGTACATCTCGATGCATATGACCTGGACGTGTACACCTAAGGATCCTTAAGAATAAATACCAAGGTAAAATCCCTTTTCCCCTTCTAACCGTGTATGCCTCTTGATTTTAAGACCAGGAAAAAGGCATCATGGTATAGAAGCTATAGGCATAATGTTTTTAGGTGGATTTTCTGTAAGGATTAGAGATTCAACAACTGAAGAGTGGACAACTTAGTCCTTGAATCCCAGAATTCCAGAATGGTTTTGGTTGGAAGGGACCTAAAAGATCAAATCATTCCCCCCCCCGTCATGGGTAGGGACACCTTCCATTAGACCAAGCCCCATCCAGTTTAGCCTTGGACACTTGCAGGGATGAGGCAGCCACAGCTTCTCTGGGCACCCTGTGCCAGGGCCTTACTGCCCTCACAGGGAAGGATTCCCTCCCAATGTCCCATCTAACCCTGCCCTCTGGCAGTGGGAAGCCATTGGCACTCCAAGTCCTTGTTCCAAGTCCCTCTCCAGCTCTTCTAGAGCCCCTTTAGGTGGTGGAAGAGGCTCTGAGGCCTCTCTGGAGCCTTCTCTTCTCCAGGCTGAACAACCTCCACCCTCCCAGACCTCTCTCGTGGGAGAGGTGTTCCTTCCCTCTAATTATCTTTGTGACCCTTAGAGAACAGCTCTGCTTTGAGGTCTTTTATTTCTGCAGGCCTGGATAAGCTTGTTTGGCTTCGCTCTTTCCTGTGTGTCCTTTCCTTCCAGGTGTATCATCTGGCAAGTGTGCGCTTGCGCGATCTGTGCTTAAAGCTGGATGTTTCCAATGACTTGCGCAGGAAGATATGGACGTGCTTTGAGTTCACGTTGGTTCATTGTGCTGATCTTATGAAAGACAGACATTTGGACCAGCTCCTCCTCTGTGCTTTTTATATCATGGCGAAGGTAACACACAGTTTTAAGAAATTAATGGAATTTTATGTTCAGTTGAAAGCATCAGGTGTGTTGAGCATTTACAGTTTGACTGATTCATTCATGTTATATTACTGGAGGGAAGGGGAAGCTCCTTCGAAGAAGTGGATGAAGTCCCAGGATGGCTTTTCCCTTGTTTTGCGTATCTTAGCTCACTGGCTTGTTGATGGAAATTATTGACAGTTTTTCTTCTCTTCTCAAGTGCATTCACAGTGAGCACTGGTTGACACAGGCAAAGCACTGTGTGGTCTTATTGCCCTGTATTTGTTTTCTGTCCCATTTGTCATCTTGACAATCTGTATAACCTGAACTAAAAACTCCATTACAGTTAAGGAATTAGGCAGGTGCAGAAATTTGCAGGAGCAACTGTATTTAGGAAGGTTTCTATTCCCCAAAAATTCTCTTAGCTTTTGATGATTCAGGCTGAGGAATTGAGGTGGTTGCCTGTTACTTGTACTTCATTTCTTATTCCATTTGCCAGCTTTAATTTAAGGTGGTGTGAAATTGGACTATGAAACTGGACTATTGGTTTGACTCAAATTTGAGCTGATGATTACAGTGTCCATCAAGCCTAATTCAGACACAAAAGTTTTGAGGGTGAAATTATTCCATTGAGGCTGGATTACCTTTTCTTGAGGGCAGACAAATGAAGAGGAGCACTATGTGTGGAGGGACACTGATGTTTAAATTGTGACTACCTGTCCTCTTAACTGCAGCATGGGTTAGGCTCACCTGATGTCAATGCTGATAGCAAAGCACTGAATAGTCAGTGCTCTGTATTTTATCGTGTAATTTGTCATTTGTTTTGAGGTTTTTTATAACACAGGCTTTTGAATGCTGTCTCCAGTGCAGTGTGAGACCTGACAGCTTAGCCAGAGACACTGATACATTGTCACCTGGCTCCTACTACAAAATCTGTTGTTTGTCTGCTCTTAAAATTACAAATGTATGGCTGAAAACGAAGCGCTTTAACAAATGAGCTATTTTGAAATAAAAAAGCAAGGTGAAATTGCATGTGTGTACATACCTGCCTAATGTCTGATTCAGGATTTCCCCACTTTCTGTTTAGAAAAGTTAAGGGATCCAGTTTCCAAATTCACAAAAGGCATTTTTGACTTTATAATATTTCCTTTCTTTAATTTTAAGTGTCACTGGAAGAAGGGTCTGGAAAGCATCATAAGCAATAAAAAGCTTTAGTAGCTAAGAAGCAAGGAATTCCTGAACAAGAAAAATCCTTGGTGTTTTCATACTCTTCATCACCAGAGATAAATTTTAAAATCATGTATCCATAGTAATATTAATCAAAAAGCTGCATACTGGACCTGAGCAGCCCGGCCTTCATGCTTGCGCTTGGTCTTCAACAGCCTTTTCTTTCCCAGGTAACCAAAGAGGAAAGAACTTTTCAGGACATAATGAAAAGTTACAGAAATCAGCCACAAGCAAACAGCCATGTAAGTCAAGAGCATTGCATTTACTTTCTGTAAAGCTCATGGGTGGCTTTTGAAGTGTTTGTGCTCATAAGAGGAAAGTCAAATCCTCTGCAGTGTAATCCTCGTTCCTGTTCAGTTTGATTTCATCTAGTCTCCTGACTTCCTTGCTTTCCTTGATAAGAGTGTTTTTCCCTGATGTCTTGTAGGTTTATAGGAGTGTCTTGTTGAGAAATACTTCTGGTGATGTCCCATTGGACAAAAATGGAAACCCAGATATGGAGATGACAGAAGGTGAGTACAGCAAAGGAATCTGCTCTTTTCAGTAACATGCTTGGGGGCTTTTAAAGAACTGAACTGTCAAGTATTAAGAAATGGAGCAAGTTTTACAGTTTTAAGTATATTAAACAAAAATAAATGTATTGTTGAAAAAGAAACCATCTTGTCAGTAGCTCTCCTGTGTATTAGATATGGAAAATACACTTCCTAGTTGGAAAGAATGTTTAATTTCATTTACTTAAATTTGGTTGCTCAGGGTTGAAGTATTTTCTTAGTATGTCAGTGATACTGTAGTTCTTCTTGGACAGCAACACTGATAACAAAGAAGAATGAAGATAAACAGTACCTGGAATATTATGGTGGGTTTTTTTTAATATCACCTATTCTGAAGACTTAGGGAGAACTTGTTTCAGAAAATAAAAATGGTAACTCTCCAGGCCACCATTTTCTTACATTCAGGTTTCTTTTAAATAGGTAATGTTTTCTTTGCTCTGGGTTAGAGAAGAAAGGGGATGAGAGTAGTATTTGAGAAAAACATGAGAATTGTGCTATGGCTGTTTTGAATGACATGTCAGGAAAGTGAGAGATCACGAGCCCATGTATGAAACCATGAGCAGAGGAGATCACACATGAGCCCATGAGCAGAGGAGATCACACATGAGCCCATGAGCAGATCTGCAGCCAGGACACACGTGGAATTTAGTTTGTTCTTTCTGGTAAATTCCCAGTGGGTGGGATTCATCTGCCTTAATGAGTATTAGAGCCATTTTAAAGGCCTGTTGAGGATTCTACCAGGGTCCAGGAAAGTGCTGATCTCATCTGAATTCTGTCTTAACACCTCTACGGTTACTGGATGTCTTGGAATATCTGAAGTGACACTGGGCTCTGGTATTTTGTCAGACAAATGTACTTGGTTACAAAGTTCTTCAGTGGCTTTTCCTACCAGACTTTCTTCAGTTTATGGACTCTTGTCTTCTTAATTAACTCCTGCTCTTTTGACACCAGTTCACAGGAGCTGTGCTTGTGTTGTGAGAGAAGGAAGGCAAACGGACAAAAGAGTCACTTATGGGTGTCAGCTGGAGCTTTTGATGTTTGTCTCAGTGCACTGATGGCCAGAGACTTTATTGTGTGCTGCTCTGTTTTACTTGGCAGACAGCAAGTCTGGAGGAGACATAGAAGGCTGTATTCAGTAGCACTTCAGCTTAATTAGGGGAGAGCAAACATTAACAGAAATACACTTGCTGTGTGGCTGCAGCTTTTCCCACTTAACAGAATATTCCTGAACAAATGGTGTCATGACTTCCTTGGTGCAGATCTGAGTTGAGCACCAAATTGTTCTTTGCTAGCTGATCACTAGAGACTTTCACAGAAGCCAAAAGCTGGGAGCTGTCATACTGCTTAAAACTTAGTATTAAGAGCAAGTAATGGCTTTATACCACTTCCCAAAATAAGCATGGAAAAAGGGGTCAGCTGTGCTACAGTTTCTTGCTACAGCTATTTCTGAATTTGGAATAAAGGTTGATACTGGCCTTTTTAGCCATAACCCACAAGCCTGCTCAGAGCGATTGGTAGCTCCTGCTGATGTTCATAACCACCTGCAGCACACTCTGGTCCTGGCTCAAGCACATTTCTTGAATTCCTCTCATTGACTGGTCAATTTATGGACAAGTTCTTGCCAGCTGGACATCGTAAGTTCAACTCTGAAGTGCCCGGTTTGCCAATGCTGTAGTTTTGAAATCTGAAGCTCTCTTATTGTTAGACTCATCTGTGAAAGCTGGCAGCTCCTCGGGACGATCCGCAGCAGAGAACTCGAGTGGGTCAGAAACAGAGGAGAGAGGAGATCTTATTAAATTCTATAACGCAGTCTACGTAGGAAGAGTAAAGTCATTTGCACTGAAGTATGATATCACAAACCAGGATCATGTGGTAAGTATTTTGGAATTAATAACTCGCAGAGTCATCTTTCATGGCAGTTAAACGTATGTCAATAACTTTGTCTTGTCACCTGGTGTGGGTCATGTCAGATAGCTGCAGGTAAGGGTATGAACACTTGCTTTAACAGCCTTTCAAGAGGACAAATGCAGATGCTGCTCAGTTTGCAAACCCAGTTCCAGCTTCTTTACATTGATGCAACACCTATTTGCTCAAATGCCTGTGGACTATGTGTGTAAGGCATCTGGAAAATCATTTCTGTTGTTTGATCGATACTTGATCTGTTGTTTCACTGTAACAAGACAAAATATTCTAAAGAAGATCTGGAAGGGTATTAATCTTTCCTTCTGTGAAGTTCCTGCTCTCAGGCGTGTTCGATTGAGCTGCTGTTGCAGGTGTGTCCTCTCTTGCAGATGGAAGCGCCGCCGCTGTCGCCGTTTCCCAGCATCCGGCAGCAGCCGGTGTCTCCCTGGCTCATCTCCCAGCAGCACTCCGTGTACGTGTCACCTCACAAGAACGGCGCCTGCCTCACGCCTCGAACTGCTCTGCTCTACAAATTCAATGGCAGCCCTTCCAAGGTAGACAGAAAAACAAGGCTGAAAGCAGTCAGTTTGAGAAAGGGTAATTAGTCTTTTAATTAGGATGTGGTCTACTGCAGTTCTGATGTGTTACAATGAATAGTCTCTCACTTTGGGGTGAAAGGTAGAATTCTGTATGTAGACTCCATCACTCAGAGGTGCAGGATAACCTGTTGTTCTCTGATATTTCAGACACAGAGCAAGTTTGAAATAGAGTAACTCTATTTTTGTATTGATCGCAGAGTTTGAAGGACATCAACAATATGATAAAACAAGGTGAACACAGGAGTAAGAAGCGAGCAATAACAATTGACAGTGACACTGAATCGCCCACGAAGCGACTCTGCCAGGAAAACGAAGATGTTCTACTAAAACGTCTGCAGGATGTTGTCAGTGAAAGAGCAAATCACTAAAAAACGTCTGTTTTCTGTGAGATCTCTAAGTTACGGAGATGGATACAGCTGTTGTGCTATTTATTTCTTGGTTTTGTATATAGACAACTGCCAAGTTCCTTTAACACTGAACTTTCACCTCACTTCCACAGGATACAAAAAGTTAGAGTTATGCAGGAAATGCCAGTGATCTTCATTCCCAAAGGCCACACTGAGCAGTTTTAGCAAAAGAGTGTTCTGTGAAAGCCATATTGGATGTTCTCAAGCCTCACTTGGAGCATCGTGAGTTCTGAGTGTAACTCAGCTTCTAATACTGGTTTTATGGTTGGAGTAAGAGCAATAAAGAAATGAATGAAATGAGTAAAGTTTCCTCAAACTTTTGGTATTTGGAGAAGAAACTTTCAAAGTGCCTTATTTGAAAAGAATATGGAATTTTATGCATTATTTTACTGTGGATTAACTGGAGGGAGAAGAAATTAATTATTTTGCTTCAGGAAGAGCTGAGCAGTTTTGAACTGTCAGAACTTCTGTTAAAGTGTAGATTGTGATATGGATCTGGCAGCTTTTGCAGTAACAAAGGCAATAATCTAAAAATACAAATAGTGGTGACTTAGGTTGGACTCTGGTAAAGCACTGAGATGCAGTTCTGTGAGCCTGAATTCCCTTTCTCTTGAGCCAGTGGGTGTTCCATGTTGGAAGCCACAGAGCAGCCTGCCCTAGATGCTGTTCATATGCATGGCAGCTCACTCATGAGGAAATACAGCTGAAATCAGCAGCTGGGGCCTGGCCATCTCAAAGCTGTTCAAATGCACAAATTCATTAAACAAATTGTATCTCTGTTTTATATTTTCGTGAAGACCTTTGGCCTCTTGTGTAGTATCTACACTGAATGTAAGCCCATCACATAAGGAGATGTGTATGTATGAGGGTTTATAGCTGTTGAAGGCTTGGATTCACTGGAAAAGTATAAATTCCAGCATCCAGTTCTTGTGACTGAGTTTTTAACGCTGAGGATTTGGTAGGGTCTATTTTACCAAAATGGAGAAAAGTCAAGGTTTACTCATTACTGTACAGTAGTTTGATCATATTTTGTAATTGTATTTAAGGTTAGAGCAATAGAGAAACTTCTCAGCACTGTAATTTTTGGTTTCTGTGTAACTGAACAGAAAAAAAACCAGCAACAATTACATAGGACTTGTTTGAGGGGCTCTGTTCCCTCCATTGGCTGGGTGGGTTAGTACATGCTGTGAGATCCATGTCTCCAGGGGAGAACACTGTCATGATTTTGGGCAGCCTCAGCTAATGAATCTAGCCAGCAGTGGGAAAGGAGAAATGATTACTAAGTGTAGGTGTGCAGGGACACTACTCAGCAAGGAGTAGAAAGTTTACAGACTTGTTTTTGTTTCATTAACTACTTGAATATTTGATTTTTTTAAGAACTTTTTTACTTTCAAAAAATGGTGCTTGCCTATGGAGAGCTGCAGTATGAGGAAATGGCCATGCATGGGAGGAGGTTTAATGTAGATTCTTAATTTCCTTTAATTTTATTCAAGTTTTAATATCTGTCTTCAGATTTTGAGATAAAAAGTGAAGGATTGCAGTGTTTCTGGATAGGAAATGTATGGTCAGGCACGATGGCATCAGTCTTTCCATAGAATTGTATGATGAGAGTTGAATTGACATGGTTTTAATTCAATATCACATGCAGATCTCCTGGCATCTCTGCTCCTCACACTGTTACTGCCTCTCTGATGGTAGACAACTGATGGAGCCAAAATCCTGATTAACTGTTGTTAGGTGTAGTGTTTCTTCATTAGCAAAATGAATATACTACAACTGGATGCAGTTCAGAATTTTTCACCTTTTTAGGTGATCTAAAACCTATTTTGGGCTTCTTGAACAGCTACAACAACTTACATGGAAATTTTGTAACGGTTTCAAAGTGCCTTCACATGTAAATCTGTATTTTATAATAAACAACTGAAAAGTATTTTAACCTGTGTTGCTGTATCTCCTGTTGTTTTGCTGTGCTAATTTATTAAACAATGCCTTCTATCTGCATTTTCTGTAATGTCAAAGACCATCATTTTTATGCTCCCTCAGATTTCTTTGGGATTTTTTTTCTGTTTAAATTCATGATATTTCATGTGTTTTGTCTGAAGTTTCCTCCAGAGGTTTCTTTACTGATTGTACTTCAGTATGGTGTGGATTCTGGGAGAAGGTGAGTAATGTATTACATGAAGTCACCAAAAAAACACCGAAAGGGAGAGAACCCTGCAGTGACAGGTGATGTGCCCCCAGAGGCAGGCGTGACTCCAGCAGAGCTGAGCTATGGGCTCCTAGTTAACCTCTGAGCACTGCAGGCATAAACTCCAGGTGCTGGTCCTTCCTCCCAGATGTGTTTCAGAACCAGCCTGGGACAGGTTCAGATCTGTACCAGCTGGTGTCATGCTGGTTTTGTCGCTCCATGTAAGCATAAAACTGGCATGAACTCAGCTTTTTAAATAACTCTTGTTCATCTGCTCTATGAGGAAAAAAGGCCAATTTGTGCAGATTCTGCTGTAATGCCTTTGTTGCCAGAGCTTTTAAAAGACTAATCTGTAGTTTGTAGAATCACAGAATCATGGAATATCCTAAGTTGGGAGGGACCCACAAGAATCATCGAAGTCCAACTCCTTGCCCTGCACAGGACACCCCAACAGTAATAGCATCATAGAACGGCTTGGTTTGGAGAGGACCTTTAAGATCATCCAGTGCCCCCCCCTGTGCCTGGGAGTGTTGTCCAAGTGCTCATGGAGCTCTGGCAGCCTTGGGGTCATACCCATTCTCTGAGGACCCTGTTCAGTGCCCAGCCACCCTCTGGGGGGAAGAACCTTTCCCTGATACCCAGCCTGACCCTCCCTTGGCCCAGCTCTGTTCCCTCAGGTCCTGTCCTTGGTCACAGGGAGCAGAGGTCGGAGCTGCCCCTCAAGAGGAAGCTGCAGACCTGGTGAGGTCTGACCTCAGTCTCCTCCAGGCTGAACAAACCAAGGGACCTCCTATGGCCCCTCTGTGCCCTTCACCATCTTTGTAGCCCTCCTCCACATGTGCTCTTTTAATAGCTTTATATCCACACCTGGCAGCACCCCAAACTGTCCCCAGGACTTGCGGTGAGGCCACCCCAGTGCAGAGCAGAGCAGGACAGTCACCCCCTCGCTCTGCCGGCAATGCTGGGCCTGATGTCCCCCAGGACAGGGCTGGCCCTTGGGGCTGCCAGGGCACTGCTGGCTCCTGTTCCACTTGCCCTCAGCCCAAACTCTCAGGTCCCTTTTCATGGTGCTGCTCTCCAGCCTCTTGTTCCCCAGTCTGTCTGGACATCCAGGGTTGTCCAGTCCCAGGTATAGAAGCTGGCACTATTCTTTGTTAAACCTCACGTGGTCAGTGATTGCCCATCTCTCTGTGTTCCTCCCTGATGTACTTAGGCCTGAGCAGCAGGCCTCAGCCAGAGCTGACTTACAAGATGAATTCTGGACCAACACCATCAGTATTATTTAGCTAAAAATAGATGACTGAGATGCTTATGCTAGCTCTGTATAACCTTGTGTAGTTATCTGCAAGAAATGTATCATTTTAAGAAATTTTCCCAACTGACATGAATAGAGGCTTGTTTGTAGAATATTTTAGGATAAACCCTTCCAGCTGAGGCCTGGGCTCTGGCCAAGCCCTGGCCCCTGCTGGTCAGGACGTGTGCCATCAGTTCCAGCTGTTTCCGCGCTAAAAATGTAATCAGGTCACTTGGACTTGCTGATTTGGGCCTATAAAAGCTGGACCCACTTTCAGGGTGAATTTGGAGACCTCACCTGTGGGTGGACACATCGTGTAGGATTTCCCCAATTGCCAGGAAGGGTTCTCCAGGTCCTTGCTGCAAACGGGGCTCCCCAGTGACTGTGGATCTGGATGATGGTATTCGGGCAATTGGTGATGTATCTTTCTCAATCATTATCCTGTCTCTCATATAGCAATTATTAGGTGCATTACCTTGCTTACTTTTGCTTGTTGCTAAAGCCAAGCATGTAGTTTTATTGAATGTATTATTTTACTTTTGTGTTACCTTAATATTCATAGTAAAATAAGACCATTCTTTCCACTGGTGTCTGTGTCCTTTAAATCGCCCCTGCCAATTGGCAGAACACTCCCATGCCACAGACCTTGCTCACTCTGACCATACTTTCTTGTTTTGCCTTAGCTCCAGAGGAAGATCCCTGCTTGGCCAAGCTGGCCTCCCACCTCACCTCTTGACTTCTAGTATGTGGGAATTGCCTGTTCCTGTGCCCTTAGCACTTGGTGCTTAAAAAATGACCAGCACTGATGGACCCCAGCAC
This sequence comes from Corvus brachyrhynchos, assembly GCF_000691975.1. Taxonomy (NCBI): domain Eukaryota; kingdom Metazoa; phylum Chordata; class Aves; order Passeriformes; family Corvidae; genus Corvus; species Corvus brachyrhynchos. The sequence goes on along the minus strand of NW_008236246.1, from coordinate 633,268 downwards.
CTTCAAAAGCATTTCCCCAGGGAACCCTACTGACTTAATTCCCTGAGCGGCCTGAACTCTGCTCTCCTCATGGCCAGGGTAGAAGTTTTGCTGACACTTTTCCTCCTGTCATCAGAGATTTTAAACTTGATTGCTTTGTGGTCACTGTGGCCAAGACGGCCACCAATTGCCACTCCCCTTATGAGACCCTCTCTGGTAACAACAAATCACAGGGGGCACCTTTCTTGGTTGGCTCCCTTAGTACCTCTACCATGAAGTTGTTACCCAAGTGTTTTAGGAATTTTCTGGACTAGTTTGTACTGCTGTGTGGTGTTCCCAGTTAAACTTGCCAGATGTTAAGTCAGACAAGGACAAGGCTGATTGATTTACAAATGTTCCTTAGTGTTATGGTCCTGGCTGGGTGGCCCATGGTAGACACCAGCTTTGTCCCTTAATCTTACCCAAGGATTAGCTACCACGTAAGGGGATGTTGAGGGCTGTAGCTGTGAAAGCCTGGCTGGCTTTTGGATTTTATCTTTGTAAACTTCTGAAGGTAAGCCTGCCAGCGAGGGGGCAGCATTGTGGGCAGCCTGAACTCAAATTAGGCTCTTGTATTCCAGACTTGCAAACCATCCTGACTTCTGGCAGGGAGGGTTTTCACCAATTCTTCAAATGAAAATATCACCTTCTTAATGCTCCTTTAAGTGGATTCAGAGCTTCCATGTTTACTACAGTTCAGCTTTCTAGAGAGCCAAAGTTAAAAGGTTATTAACCCCCTTGCAGAGAATACCATAAAGTTGCTAGCTCTTTACATACAAGCACTATGTTAATAATAGGCTGCCACATCCCAAATGTTGTACTAACATGTGGCCTCAAGAAAAATTTGTGGTTAGACTGCAATTAAACAACTCAGGGAATCGAAACTGATTTTCTCTTTGGTTTCCCATTAGGAATCACTCCTCTTGTGTTGCTGGTTTGTGACTCATAGGGGTTTTTTGTTGTTGCAGTGGTAGGAGTTTAAACTGGGGACACCTGGGGAGTGGTAGGAATTTAAACTGGGGACACAATACAAAGCCAAGAAGAAACTGTAAGTGTGTAAGCAGTGCTGGAATCTCAGATGAGAGAAGCTGAATGTGTCTTAAGGCCAAAGACGCTGAGTAAATAGAGATTACTCAGTTTGATCGCTTTGATTACAGTAATCAAAGTTTGCAATAAGCACATAACTCATCTCCCAAGTAGTAGTTCTTGAAAAACTGGTGTCAGATGAACACAATGCCAAACTCCTAAAACTTTTTAACTTCCTTGAGTGACCAGAAGTACACTGGAGGACAGATGCATCAGAGGCAGGTTACGCTTGTAGTTCCCAGCCTGTCTGCAGCCTGGGCTCATGCTGCCCTGCTCCATCTGAGCCACAAGGCTGGGCAGAGCTGATAGGGCACAGGGCTCATGTGGTGCCTCATCCTGAAGGTTTGTACACCCAAGCAATGGGGAACATTTGGTTTAAGGAAGCCCAGTTTCCCCTGCACATGTACACCACTGCAGTGCTCCTGTGACCCGATGCTGCCTCTCACAAGGCACCAGGAACTTGGGCTGCAGCAGCTTTACTGCAAGCACCTTCTCTGCCTTCACTTAGATATCATCCATCATGGTTCCCAGCCACAGAAAAACGGCTCTGAAAGGGTTTAGTCACACAAATTTCAGCTAGTTAATGTGTTAATATGGGGCTCAAGCAGCTGAGGTTGTGGAACAAACTGGTGCTGAGTCACAGCTGGCATTGCTGTGAACTTTCCAGTTCCTTGGTAGCAAGTTTGTAGCACTGCTTCACAGAGTCCACCAACAGGGAGTCAATCCAGTGGTGGGTGCCCCACCCCTGGGTGTTCAAGACCAGGTTGGATGGGCTTTGAGCAACCTGGTCTAGAGGAGGGCTCTCCTACCCATGGCAAGGGCAGTTGGAACGAGATGAGGTTTTAAGTCCCTTCCAATCTTAGCCATAAACACCAGGAAAGTGCTACAAGAAACATGTAAAATGAAAAAAATAGAGCCCCTACAAAGGAATAATTCCTCTTCAGCCTGAATTTGACCATGTGCCTTGAGTTTTGTTTGCCATTGCAAGGGGACTCGCTTGCATAATTTTGGGTTTATGCGCCACATTGCTTCAGCAGAGATAACTGGGTTTCCTCTGTGTGCAGCAGCAGGCAGGGATGGGGGGGGCACTCAGGCCACCTCTATTGCACACAAACAAGTGCAAAAATAACTTTTTCCTCCTTTCCCCTTTTTCATGTGCTTTGTTTGATGATGAGGGAATACACACTCAGAACAACACCCTAGTGCAGTATTTTTCTTTCTTTTTCTTCCTGCTACCCAAGAGTGAAACTGGTAATCCCTGTTCTCTTGCTGTGCCATGTGTTCATCTCATGCTACAAAATCAGCAGTTTTTTGATTGCATCCAAGACAGATGTCCTGTTCCTTCAGGATATTCCTCCCTTGCTGTTTTATTTAGGCCACAAATGCAATGAGCTCCCTCTTAAATTTTTTTTTATAAGCTCTCCAGATGTATTGGGCCTGTGGATGAAGGATATGTGTCCTTCAACTCCTTCCCCTCCCCAAAAAGCTTCTTTAGGTAGAGATATATATAGGGCAGTTTTTGACTCTGCTAGAAGTAAAGAATGGACCAGTGATCAATTATTCATTAAAAGGCCAAGCACCAGTGACATTTGTGTGTCACTTATGTACAACAAAGCAAAAGGAGAAGATGGAAGATTATTTTGTATGGTTGCATTCCTTAATGGATCTGGCCTGGTTTTGCCTCCTCACATTTCTTCCGAGAATAAAGTTTCCTCTAAAAGGGAGGGGCTCAGCCAGTTTCGTTTCAGTGTAATGGATATCTCCAAGACACCCAGAGGGGATGTAGAGAGACTCTCAGCCAAATGAAAATCAGACAGCGAGCATTACGTGTACTTTGTTAACAAAAGCCAAGAAGTGAGAAAGCAGAATGTTTGTTTACAAGAGGAAATTACTGTAGCATGACAGTAGAACATGTGATCTTTGCCCCTCAGAGACATCAAGAAAAAAATAAAGAACTTCTTATTATTAAGATGATGGGAAGTTTTTCGGGTTATTTTTTTCTTCCCTCTACACATCTGAAGGGGAGAAGGAAGTGGGGAGGAGGATGCAGCAATTCCAGACATGCATTGCGTTGTCTTGCGGCTGGCTGCCAGGTCACTCAGCCACACTCCCACCTCCCCTCCTCAGCAGAGTGGGGAGAAAATACCACAAAACAGCTTCGAGATAAAGACAGGGAGATCACTCACCAGCCATGGGAAAAAGACAGGAATTGAGGAAGATAAATTGATGTCCAATTGAAAATGGAGTAGGATAATGAGACACAAAACCAAAACTAAAACCACCTATTCCCCACTCAGCCCTTCTGCCTAGGCTCAACTTCATGCTTGACTATCCTCCTTCCTCTCTCTTCAAGTGTTGCAGGGGGATGGGGAGGGAGGTTGGGGTCAGTTTGTAATGCTCTGTCCCTGCTCCCCCTTCCATCTCACGCTCTACCCCTGCTCCAGCATGGGATCTCCCCCTCGGACACG
>NW_008236246.1:628347-629523 GCF_000691975.1 Corvus brachyrhynchos | reverse complement strand
TGAGAGCCTGCTCCAGTGTGGGAGCTCCATGGGCCGCAGCTTCCTCAAGGGCATGTCCAATTGCTCCAGTGTGGGGTCCTCCATGGGCTGCAGGGTGGATCTGCCTCATCGTGGCCTGCACCACAGGCTGCAGGGGAATCTCTGCTCCAGTGCCTGGAGCACCTCCTGCCCCTCCTTCTTCCCTGGCCTTGGTGCCTGCAGGGCTGTGGCTTGCACATCTTCTGGCTCCTGCCTCCCAGCTACAGCTGTGCCACAGTGATTTGGCTTGGAGGCCCCCCTTGAGCCAGCTCTGCCCAACACAGGAAAAGCTTCTGGTGTCGACATACAGAGGCCACCACTGCCCCCCTTGTTCCCCAAACTTGGCTTTGTAAAACCAGCATATGTGTGCATCCTGCTGAGGGATAATGTGTAACCTTCCCCCTGGGAGCCCATGCAGCATCGCAGTGAGCCCAGCATGTGCTGGGCGTAACTGCTGGGTCATGCAGGGAGCTTGGAGGTGTCCAGGGATCTGGATCTCTGGGGTGTCCCTGTTGGTGCTTGTGATGGCAGTGGAGCAACAGGCTTTTCCCAAGGAGGAGTGCCTGGCACAACCTCAGTCCATGGGGTTGCTGGGAGCAGTGAGTGGGCTCCCCCAGAAGCTGGTGAGAGTATCTCATCCATCGGGCACCATGTGCAGCTGCACGTGGGGCAGGCACAGCTCTGAGAAGGCTGTTGGGGTGGATCAAGGCAGGGGGGATTTTGCCAGTCTTGGCCTATGCAGTCTGTAATGGGGAGCCAAAGTTTTGTGCCCCTTCCAGTGCCTTTGTGGCACTCAGAGGCCGTGGGCAGCTGAGCTGTTTTCACGGGTATTGGGATGTTACATGTGAACGAGATAGGTAAAAACCAGCCCATGTGTCTCTGCCTGGGATGACTGTGGTGTCCATCACCATGGCTGGGAGCAACGGGGCACCTGGCAGCTGTGGTGTGGCTCTTCCCATGGCCCGTGATGTCTTGGGAAGATCTTGAACGAGTTCCGATTTCGGTGCATTCAGCAGTGTTGTCTGAAGGCAGCAGTGCTGTGGCGTCACTTCTTGTGGAAGCACCATGTGGCAGCTCGTGTTTGTGATGATGGCTGGGATTTGGGATGATGACCGGGCAGTGCCGGTGCAGGGTTCCAGGTATCTCACGTGAATCCCC
>NW_008236246.1:607930-627663 GCF_000691975.1 Corvus brachyrhynchos | reverse complement strand
CCCGGACCCTCGGAGCAGTTCCCTTTCCCTGCTGCTCCCAGCACATCCACGGCGCAGACACTCGCTGCCCAAGTAACCATAAGAAGCAAAAAACTCGATCCATTAGAAAAGGTTTAATGAAAATACCCTGGGTGGCCCAGTGAGCTTTTGAGTATTGCTGAGAACACAAGAGTGAACTCCAGGGGTTCTGACGAGAACTTACTTTTCTGCCTGAAGTTGCTGCTGCTCCAGCTCCAGGAACGACAGCGGCCCCGATGTTTTACAGAGCAGGAGGTGCTGCTCAGGAGAGGCCGGGTGTCTCCCATCTCCCTGGGAGAAATCCCGGGCATTGACAGGTCAGCCTTGCAGCAGCTGCTGGGACTTGGCTTTCTGTTGTGCCTACAGCAGCGTGGGCTGCTGTGGAAAAAGAAATGTTGTTGTGTGTCTTGGCAGAATAGGGGCCTGTGGGTGAGTAGCCGAGTCCTTGCTGCCGTGAGCTCCCACTGCCCTGGGCAGTCCAGAGCAGGCAGTCCAGCTGTTAGTGGTCACCTGCCGCAAACATAGGGATGCTGGATGCTGTTCTAAAGTGTGTAAAAGATTGTTCCCAGCAGTGAGGGAATGACTGATCCCAAAACCCTTGTAATCTTTCTGGTGGTGAATATGCCTTCTTGCTCTTCTGTAACAGCAAAGGGTATGAATCTGTCCTGCTATCCTGTTTGTTTGAAAGGCCCCTATGCCCCTTCTCTGCCCCACTGGGGAGCCTCTCTTGCTCCCCTCTACTGGGATGTGAGCCCGCTTGCTCACCGCATTCTTCCTGGTGGTTTTTAATCTTTTGATGTCTTTTCTTTATTCCTTTGTTAACCTTGTTTATACTGCTTCCTCCAAATTTGTCTCAAAACCCACCTGTTGGCTCCAGCTGATGTTGTGGTTGGAGGCCCTGAGGTAGGCTGGGGTGTGTAATGTGGCAGGTGCACACAAGTGCGGAGCTGTGCTTTCTGCTGGGGGCTAGAGTGCTTTGGTGTTGGCTCCTTGGGTGAAAACTCATCAGCGCTCATGCCGTGCTGGGGGTGAAGGGTGCTTTCCCTGCTTTATTGAGACATCAGCATGCAAAAGGGGAGCGGGAAGGGGCGGGTGTCTGGGTGTGGATATCTGAAGAGGATGAAGAGCTGGTGTGACGCAGCAGGACGAGGCAGAAGTGCTCGGCTTTGGACGAGGTAAGACGTATGCAGGAGTCATTAAGGTATTTTTGGTTTTCTCTTTTTGTAGAAGAGGGGTTTAACTGCAGCTGTTTGAAGTGTGCAGATAGAAAATGCTGTGATGTCGTGGAAGGCAGCTGAAGGCTTTGTTTATTGCTGAAGTACCAGGTAATTGCCTGACTGAAATGACGAGCTGGTGTCTAGTTTTATTTAGGACTTGCCAGGAGGCTGGTTGCTTCTAGCAGGGAAGGAGCATCAGGTGTCCAGGCCACGCTGGACATGTGCAGCCGGTCTGGGGAGTCAGAGACTCTCAGTGCTGAACATGGGCAGCAGGATGGGATGGCCAGGAGTCCCTCAGCATGGGGGAGAGGGCTGTGGAGAGCTCTCAGTGTAGAGGGCAGATGGTGCTGGGTCTACCGGCTTGTGGGTTTTCTTATACAAAGTTTCCTTCTGTGAGATCTGACATCTTGTTTCTATTAAGCTGAAACTGTTGAGAGTTGGATGAGAAATTGCTCAAGCATTCTGCTTTTTGTAAACATCTCAACTTTGCCCTAAGAACAGTTCTTTTGCTATCCACTGCACACTGTGTCCTGCAGTAACTGATAATTTCTCTGTGACAGACCACTAATGAATGCATGTCTTTAGTTCCCTGGGTTCCTGGATGTACAGAGGGGAGACCTTGGGCCAGTGGGGTCTGGAGGCAGTGCTGTGGGTTTCCCAAGTGTTCTCATGTTGCTGGCAGTGGATGTTTCATGTGGTGTGCAGTGTGCTGCATGCTGAACACAGATGATGAGTGGGGCTTTCTGGCTGACCTCTTTGGGCACAGGGAAGGGATTTTCTCATCCTTGTCACTTGTGGCATGAAGGAGGGTGTGGATAAAGCAAGGAGGAGAATGGATGAGGAAGTGCCAGTTATCACATTTCCAAGCAGCCATCAGTAATGCTGCTTTGGCTGTTGGAGCAAATCTGCCTGCAGAGCCCTGGAAAACCAGAGTTTCCTGTGTTAACAGGATTTGTCTTGGTTAGGAGGGTCTGACCTTGTAGACTTCTGGTGAAAAATGCCCTGCTGTTGTTTTCTATCTGAAGGAGGACAAAGAGCAGGGAAGGTGGGACATCCAGGCAATTGGTCACACCAGGATCACACCGACAGCATGCAGGGTCTTACCTTTTCCTGATTCTCCTCCCCATCCCACCAGAGCAGCAAGTGACTGCGTGGGACTGAGTTCCTGGCTGGGGTTAATCCACTACACTCCTTCTTGGGGCTTCCAAGAGGTGCTCCAGCACTGCCTTGTGACAGTCTGAGCAGCAGCTGCAGCCCGAGAGCTCCGTGTTAGGGAAAGGAATACCAAGTGGTTGAGAAAAACACTGCTCACCAAGTGTGGGGTGCAGAGGGTTGAGATTATGACAGATCTGAACAGAGCGTATTAAAATATGAATATTGTGGCCAGCAGACCTAGGGAAGTGATTCTTTCCCTGTACTGGTTGGGCCACTGGTTGTGCCACACCCTGAGTGTTGTGTCCAGTTCTGGGCCCCCCCAGTTTAGGAAGAATCTTGAGGTGCTGGAACGTGTCCAGAGAAGGGCAACAAGGCTGGTGAGGGGTCTGGAACTCAAGCCTTATGAGGAGTGGCTGAGGGAGCTGGAGTTGTTTAGCCTGGAGAAGAGGAGGCTCAGGGGAGACCTTACCACTCTCTACAGCTACCTGAAAGGAGGATGCAGCCAGGTGAGGGTTGGTCTCTTGCCCCAGGCAACAAGTGACAGGACAAGAGGACACAACCTTAAGCTGTACCTGGGTAAGTTTAATCTATACATTAGGAAAAAATCCTTAACAGAAAGAGTGATTGGGCATTGGGATGGCCCAGGGAGGTGGTGGAGTCACCATCCATGGAGGTGTTGAAAAAAAGATTGGATGTGGCACTTAGTGCCATGGTTCAGTTGATAAGGTGATGTTAGGTCATAGGTTGGACTTGATGATCTCAAAGGTCTTTTCCAACCTAGTTAATTCCATGATTCTGTGTGAAAAATAAGTCATTAGAAGCGTTCATTATATTAGTTCAATAGTTGCTGGTCACAATGTTGATTTATTTGCTCTCAGAGTTGTGTCATTGAATACATGCTGGTCTGGGCATCACCAAGGGTGTTTTTCATCTTAGAATCGTGGAGGGCTTGGGTTGGAACCGACCTTAAAGGTCATCTCATTCCACCCCCTCCCATGGGCGAGGACACCGTCCACTGTCCCAGGCTGCTCCAAGCCCTGTCCAACCTGGCCTTGAACAATTGAACAATTCCAGCTTCTCTGGCCAACCTGTGTCAGGGCTCACCAGCCTCACAGGGAAGAATTTTTTCCTAATACCCTCTGTTCTAACACTGCCCTCTGTCAGTTTAAAACCATTGCCCCTTGTCCTGACGGTGTCTGCTCTTATAAAAAGTCTCTCTCCTTCCTTTTTCTAAGTCCCCTTAAGGTACTGGAAGGCTTCAATGAGGTCTCTCCACAGACTTCCCTTCTCCAGGCTGAGCAGCCGCAGCTCTCAGCCTGTCTCCATAGCAGAGGTGCACCAGCACTGCTTGTCTGAGCAGCAGCTGCAGCCCAAGAGCTCTGTGTTAGGGAAAGGAATACCAAGTGGTTGAGAGAAACACTGCTCACCAGCAGCTCAAACATCACATGCCTTTAATATTTTGTGGATTATGAATAATTAAATGATTCAGATGAGAGTATGTAGTGCATCAAGTGGGGCTTTATAGCCTTGTTTTCTGTTCAGTTTTATGTTGAGAGGCTAATAGAAAACTGATCTCAGGGTGATTAACTGCTGCAGAAAAAGTATTTTCTCATGATAATGTTTGCTGTCACTGTTGTACCGGGGATGGTGAGAAAAATGACATAGACCTCAATCCAGGAAGGAAATGGAATTATATAAATGAGTTTGGAAATCAATAAATAACCTGGTTCACTTGAATGGCATAAGGTTATTGGTCCTTTGACCATCAACTTCTTGGAATGATTGGTTAAACCCTACAACACCCATTTCAGAATATTTCTCCAGTCAGTAACACAACAATACTGCATAACAATCTTGCACCTGCAAGAGAAAGGATTGGTTTATAAAAACCTCTCACTGTTTAGCATGTGTGTGAAAGTAAGACTTTCACATGGATACTGGCAGAAAGCTGGAAAATTTCTCTGCATCAAGCTTTCAGCATCCACAGTTTGCTGTCATAGTGAGGCTGAAACCATTTAGCTCAAGGGCAAGGCTTGCAGACAGAGTTAGTAGAAGTAGGTATGATAGAGCATATTATCTCTCTCTGTCTCCAGACTTGTCCTGCCTGTGCTCTTAGACTGCTGTGGCTACTGCAGAGTACCTGCACTGGAAGTTTAGCTGTGTGTTGTGAAGGGGACTTTTAATAATTTATTAAAAATGACAGCAAAATATCTTTGCAAAATAGAAGAATTAGTCTCAACAAAATTAGAACATGTTTTAAACTGCAGTGATTTTGCTGTTGGAGTTGAAATTAATTTGTGTAAAGTTCAAGTTAGTTTGACAAAATTAAACTTCTAATACAGAGTTGACTAACTGCCAGAAATTTTTATAAAAATTGTTTGCTGTGACTCTGACATTTTAGTTTAAGGAAGTTTTTCATCCTTAAAAAATGTCAGTTATTCAGATGCTGCATGTTGTCTTTCCCATAAGTTTGAAGGACTTATCTCCAGGTGTGGCTTATAAAATTTTTTTCATCAGTTTTGTGGTGGTTTTATTTCTAAGTTCTGTGTAAGTGGGAGCAGCACTTACACTGCTCTACAGATGTGTTCTGTAGCTATTTGTTCCCTTCCTTCCATACTTGATTTTAGAAGGATAGATACTTTCAATATTTTTCTGAAAAAATTGCAGTCTTCTTCCGTCAGCGAATATCAAAGTAATGTGAACTTGCACAAGTACTTCCCTATGTACTGCAGATTGGGAAGGGAAGTGCATTGCAGGCTTTGCTCTCAGTGGCTCTTTTTCCTTCCTAGCTGCCCAGCTGAGCGACTGGAAGTGCTGGCGTGCCTGACACAGCTGCGACAGCAGCACTTGGAGGTGATGAAGGTAATCCATGCTATGGGGACATCGTGGCCAGGTCCTGCCTCAAGCCCTGCACAGGGCCCTGCTCCCCTTCTCTTCCTCCCCCCTCTTGGCTGGGTGCTGCCCACCCAAGCAGCACAGCAGCAAACTCTGGGCCCTTGGTAGTGGTGGTCTGTGAAAAAGCACATTAACTAGAAGAAATACTAGAATCATCATGTGGAAGCTTTTGGTGGGCACCTGCAGGTTGTGAGGGATTGAATGAGCAGAAGAGCCATTTGACATGTGTTGGAGAAGCTCTCCTTTCACATCCCTCTGTGTAGAGCCTCCCCTTGGTTTATTTTATTCGTTTTTCCCCAGGCCTGGGTTAACAGACTCCTCCTTGCTTTCACTGTTTGCTGTGTCCAGCTGTTTCTCCCAGTGGTGTGTGTTGGTTTAACTGGGGCCAGGGCTGCACACATTCTGTAGTAGTCTGCATATCTGCTAGAGCCCTCCCAGCTCAGTGACCAAGGGTAGAGAGCACAGGAAAACCTTATTTGCCTCAGTATTTTACCAAGATGTGTGTGTGATGGAATGGTTTTGCCTGCAGTTTGACAGCAAGGATTAAATGTGTTTACGTTCTCTACCGAGTCCCTGTGGTTACTGAGATCTCTCTAAAAATATGTGCTAATCAGGAATAACTTCTTTCATATTTTAGTTATCTTGAGGGTTTGCATTTTTTTTTATGAAAAAAGTAACAATCATAATTTCCACACAGCAAAATTGCATTTAATTTTAAAAGCATGAGCAATATCCGGCCAAACACTTTTATTGGATATCTCAGACATGTATTGCAGTATCCTGCTTTAATTGGAGTAGCAGATTAATAAAGACAGCAGTTTTCACACGTGTTAAGTTTTGGAATTGCACATGTGGAGATAACATTTTTAGGGATTTTGACTTCACTTCCCTTGCTATGAGAAATAGGCAGCTTTATCTTTTTGGTGTCAAGCTTTAGTAGTTCTCCAAGATAAATTTGGTTGTGCAGAGAAGCTGAGGATGCCCCATGCCTGGAAGTTTTCAAGGCCAGATTGGACAGGGCTTGGAGCAACCTGGTCTAGTGGAAGATGTCCCTGCCCATGGCATGGGGTTGGAACAAGGTGATCTTTAAGGTCCCTTCCAACCCCAGACATCCTATGATGTTGTGATAGATCTTGATATTGGGTTGGCAGGATGTGTCTGTTTTACAGAAGGTGAACATTCTCTGCCACCAAATGCCTGACCATTCTAGATGTCCTTTACATTTTTATATGCCTGTTTCTTTTCAAAGTCAAATTTTAAATGTTAATTACACCTTTTTTTTTCTTTTTCTTCTGTAGGTTTTTAACGATCCTATTCATGGGCACATTGAAATGCATCCCCTGCTTGTTCAGATCATTGACACCCCTCAATTCCAGCGCCTCCGGTACATCAAGCAGCTGGGTGGCACGTACTTTGTTTTTCCAGGAGCCTCTCACAACCGCTTTGAACACTCCCTAGGGTAAGCTGGTGATTCTGGCCCATGCATCTCTGGCATCTGGATATCCCTGAGCTTGGTACCACTGCAGTGGAGTGCCAGTCAAGGGTCATTGCTGTCTGAGCATTGGTGAAAACTGCTGGGGGGCCATTTCTGGTCTCAAATGTTCCTGGATATCCCATGTGATTGTGGGCTGTTCCCTTGAACGTCTTTTAATAAAGACAGATAAAGAAACCTACAAGATGGATCAATGTTAGATTTCCTCCCCACCCTTTATTATTCTAAGAATAATGTTAGCTAAAAACTGTAAGTGCTTTATGTTCCCCCAGTCAAAATACAAGTTTTAAAGCATAAACTTAGTAAGGGTACCAGGGCTGCTCTGTATGATCTGCCAGACAGTTGTAATCCCCACACATCATCCAGCACAGCTAAAATCCATTTGATCTGTAATGTTTGCCTTTGTAGATAGATGTGCTTCATGCAACCAATGGCAGGTTGTCAGCCTGATAGCTGTAATTCAGTTAAGCAGAAATATGATGGACACAAGGTTATGTAGAGTGTTGCTAGGTCATTTACACTCCTCAGGGAAGGTAATGAGTGACAAATTTGAGCTTGTTTTAAGGGTATATCCCAAGGTGCAGTGAAATTAAGCTAGTAAGTGGTTTTTATTCAGCTGATCTGGCCAGCCTAAAGTTGCTTTTGTTGGTGCTGAAATGTTGTGGAGTAAGTCTGCCTTACTTATAATGAGATTCAAATGACTGTTCGCAAAAGGGTCAGATAAATGAGGCAGCCTGGACTGACTGCATCTGGTAAACCAAAAAGACAGAAATGTCTTCACAACAGAAGTCTGAAAACTCCAGTTTTATCAGCAACTTTTCTTTTGAACAGTTCTGTTGATCTATAGAGTTAAATTTAGGACAGATGTCGCGACGGAGGGAGAGCCCGGACGCTCAATATGAGTGATCAGCAAGCTTCCGTTTATTGATCAGTCGTGGATAACAGATATAGTGTGACTAATGAGGCTTATGCATATTCCAAAAGGCGCAAGCTGAGTGGTTTACGGCACTGCCGCCGACCCCTCCCTCTAGTTCTACCTTTGTGGTCAGCAAGTCCCTCTTTCCCATGCCTAAGTCCCTCTTTTTCCCATGCCCCGACCATAAGATGTCTATTGTTAACTGTACTGCTCACCAAGGCCAGCATGTCCCCGCTGTATCAGCATAAGGCCTTGGTCAGCAGCAGAGGGTCCATGCATCCTTTCTCACATAGCTCAGCTATTATACAAGATGAGTGCGATGTTCTGCTAAATCATGCTCTGTAAGCTGCAAAGGGAGGACGTAGCCAATTCTCTACAGACAGATGTTCTCCACCTGTATACAATTTCAAAGATTTCTACAGTGTTACAAATAGAAGAAGTGAGCTTTGTGTGCTTATTGGTCTAGTGAAAAACCGTCGAACAGTGAAATTTGGACTAATGAAAGGTATTACTTCATCTGAGAAAGCCTTGTCTTGCTTTAAGCTGTTCTGCAAGGGGACCTCTTGAGGCAAGTAGAAAAAGAGGTTTGTTTAGAGGTTATGAACAGTTTATGTGCCATATATTTGCTCCTGCTGGTTTTGTGTCATGAGAACAGAGGGTCCCATTCAATTAAATAAAATTTCAAATCTAAAATGAATGAGAAGTGAGAAATAATTGTCATGAGCTATTATTAGAGCAGCAGTTTGAAAAAAGAAGCAAATGCTTTGGTGACTGTTGTGGACCTCTGCACTTTGCCCTGACTGGAATTCAAGGATTCTGTGTAAGCTGAGGTGCTTCAAGATTCTCACTGTCAGTGGTGCACTGCTGTTCCCTTACACAGCTACTGTTTGTGTGTTATGAAATACTGCAGGATGCTGTAGAGCCTCTGTTTTTTGGGCATGGTATTCCATGGTTTTTTGCTTTCAGAGGACTAAAACTCTACTACAAGAAGTAGCTTGTCATTCTTCGCAGGTCAGGGTTTGGGTATTTGTTGTATGCTGCCTCTCAGACAAGGGCTGTGACTTAATGGAGCAAACAGAATAGGGGAACTTCTCTTTTTCTCTTTTTCTGTTCATCCTAAACCACTGCTATATTCCTTTCCTCTTGCAACAGGGTTGGCTACCTTGCAGGATATCTGGTTCGTACACTGAAGGAGAGACAACCAGAACTGGATATAACCCAGCGAGACATCCTCTGTGTAGAAATTGCTGGGCTTTGTCATGATTTGGGTAAGGAACACCTGAGATGGGTTGTTGCTCTTGGAAAGCTAACCAGGATGAAAAGCTGGCTGTGAGGTCAGAACATGTGAGCTGTTTTGGGTTGCTCATTGCATGGCCATATTCCAAGACAGGTTTTATCTGTTCTGTTTGTTCTGGAGTACGTCTGTGGAGACAGTTCCACTTCGTGAATCTGCAGCCATTCTTAGCTAGTGTTTTGTCTTGTTTCCAAATGGCGCTTAAAGTTCTGCTCTCAGTGGCTGAAGCGTCCACTTCCTTCTGTGATTTATCCAGGTCTCTTAAAACATTTCAGAATGAAAATTAGTGTTCCTTTCAAAAATTGTAACGTTTATTTCATAACTACTTCTTTTCTTCAGAGCTGACACAGAGTAAATAGTATGTTCAGTGTTGCTGCAGTACTTGCCTGTGGTGTAGGTGCTGGAACTGGCTGTTAAGTGCAGTAGTACTTAAGGTATCTTAGGAAAGTGTACTTTTTATATCTGAGTCTTCCTCATAGATGATGTACTAGTTTGAAAACAAACCAGTGGGAGGCACTAAGTCAGAATAACAATTTAATGGAAATTAAAGAAAAGGTGAAAAAAAAAGGTAAAAGAAAACACTGTCAAACTGACAGAGTCAAGGTACAACCTGACACCCTGTTAGGCAGGGTGGTGGTAGCAGTCTGGTAGAATGGTGGCTGCAGTCCTCTGAAGCGGTGATCCTGTAGTAAAACAGTCTGCTCTTCCTCAGGAAGTCCAGTGGTGGCTGTGTAGCTCCTGTCCTCTGGAAATCCAGTGGGAAGCCAGTGTCTCTGGTGTTCAGCCTCAGATTATATCCACGATGGGATGCTTGGTTCCTCCCTCTGGGTGGAGCATCTCACAATGGGGTAACGAGTCATGAGGCAAAGTGTTGATTAGGCTCATTAACAGAAGATAGTCCGGAGGGAGTTATCTCTGAGTCAGGCGGCAGGACAATGATGGGCAATTAACAGAAAGATAGTCTGGGGGGAGGAGGCAAGGAAACACTGCCCCACCTGATTTCAACGGCTGATGGGGATGGTAATAGAATACACTGCAACCCAGGACATTATCCACCCCTTATTCTATTACCATCTACATTATCCCAAATCAATACCTTCTTAAACTCTAAAACACACATACATATATATATATATATATACACAGTGAAATCTACACACCGTTCTCACCTAAGATTAGGTCTCCTTGTGGTACACAACGGGTTTCCCCATCTTTCTGCATTACCCACCAAGTGCAACCAGGTCCTTGAGCAAAGACAATCCCACGGATGGGTTTGCCTTTGCCTGAGGTGGGATTAATCCAAACAGTCTTTCCTAAAATACCTCTCAGGTGTACCACAGGGACTGCAGTCCTCTGAAGCAGTGATCCTGTAGTAAAAGAGTCTGCTCTTCCTCAGGAAGTCCAATGGTGGCTTTGTATCTCCTGTCCTCTGGAAATCCAGTGGGAAGCCAGTGTCTCTGGTGTTCAGCCTCAGATTATATCCACGATGGGATGCTTGGTTCCTCCCTCTGGGTGGAGCATCTCACAATGGGGTAACGAGTCATGAGGCAAAGTGTTGATTGGGCTCATTAACAGAAGATAGTCCGGAGGGAGTTATCTCTGAGTCAGGCGGCAGGACAATGATGGGCCATTAACAGAAAGATAGTCTGGGGGGAGGAGGCAAGGAAACACTGCCCCACCTGATTTCAACAGCTGATGGGGATGGTAATAGAATACACTGCAACCCAGGACAGATGATGAATAAGGAATTATCTGGATGGTTGCACTCAGAGAGTTGTGGTTACAGGCTCGATGTCCAGGTGGAGCCCAGTGATGAGGGGCCTGTGTGGGGACTGGCACTGTTGGATATCTCTGTCCGTGATGGGGACAGTGGGATCGATGCACCCTTGGGCAGTTTGCCAACAACACTGAGCTGTGTGGTGGGGTCACACGCTGGAGGGAAGGGATGGGGCATCCAGAGGGACCTGGACAGGCTGGAGGGGCAGAGGGTAGATGAGAGCAGCCCTCAGGAGAAGAACTTGGGGGCATTGGTGGGTAAGAGCTGGACAGGCCCAGAGGCAGCCAAGAGCCCTGATGTGCCGGGCTGATCCCCAGCATGGGCAGAGGTGAGGGGAGAAATCTACCCCACTGCCTTGCTCAGGTGAGACCCCACCTGCAGAGCTGCTCCAGCCCTGGGGTCAACATAAGGATGTGGTGCTGCTGGAGCGAGGCTGTCATGGCAGAGACTGACACACGACACACACTTATTGTTATCCAAAGCCATAAGAAGCAAAAGGTTTTTATTATTCTCAGCTATTACTCTTACTTGACAATTACTGTGGCTTATTGTGATTGGCTGCTTAACAAACAATGACAGGGCTGTCTAAAGAACAATGACCATTCAAACAGCAATACAATTAGCTAGACAAGCAATTAGTTACATATTATATGCAAGTTTCTTCTTGTATACTCTTGATGTTCCATAGCAAGAACATCTTCTTTCACTGATTATCTTCTTAGCTATCACTGTGGCTTTCACTGTGACTGCAGTTTCTCACAGGTAGATTTTGACTGTTTTTAAGTCAAACTCTGTGAGGCCTTCAGACCAGCTGTCAGCCTCATCAGGTCCCACACGGGGCCTTGGAGATGCACCAAGGGCTGGAGCTCCTCTGCTCTGGACCCAGGCTGGAAGAGCTGGGGGTGTTCAGCCTGGAGGAGAAAAGGCTCCAGAGAGACCTTAGACCACCTGAGAGGGGTTCCAGGAGAGCTAAGAGGGACTTTGGATAGAGGGACAGGACAAGGGGGAATGGCCTTAAGCTGAAGGAATCTAGATTTAAGATTGCATAGTGGGAAGAAAATCCTCCCTGTGAGGGTGGGCAGGCCCTGGCACAGGGTGCCAGAGAAGCTGTGGCTGCCCCTGGATCCCTGGAAGTGTCCAAGGCCAGGCTTGACAGGGCTTGGAGCAACCTGGGATAGTAGAAGGTGTCCTTGCCCATGGCAGGGGGCTGAATGAGATGATCTTTAAGGTCTGTTCCAACCCAAACCAGTCTAATACTCATGATATGTCAAGAAAAGTCAAATACAAGAGAATTCAGATCCTAAGCTTGCTCAAGAAATATTTGCTGGCAACTATGTCTCAGACTAAACCCGTGTCATCTTTTTATTTAAGGTCATGGGCCATTTTCACACATGTTTGATGGAAGATTTATTCCACTCACTCGTCCAGATTTGAAGTGGAAGGTAGGCTTTTCACTATTAAAGTAAAAATACAAACCTGAAATTTTTAGAGGCAGAGTAATTAAAGAGTTCCAGTGCTTGTGAGGCTATAGTGGTCATTTGGCCTTACCTTATTGCATCATTTTGATGGCTTAATTGACAACCAGAAGATTGTTTTCTAGTCTTGTGATGATATCCTTGTTAGGGCTGCACTGATCATTTCTGGCCAGCATTGTGCCTTAAAATGTGTATTGAGAGCTTTCTGCAGAATATATTTTACAGATGCAAAATACCAACTGGCAGCTTCCTTTCCAGTATAATGTTTTAGTCCAAGTCCAGGATATTCAGTAGTGTTTAGAATTCAAACTTTGCAAAATTTTGAATAGAATTTCAATGGTTGTTTGCTGTGAATGAAATGCAACACAGTCCTTTCAAGCCTCTCTCTGCTTGTAATTTCTAAGCAAAATCATCTGAGTAAACTGGTTAATCTTCTACACAGCAAAACTGATTATTTTGTCTTTTAGCATTGTAACTGCCTTGCTACTGTTTGTCAACACACAGAATTAACAGCTCTCTGCTGAAGAGTGTGTTTCTGTACTCTGTAGACTGGGTGATTTGGTGTTCTGTTTAATGTAAAATTACTAGGAAAGCACCCAGCTGCTGCACTTCACACCAGCCTGCCCATGTGCCTGGCTAGGAAGTGCTGCTGACTTGGAGTAAAGCTGTGGCACTGCACGAAAGATGCTTAAACTATGTAATACAACATTTGGATTGTTTTTTTCACAGCATGAAACTGCTTCTGTTCAAATGTTTGAGCACTTGATCACTTCCAATAAACTAGAAGAAGTCATGAAGTCGTATGGTCTTGTCCTGGAAGAAGATATGCTCTTCATCAAGGAACAAATAGGAGGGCCTATAGATGAAACTTCCTGTGTGACATCAGTGAGTCAGTGTACTGCTCCTGTGATTATGGCAAGAAATGTCTTTATTTTGCTGAAAGAATAGCTAATTTTGGCTTCTGCTGTATGTTACTTCTAGCCCCATGATGTTCTGAGAATCTTGTCACAATTGATGCTGGAGGAGTGTAGTGTTTATTTCTTACAGTGCTGGCAGGTGTGTTAATGTCCTTACAGCTCCCTGAGAATTCTTGCTCAAAAGCCTTCAGATCAGAGGAAAGCTGTAGAAAGTTACCTGTATTTAGGGAACCTAACTGGTGACTGGGATCCGCTCAAGGGTACTGAAGGAGTTGGAAGAAGTGCTCACCAAGCTACTTTCCATCATTTACCTGCAGTCCTGGGTGGTCCCACTTGGCTGGAAATCAGCAAATATGACTCCATGTACAAGGGTCAGAAGGATGATCCAGGGAACTACAGGGCTATCTGACCTGGTGCTACTAGGGAAGGTCATGGAGCAGATCATCATGAGTGCCATCCTGCAGCACGTACAGGACAACCAGGGAACCAGGCCCAGCCAGCCTGGGTCTAGGAAATGCAGGTCATGCTCCACTGAAGAGCAGGAAGACTCTACAGAGGGATCTGGACAGGTTGGATCGATGTGCCCAGGCCAGTTGTGTGAAGTTCCACAATACCAAGTGCTGAGTCCTGCTACAGGCTGGGGGCAGGGCAGCTGGAAAGTGGCTAGGCAGAAAACAGATGCTGTTTGGTTGACAATGGCTGAAAATGAGCCAGATGTGTCCAGATGGGCAAGAGGCCAATGGTACATGGCCTGTACCAGCCATAGCATGGCCAGCAGGACCAGGACAGTGACGGTCCCTCTGTGCTGGGCACTACTGAGGCCACAAGTCAAATTCTGGGTTCAGTTTTGGGCCCCTCACTTGAAGAAAGACCCTGAGGTGCGATGGAGAAGGGCAGTAGAGCTGGGGAAGGGTCTGGAGCACAAGTGTGATGAGGAGCAGCTGAGGGAGCTAGGGGGGCTTGGCCTGGAGTAAAGGAAGCCTCCCTCAGTCTGGATAGCAAAACTGGGCACTGGTAGAGATGAGGCAGTGAGCAATCCAAGCCTGGCCCAAGCCACATCAGCCTTGATGACAGCAGCAAAATGCTTGGATTTATTGCAGTAGCAAACATAGAGGCAGGAGTAAGACTTGAAGAAATTAGTTGCTTCAAGAGGCAAGTAAGAAGAGATGGTGGTTGTTAATCATTGTAAAAGTTCTCTCTCCTCGTTTTACGCTTTACAGCCTTTGTCATCTCTTCAAGGACACTCATTCAGTGAGCTCCAGAATAAAGAACTGGTAGCAGCTGAAGTCAGTGGAAGGTCTGTCAGGACAATCTGGTCCTAATCAGAATTTATATGTAGTCCCAAACAAGTAACCCACAAATGTTCACACTTGCCCATTATTTTCTGCTGCAGGAGTGGGTAGCAATCCCACAGCAAATACAAGGAACTTGGCGTAGTGAAATCCAGTCTGAGATCCTATAGGAAGAGGACATTCATTTACAAAATCTGCAAACTGATTTTTATCCTGTTGGGCTTGTTTGCACATAAATCTTGGTACCTGCCACTAGCATTGATCTTGTGCCAGGTTCTTTCCCCATGTCTGGTTTGCCTTGTTTGGATTCTGTACCTGTTTTCCAGCAGGATACCAGGAAGAGGAGTGCCACACATGATTCATGGCAGCAGCCTTCTGGTGTTAGGCAGCAGATTGCACTGGCAGGCTGTGCACTGTGGTGCAGGCCTCTGTCGTGATACAGACAACGGGTGTCCAGGCACCAGACATAAACAGTGTCCTGAACACGTGCCAGTAGCAGAGCTCTTTGTGATCATGGTATTTTTATCCATGATGTGCTTCCTTCCTGCTGCTTGCACATTTCTGTTGCTATTCACATCAGTGCAGGTAACATGGAAGCCATGTTTGCATACAATGTTTTCCACTTCCAGAATTTCGAGGTCACTTTATGGCATTTTTTTAGCTGAAGGATCTTTAAATTTTCAAGAAAATGTGCAACTTGTGTCTTATTATTTTGGTGTTCATTTCCTGCTTGCCTTATGGCTGAATTGTCCCTTGTGAGGTAGCAGTTTAAGTAGCTGACTGTTAAACAATTTTTGTTTAAAACATCTAAGTAAGTGTTTTAAAACTCTGTTCTCTAAAGTTGTAGATTGCAGAAGACTGCAAGACAGCGACATGTTTGTGTGTTTAATTCCCTGAGAATTAAATAATTCCAAATTTTCCCCTCTTTGTTGCTGTGCTTTTTTTTTTTTTTTTTTTTTTTTTTTTTTTTTTTTTTTGCATTTCAAAGCTGCAGGCTTTCTTTTAGTAGAATAATGGGCAATGAATACTTGTGTTCATGGGTTTTATTCTTCCTGAGATTCTGAGAAGACCGCTGCTTAGGCCCTGTTCTGGATTTCCAATGCCTGGTAGCATTTGGGAGTTCTTTCTTTGTCTTTTGTGTTCTTTGCTACCTCAGTGTTGGAAGTTTGTCACAGGCAAAGTCAAAGTGTATTCCCACTGTCTTTAAAAAGCTGTTTTGACATGCTGGCACGGTTTAATTTCTTATTGTTTCTGATGTTTTTCTTCCCACCTCCCCTGTCAGTGGCCCTACCGTGGTCGACCAAAGGAGAAAAGTTTCCTCTATGAGATAGTAGCTAACAAAAAAAATGGCATTGACGTTGACAAGTGGGATTATTTTGCAAGGTACAAATCTTACATTTTATTATGAATTCCTATTCACAAACTGCTACTGTATATACAAATATGATCATACTGTTAAACACTCTGTGGAATATTTTCAGGGACTGCCATCACCTGGGAATCCCAAATAATTTTGACTATAAGCGATTGCTTATCTTCACTCGGGTCTGTGAAGTGAAAAACCAGAAGCACATCTGTACCCGTGACAAGGTGAGCAGCGTGTGGAGCCCGGGGGGTCAGAGCGCCGGGGGGCACACGGGGGAGCTGCACCCCATGGCTGGGGTTCCTGGGGGTCCTGCCTCATGCTCCCTTAGCCCAAGAGGGGGAGAAGTAGTTGCTGCTCTGAAAGCTTTTCTCAGAAGCTGCTGTTTGGGGGAGGGACAGAGAAAGCCACTGTTTGAAAGGATTTGTGGGAGGCCCTGCCAGGGGAGACTCTACAGACCTGTCAGATCTGCATGATTCTGCTCCAGGTCTTCTGGGCAGGAAGCGAATGTGGCTGTGGTGAGGGGCTGCTAAAGGGGTGAGGGGTCTTCTTCACTGCCAGGCTGCCTGGGGTCACTCTCAGCACTCTGCTCTCCCATGGTGGCCTGAGCCAGGTTCAAAATTTGGAAATTGTGAATAATCATTCTGCTTTCTGCTGTGAATGGGGGGAGACAACTAATTTGATTAATTGATTTATTGCCTTAATTTTCCTAGTAAGACAGTGGCAAAAGTAAATGCTGATAGGGTTTTTTTGATTCAGGAAGTTGGAAATTTGTACGAGATGTTCCATACCCGGTATTGCCTGCACCGGAGAGCATATCAGCATAAGACTGGCAACATCATTGAAATAATGCAAGTATATTTTCCTTTCCTTCCTTTTCAATTTATTTTTAAATTATTGAAACAATCTATATCCATTTGGAATATTCAGATAATCTATAAGGTGTGACATAGAATAAAAGCCACTTCTGATTCTTGTGGAAAGACTTAGTACTTAGAGTATCATAGAGGCTGTGGTTAAGAAAGCAAGCAAAAACAGAGAGAGGAGGACAAAAACATCCTTCCATGTGAAATTAAATTAGAGGAAAATTACCAAAGGCCTGAAGGAGCACAGTGCCAGGGTGTGCTTAAACCATTTAAACTGCTGACAGCTGAAGTCAAATCCTTATCTGCAAGTTAGAGACCACTTAGCTCAAACT
The DNA here is from genome assembly GCF_000691975.1 of Corvus brachyrhynchos. Taxonomy (NCBI): domain Eukaryota; kingdom Metazoa; phylum Chordata; class Aves; order Passeriformes; family Corvidae; genus Corvus; species Corvus brachyrhynchos. The sequence continues at coordinate 610,654 of NW_008236246.1, read as the reverse complement.
GGCTGGTTACTAGAGGAAGGTTACTAACAGAGTAAAGTCATGAATGGGCTCATGTAGCTCAGCTGAGGCCTGGCTTTGTGTTTATATAATGCAAGATTTGTTCAGGACCAACTCATCTGGCTACCTGCTGTTTTACCTCTCTTGTCTATAGAATTTTCCATATAACGTTATTGTTTTTAGTTTTCTTGAAAACCAGAAATACTCCAAATATTTTTTCCTTAGGGTCTTGTCTGCTGGGTAACTGTCTGTTGAGTTTGGAAAAAAGGAATGTGAAGGATTACACAGGACAAGAGTGATTTGGATTGCTTTCATTTCATAAATTTTAGCTCCTGATTTAAGGATCCTCTAAAATTCAGACTAAAAATGCTCAGGTTTGACAGTACCTACCTACATATGAGGAGTAAAACATATTTTTTAGTTTAGAAAAACTCAGATCTTGGCTTCCCACAATTATAGCAGCCTTTCCAAAAGAATGTCCAAGCTGGAAATGACAGCAAGACATCTTTAGAACATAATATTTTCCCATCTGAACATAGTACATGTTTGTGATGCTTCCCCTTTACAATGCTTTTTACCCTCTCAGCTAACTCGGGAAACAAGGAATCTGTAAAAGGGTGTGGTTATCTGTGAGGCAGCCGCTGTTTGCAGGGTTCTGCAGTTGTCTCAGCAGTTAAACACAGTCTGAAGCAGAACAAAGTGAACTTGCTCATTCATCTGAAGGTTACATTCTCATCTGAACCCGTCTGCAGTAAATCTCTGTTGAAATGTGCAGTGGCAGCATGGAGATAAGATGTTGCAGTGATCAGTGTCTGCTGTGTGCTGGGGATACAGCTTCATCTGGTGTCTTCTGTTTATAACATACTAATTTGTTTCTTTTTTGCCTGTTGACCAGTGAGGTGTTTCAAAATGTTATTTTCATAAAGTCGTAATTTTGTCTCAAACTAGGATTACAGAAGCCTTTCAAAAAGCAGACAAATTTTTTGAAATAAGAGGCTCTGGAGGGAAAGTGTATCACATTTCTACAGCAATGGAGGACATGGAAGCCTACACTAAACTAACTGGTAAGAGGTCTCAGAATTACTTTTTTAAGTAAAAGAGCAGGAGTATCTGTTAAAATGCTGTTTTTACAGCATTTTGTGAACAGAAGGTGGGGCAGGCCTGGGCTGTCTAATCCTTGTGCTCTCAGATCTTGCTGGGAGAGCAAGATCTTCTAGTTTAAATTGCTTTTATGTTAAGAGAGAGAAAGAAGCACCAACTTTATGTTCCACATACATTCAGATTCAGCAGTGTTAGAAGATCCTGCCCGTGCCCTGAGTTTGTTGCACTTGTCATGAGTGGGATGTAAGTGAGCTCTAAGTGATACTGCAGGTGGCTCTCTCAGGTGGAGAAGTACTGGATGTGTGTTGTGGTGTGAAGCTATTCCCAAAGCAGGTTCCAAACGGCTCTTGCAGGCTCTCAGGGTTGCTGCCTCCTGGTCTGTGCTGTGGGGCCCCAGGTTGTGTTCAGAGCTGCAGAGTGGGCCAGGCAACCCTGCTGCTCCGAGGCTCTGTGCTTGGCTCTGTGCGTGCAGGGCAGGGGTGCTGCAGGCCCTGCTCAGGGCTGCTCCTGATTACTGGCAGCTCTTGCAGCACCTGTCACCTACAACTCACCAGGACTTCCAAGTCAACTTTCCTGAGTTTCCATCACCAAGCCTTAGCTGACCAACAGAGTCAGCTAAGAACCTCTATCTTTGGTCCATGGATGAGGTGACAGGGCCTGAGGGCACTGTTGCAGAGAATCCTGTGTGCCTTAGCCTTTGTGATGCTAAAGGCCTTCTGCTGGCAGTCCTTCATATGCCACAGCCGTCTGCAGTCTGACCACACACCTGCTGAGGTGAGGAGCTGTGTGTCCCCTCTGTCATTGTGTGCCTCTGCTCAGGGCAGGACAAGGCAGGGCAGTAGCTGTTGGAGAACACAAATTGCAGTGCTGAGCAAAGGAAGGCTGGGCAGAAAGCAAAGAACTGAGGTGAAGTTGTTCCTGGGCTGGGCCTGTTCCTGGGGGCTGGCTGGCCTGGTGGGTCCTGCTGTGACTGCCTGCTTACCTGTGGTACCTGGTGGGGAGCACAACTCAGGGCAAGGACAGCAGGCTGTGCCCAGCCTCTCACAGTCTGCCATGGCAAGGAGCTGCTTGCTGGGACCATCTGTTCAGCAAGGAGAGTGGTGTGAGGAATGTACCAGCATCAGATGTACAGTGGAGCATGAATGACGAGTATGTTCTCCTCTTAAACCTCCTTCCTGCCTCTAGTGCTGTCAGAGGTTAGGATTTTCCCTTCTTCTCTCTTTCTTTCTTTTTCACTCAGGGAATTTTCTCCCATTTGCTGCCTAAGAGATGGGAACAACAGATACGTAAGAGGGACAAAAGATGTAGCCAAGGAGGAGAGGGAAGGGTGCAGTTTGCTATCCTCTCTGAGGTGGGGGCTTTCTCTTGGGAAGGGCAGAGATTTTGGCTGGGGGGTGAGGGGCCGGGCTCAGCTCTTCGCGCTCAGGACCAGAGGTGCGATGGCCGGGCTGCTGCTGTGGGGAGAATTTGCTGCCACCGCGGAGTTCTGTCCTGCGCTGCTTTCTCCTTACTGGGGGTGAGCTTCTGCTCTCAAGTGCAGCTGTTGAACTGGGACCTTTCCAACGCCCGACCTCACTGGGAGGAGGACCCCGACCCCGTTCCCGGAGGGAGCAGCTCCCGGCTGCT
>NW_008236246.1:597616-607640 GCF_000691975.1 Corvus brachyrhynchos | reverse complement strand
CCCACCGCGCCCCGTGGCGGCCGCGAGCGGAACTGCACCGAGGGGAAAGGGCCTGCGGCCGGGAGAGGCCGGCCCTGGGCTCTGCTGCTGCTCGTTGGTGCTGCCGGCGCTGCTGTTTGTGTGCCTTGGCACCCACACACACACCAGCAAAGAGCTGCTACTCCTTCTCCCGTAGCTCTGCCTGAAAGCCCCTTAATTTCAAAGTGATCATAATTTGGAGGGAAGGGGGTCACATTTTCCATTCCAACAGAGGCTCCTGCCTTCCTTGGCAGACACCTGTCCTTCAAACCAGGATAAGTGCTTGCAACCTGCATGCTCCTGAGGCTTGTTTCAGCAGTCCCTGGTGAGTGATGCTTCTGTGAAATTGTCCAGTTATGGACCTCTACAAATTATGATCCTCTGTGAGGTCCTGCAGCAGAAGGTTCTCTAGCTTTCTTCCATGGTGGGTGAAGAACCACTGTTGTTTTTCAGTGTGTTCCCTCCTGATTTGGCAACAAGTCCTAGTTCTAGTAGAGGCTGAGACAGCAAAACATTCCTTGTCACTGCTGCTTTTGCACAAGGAAGATGTTCATGGGCTTCTTATTTTCCCTGCATTATCTGTTCTTTGTCTGACGAGACCTGGTCTGTGGTTCCTCGTGGAGAAGTTCCTGGCTTTGGTTGGCCTTGTCCATAAAACCAGTTGAAGGTGTTTTGGTACATGGCTCAGAGGTTGCTTCTGGAGCGTGTTGGGAGCTCCTCAGGCTAGTTGCAGCTCCGAGTGCACTCTTGCAGGGCTCTGCTTGCAGCATGTGTTGAAGGTGCCCAGGTGTTCCTGGCCAGGGATTGCAGCTGTGGGGTGCAGATCAGGCCAGCAGCATCCTGGCAGCAGCAGTCTCTTGAACAGCCAAAAATAACCTTTCTGCTCTGAAGCCACATCAAAAGAAATCTGTCCCACTGATGGTGGGAATCTTGCTGCATGTGTCACAGGAGGGGGTATTTTGATGATGGCATCCGAAGTCTGAGAAAGCCTGAAGGCTTAATGGCCATTCTTTATTTTTTTTTACAAGACAGAGTGCCCATGTCCTGAGCCAGTTAGTGCTGGAGTTCAGGATAGTCTGCTAAACAAAACTGGCTAAATAAGAGGAGAAAGTAACTTCCAGTGAATAGCAAAATATGTTGCCAGGGTGAGAATTGAGTTAGTTTTTCTGCCAACAACCATTGTGAATCTAATGATAATTAAGATTATATTGTGACATCTAGTTGTCAGACTTAGTTCAGTCATTCCCTGAAAGTGTCTTTCCTGAACCAGCAGTTTTTTCTTGTTGCTTTAACCTTTGGTCCTGTTTGTGCATTTTACTGCGACATTGGGTTGTGACATACGTAACAAAAATCAATGCAACTTTGGCAGACTGTATCTACCAGGAAATTCTGCACTCAAGTCATCCAGAACTGGAGGAGGCACGAGAAATTTTGCATAAAGTAGAACGACGTGAATTATACAAGTTTTTAGGAGAGACTCGACCTGAATCGAAGAAGGAAATTGTAAAGGTAATGTCCTTTAGTGGAAGGTTCTGAATTCTGTCCCCATATAAATGTTCTTGAAGTTGCTGACCATCCATTTATCTCTATTTCCATGTGTGCTTTGTTTGGTTTGAGGGGGGTTTTTTTGTTATTTGCTGTTCAAAAAATGGAGTCAAAAGTTGTCCTCCCATCTTTAAGTAGCTGAGCCATGAAACATATAAGAAATTGGGAAAAGTTTTATCTACAAACAGTCAGAAGAATGGCAACAGGTGGAAATTCAGAGGCTGATTATTGTAGAAATATTTTCAGGAAAAACTTTTCTGAAAAATACAAAATTTTATTGAAGACTGTTACAGTCCAGTGATTGAGAAGGTTATTACAACGTTTGATGTTCATGAAAATTTCAAAATAATAAGGAACACATTTGTGTTCTTTGCTTTGAGAATAGACATCAAATTGAGTAATAGCTGCTGAATTTCTTGGTGTTAAATTCTCTCCTAAGCAGGAGCATGCCTGTACTTTTTCCAGTCTTTTTCATGAATGCTTTTCAAAGCAGATCACAGTTTAATTCCTGTTGTCTTATTTCAAAATAATGATATATTAGAGCTCACTTCAGCTGGCTCAGCTCTTTTAATGTGCTATGCTGTGTTGTCAAATCATCAGTTATTTATGCCCAAACTTCACCCATAAGGGTGAAAGTTTTTTATTCCGGATTTCCAGAAGTGGATGTCTGTATCTAGAAAGCCTTCATAAATAAGAATAATTCAGCTCTTTTAAAGAATGAGGTTAGAAAAGGACTACTAGACGTTGGAGTTCATCTTTTTGTTTGAAGGGAAGGTTTGCTTGTGTTCTTTGTCTAAGAAAAAGTAGTGTTAAGAGATTCTGTATTATAAAAGCAGGAGGAAATAGGTGAAAACATGAGATGGTTGTACATCAATTGTCTAATTTCTGCCCTTCTGAGGAGAAGGTTGGGATAGGTGGCCCAGCAAATAAAGGAGACAGGTGTGAGAGCAAATGGTATGAGTTCCACCTTTAAACAGTTCCTTTTAGAAGCTTGGTTGATGAAAGGAAAAACTCTCGTTTTGAAAGTCCAGCCAAAGGCATTGAATCTTGAGGTATCCAGGCTGTTGTTTTGAAGGGAGAGTGGGTCCCTGTTGGTGCTGTAATTATATCCAGCCAGTGCTTTGCAGCTCTGGGTGCACAGCTGAGGGGTTGAGGGAGGATGTTTCCTCCTGTGGTGCCCATGGCAGGAGTGCCAGAGGCTCAACCTCCTCCCAGGCGCTGGAGGGGAGCAGTGGCTGCAGGAGACAGAACTGTGTCTGCTCTGCTCCTTCACACACCACAGTGCTATGTTTGGAATCACAGAATGGTTTGGGTTGGAAAGGACCTTTAAAGGCATCTAGTCCAACCTCCGGCCATGGACAGGGACACCTTCCACTAGACCAGGTTGCTCCAGCCCTGTGCAATTCTGTGATCCTCAAGCTGGCCAGAGCCAGGGGAACATCCCAAACAGCTTCAGAGTTCTTAAATTCAGGCTGAGTTTCCAGTTAATGCAAACTGGAGAGAGAACTTCAAAACAATGCAAGCAAAGAAAGGAAGTGAATTTACATACATTCTGATACAGGGTAGAAATACTTACAGACAGGCTGCCTCCAGCCAGGTCCCTTCTGGCAAGGTTTTCCTCCAAGCTTGCTCTCAGTCTAAATAAACCTTTCCTTGGCTTCTTGAGTCACTACAAACCACACACATGCCTCACCTTGGCAATGTGTGTGATTTTCTGCTTGTCAGTCTCCCCATCTCTGCAGTGAACAAGTCAGCAGCAAAAAAACCCCAAAATTAACCCAACTGCTCCTAGCTGAATTCCTTCCCTCCTGGACAGTCTCCTGACTGCTCTGTGCTGCCTTCCTGTGAGTCTCAGTTGCTCCCAGGAAATCTTGCTGCTTCAAATCTTGCATCTTCCCCAGAACACAGCAGCCCTGAGTAAAGGTCACAGCCTTTGAATGAGGACTCAGGCATTTCAGTGGTCAACTGTTCTCCATCAAACCATGTTCCCCTGCTTTACTTTAGCCTAAGTGTGAGCAGGGAATATTCCCTTGGGGCCAAAAGCAAACAAAACCCCTTTGTGGGTTTCAGCTTTTGTGGAGTACTTCAGTGGAGTACTTTTTGGTTTTGTTATTTTTTTGTGATTGTCTGCCTCTTGTGGTTTTTTATATGTTCTGCTGTATAGATATACAAGCTTTATTAGAGGGTAAGATTCTGCAGCTCTTCATTAAAAAAGTTCAGTGAAAATGCCTAGTATTCAGCTTTGGGAACTTATTGCAAAACATTTGTATTGGTAAAATAGTTGGTTGAATGTACTTATTTTCTGTTTTCATGCTTCAGTATTCTGGATGGTACACTCCTACTCTCCCCCTGCCCCATCATCAGGTGTAAAACTTCTCCTCCACAGACTGGCAGATTTTGGGTCTTCTCAATTGCATAAGATTGGTTTGTTTCTAAAAACTGCATTTTGTGCTAATGGCTATGGTGTACAGTAATTCAAACAACCAGATTGCTGCAAGAGTCTTGTCAAGCTGTGAAGAATTGAAAGCTTTAGTTTAATCACATATTGTGTCACGTGTTGTGTTGCCTTGACCTAGACCTGAGAGGGTGTAAAAGTAATCTGAGTTACTGAGTTAATCTTTTGGTTTGGTTTCTTTCAGAGTAATAGCCTGGCAGAAAGCATTGCTAATTCCAAGCCAGAGAAGGACCCTCCAGATGTGGAGCTAAAGGCTGAGAATTTCATAGTTGATGTAAACACCTCTCAGAGCGGGTTCCAGTAAAAACTTCTCGATCGCAGAGGGCCTTGTGTACCCTGGTGAAAGAGCAAACCCACAGGGTGTCTGTAGCTGCAGTCCTGGTCCAGCCTGAGGGTCTGAGGGCTACGAGCTTCCCATGGGAGGTTTGCTGTGGTGGGAGGGTGTGGGGCAGGCAGTGGGCAGCCTCACTGGGCTGTCACCTGTGACACTGCTCCTGGTGACAAATGGGCTTTCCTGTCACTGTCCTCACTCCAACAAGGAGCAGTGGAGAAACCCGTGGGGTTTGGGATGTGGGTGTCAATGGCAGCAGCCTGGGGACCACTGGATGGGTCAGGAAGGCAGAAAACCTGCAGGCCCAGTGGGAGGAAAAGAGGCACAGTGACCTCCAGGCTCCTGGTGTTGCACACCTGATGCCCAGCAGGCACTGCTGGGGTTTGTCTGCTGCACAAAGCACCTGCTGGCACAGCTCAGTCTGCAGCCAGCACTGGTGGGAGCCTCAGACAGAGGAGGGAGCTGGTGCAGTCTGCAGGTATCACACAGCCTGATCCCTGTTCTCAGTTCATTCTGGGAAGAGCGAGTGGCTTTCCATAGAGTGCATCACGAACCACTCCTAAAGCACCCTTGCACTGAAGGTTTACTTCACTGGGCAAGACTGTAGCAGTTCACTGAGCTTTAAAAAATTTGCCTGGGCTTTTCCCATCCCACAGACTGAAATTGTAGGGAAGTGGGTCCCTGCTGAGCACAGAAATGTTGGGGTTCCAGGCCGATGTAAATAATGTTGTTTAAACCTCATGTTATAATTGTAGCTCTGCTGCAGCCTCTGCGGGTTGTGTGTTTTGGGGAGGCCCAGGCTGGCAAGGGACCAGTACACTTCCAGTGCTGGAAACTGGAATGTTTCAGAGTACAACTGGGAGCTGGTCACTGTAAATGTGAATATCCACATGGCAGCATCAGAGCAAGAGGGCGTGGAAGAAAAGATGCAAAATACAAAAATCAGATTGTTTTTTAAGTAATAATTTGTTAATTACTGTTCATTTGATTACTGTAATTTTCAGGAGTAGAGTGTGTGTGGCCTTTTGTATTTATTGTGAGAAAACTAAAGACAAACATTAACAAATGCCATTTTCTTTGTTTTACTTGTCAGATTATCAACATGGATTATGGAATGAAAGAACAGAATCCAATTGATAACGTTCATTTCTATTGCAAGGCTGATCCTTCCAAGGCAGTCAGTATCAGTAAAGAACAGGTAGGTTTCTACTTTCCTTCTGAAAAGCATTTTCACCACCTGTGATGGAGGTGATCACAGTCCTGCGTGGTTATTCTTGCAGCAGTTGTGGAGACGTGGTGGGATCCATGGCCTTGCAGGTCTTCAGGGTGTGTTGTACTGTGACACTCTGGAACCCTGACAGCCTTTGCATATGAACAGTATTTAATTGGAGTACACTGGGAGTTGGAATATCACAGTTGCTTTGGATAAAACTCATGGATTGTAGTGGGGCTTCTTACTGCTTTCCTTTTGTATTCCAAGAAATACTAAAGCTTTTTTCTGTTTTATTCCAAAGGTTTCAAAGTTTTTACCGATAATATTTATGGAGCAGGTTGTCCGGGTTTATTACAAAAGTCAGGATCCAGATGTTATTTCAGCTGCAAAACAGTACTTTATTCAGTGGTGTATGGAGAATGATTTCACCAAACCACAGGTAACAAATTCACTTATTATATTTCTTGTTTAGAGCTCTTCATCTTTGTCCATAAGTTTGCTTTTTCATTAAAAAGTTTGACATTCAGGCCTTGCCTTTGTGGCAGAGGCACTCACTCACCTGACCCCTGGTTTTATCAGGGCTCTCACCTGGGGGTGCTTTGGTTTCAATGAAGTAGTGCTGGAGACCTGAAAGTACCCATAGGATTTTATAGGATCATAGAATCATGGAATGGTTTGGGTTGGAAGGGGACCTTGAAGATCACCTTGTTCAAAACCCCTGCCATGGGCAGGGACACCTTGCACTAGACCAGGCTGGGGAAAGAGCTGCATCCCCAAACACGAGAGGCCACCCAGGAGATGAGTGTTCTTAGGTGGGGATACAGGCATGGAAAACTGTGTAAGGCCCATTCTTAGGTCATTCTTCTGGCACCTGTCTTTTAGAGCAGTTAATTTTAGAAGGGCCTTTATACCAATGGATCAAGCAACAGCTCTCCCTCGTTGTAGAGTGTGGTTGTGTCCTGTAAGCACATTGTTCTGGCTCAGGCACATCCACCCTGCAGGGCCTGGCGTGCTGCAGAGCACAGCAATGTGCATCTCACCAGCTGATTTCTGAGCTTAGGCAGCTGATGGTCTGTGTTGGCAATGCCTGAGCACAGATTAACACCTGTATCTGACTGGGATGAGCCCCACTGCCTCAGACCAGCTGCTGTACCAACCTTGCTTGTTTTAGACAGTGCAAGGCACATCCCAGCACCAAGGGTAGCTCAACTGCAGCAGTGTTGATGAGGTATTGTGGTGAAGTCAGAGGAAGCATTCTAGTGTTTCTGTTTGTAGGCCAGTGGCCAGGATACAGCCAGTTGACTTTCCAGGTTTTCTGGTAATAATTTAGGAAGAACTGGACTGCCAATGGTGATGCCTCCTCAGGTAGGCAGGGCACTTTTGTCTCCCCACCACTGACTGCAATCAGTTTCCACCCCTGGGATATACAGTCATGAGTGTTTATTAATTTACAAAGATTCTGGGACCTTGGATTGACTTTTTGCTGTTAAACCTGAGAGTGAGCTGCTTTTCCTCTGCTTTAGAATGGAAAACAAAAGTGAAAGTTACCATCATTAGTGTTTCCTGACTTTTAATACTAGGATAGTGATGTTGTTGCCCCTCATCTAACTCCAATGAAGAAAACCTGGAATAACCTGACAGATGATGAACACACAAGAGCCTCAGAACCCAGCTGCAGACAAAGGCTTCCTTTTGATGAGTAACACGTTTCTTTTTGGCACTATTCAGTCTGCTTCCTCAGAAGATGAGTAAATTTGAGCATCAACTCTTCTAAAAGCTGGTTGGACGGACTGGAAGAATTCACAGAACAATGCAGAATGCATTTTACAGTACAGAATGTTTTAATGTAGATACCTAAAGTGCATAGTCCAGATGGACTTCTAAGAAACAACTTATTACAAGAGAATAAACTCAGTTCTCATTTGTTTTTGAATGTATTGGCACTGTGTAGCAGGAGTAACTTTAAAAATTGCAATTCATTATTACAAGATTTTATTGCTCCATCTTGTCCTGATCCCTTCCTTAACTGTGCTGTTGCATGATTTAGCAGAAAAAATCCCAGCCCAGGTTTGATGCAGTTTTTGGGGGGGGGGTTGGGGTTTTCTTAGTGTCTGAGGAAGAGGGGGATAAGTACACTTCTGAAAATACAGTGGGGTGAAGAAGAAATTACCAAAGGTGGCATCTTCAAAATTAGCAAAATTAATTTCAGGCAAAAAAAAAAGGAAGGGAGAGGGGAATCTCTTGATAATCAAAGATTATTTTTCTGGTATTCAAAAAGCTGATGCACGCCTCTTGCTGCAAGTGACCACAATTTTTATTGAAGTAACAATGCATTGCAGTGCCATGCAGCCTTTTATTGTTTTATTGTGTATTTTTGATACATAGAATGTTATATTTTTTACTGTCTGTCCTGCAAAGACTGCTCAGGAGGCCTGTGGTGTGAGTGGTTGCAGGACAGCCTAGCTGCCCAGGTGTTTGCCAGGGCACAGGTGTGCAGAGGGGGCAGTGCCAACAGGGTTCTGCCTTGGCTCTGCTGTACACTGTTCTGGGCAGACAGGCTCATCAGAAATCCCTCCATTCTTGTATCCCTGCCCTGTTCTCCTGGGTCTCATGGCCGTCCCTGTGTCATTTTTCTGTCTCTTGTAGATCTGTGAGGGTTCTTATGGTTTTCCTGTACTGGCAGTACTGGTGTGAGTGTTCTGAATGTCCGTCCTGTTGAACACATGACCGAGGAAGACAATTTTCCTCTCATCTTTTACTCAGGTCTAAGAGGAAGGCTGCTTTCTGTACATGAAACCTCAAAGCTTGAAAGAGTCTGACCACAAAACTAAAAACGCAAAGTAAAAGGTTCAGTAATGCTCAGGAATTGGAGCGATCTGTGGCCTTTATATGTGGAATGGAGAGAGAGGTGTTGAGCATCTGGCTCAGGCAGTCAGGTGTGGGTGGCCAGGGTAGGTTCTGAAAAATAACCCAGTGGGAAGGTGCTGTGAGAGAACTCCAGAACTCCTGTCATGTCTCTTTCGCCCTTTTTATCCTGGGAACTGATGCTGTTAGACAGAGGGAGGGAGAATGGGTATCCATGTACTTCTGCTGCTGCTTATGTATCTGTGCTCACATGTCTGAATGTGTAACCTCTGGTGTTCCTGTCTAACAGTATTTCAGACCTGCAGGTGAACCAGGTAACTGTTACAAGGATTTGTGACCTCTTTAAAAGCTTTTAAAAAAATTCAAGAAACAATATCTTATACTGAAGACATTTATATCCCTTGTTTGCTTAATATAATTTTGATATAATTTTGTTATTGTTGATTTGGTTTGTTTTGAATTTGTTACTAACTGTGCACTTTATACTTGGGAAAGATCTTTTGCTTATGTTAAATCAAAAGTTTATACTTAACATTAAGTTCTGAGAGCATTTCTTTTCTCAACATGTTCATCTGAGCCTCTCTGAAGAATAAATTTATAAACTATGATTTTACTATTCTTTTAAAGAATTGCAGTGTGTGGCCTTACTAAAAATGGTCAAGGTGTTCCTACCTGCTGCTGGTGGAAGAGCTTCCCTCTGGGAAGAGGTTCTGGGTTCACGTCTCCTCGTGGGCAGTGGGGTTGGCACAGCGGGGCCGGGGCTCAGGGAGGATCCCACCATGGAGCCACCTGGCCCTGCCATGCCCTGGAGAGCGGCCACCTCCAGGGGCCAGGGAAGCTTGAGATGCTGCTGCAGCTGCTGGGGAGGGGAAGGGAAGGGGAGGTCATGCCTGACCAGCCTGGTCACCTCTGCTGAGATGCCTGTGCCGGGGGCTGAGGGGAGAGCAGTGGTGTTGGCAGCCTCAGTGAGCTGCCCAGCAGGGTTTGGGTGAGCAGGCAGGGCTGGACTAAAGCCTGGCTGCAGGGCTGGGTTCCGAGTGTGGTTATCAGCAGCACAAGTCTTGTGCCAGGGGTGGTGCTGGGGCCAGTTCCAGAGGTCCTTTACTGGTGGACAGGGTCCACCCTCAGCACGTTTGCAGATGGGGGGGTGTGGCTGGTACTCCAGAGGGATGTGCTGCATCCAGAGGGATCTTACCAGGCTGCAGAGAGGGTCTGACAGGAACCTCCTGACGATCACCAAGAGGAAGTGCAATGTCCTGCATCTGAGAAGGGTCATTTCCTGCACCAGGATGTGTTGAGACCACCCATCGTGAGCCAACAAATGGACAACTGCTCTTTCAGCCAAGTGTTCCAGTGGTGTCCTGGGCTGCCTTAGACTGAGTATTGTCAGCAGGTACAGAACGCTTCTGCTCTGCTCCACACCAGTGAGGGCAGCCCTGGAGTGCTGGGCCCAGAGCTGGGCTGCCCAGTACAGGAGACAGGGACAGACTGGAGAGAGTCCAGCACAGGGCCATCAAGGTGATGGAAGGACTGCAGCATCTCTGCCATGAGGAGAGGCTGAGAGAGCTGCGACTCACCAGCCCGGAGACGACAAGCA
>NW_008236246.1:594925-597503 GCF_000691975.1 Corvus brachyrhynchos | reverse complement strand
GCCACGGGCACAGACTGACACATAGGAGGGGCCCTCCGAGCTCAGGACACACTTCTGCACTGGGAGGGTGGCCGAGCACTGGTGCAGGTGCCCGGGGAGGTGGTGGAGTCTCCATCCCTGGAGAGACTCAAAAGCCACCTGGACACATCCTGGGCAGCCGGCTCTGGGTGGCCCTGATGGAGCAGGGGGCTGGGCAAGGTGACCTCCAGAGGTGCCTCCAACCTCACCCAGCTGGAGATCCTCCCCAGTGCTGCTGGCAGAAATATGAAATGGGCCTGAAGTCAGGGGTGAGGGGTGAGGCAGTGCTGGGAATAGGAAAGGGTCCTGACAGACACGAGGGTGAGATCCCCAGGGGGATGGTGCTGTGCAGCCACTTTGGGCAGGGAGCATTGGGTGGCACCAGGGCACAGAGGCCAGGTGCCCTGAGTTGGGTGCCCTGAAGGGCTGCAGTGGGCTCCAGGCACGTGCCACTGGGAGTGTCCAGGGCCGTGTGTGGGCACTGGGCTGGGGAGGGCTCTGTGCTCCTAAAGGCACCTGGTCAGAGGATCTGTGAACAGTGAGCCAGCAAGCCAAGCCCCCGGTCATGGGATAAGGGAGGTGAAGACGTTGGACCTCATCAGTGGCACCTTGCCTTGAGGAGAGTGTGGGGAGCAGGAGAAAGGTCTTTTTTTTTGTCTGAGAGGACTCAGAAAAGGAGGAAGACAAACCTCCTTGGCCCAGCTAACTGGTGGGCTGTCAAGAGGCTACAGGCAACCAGAACTTTGCTGTTGGTCAGACTGTAACCCTGGGGGTCTGGGATAGTGGAAGGGGTCAGTGGCACTCTGCAGGTGGAGGAGGAGGGAGATCTGAAGGGGTAGAGAGAAAAGGGATATGAGAGGGCTGTGTTGAAAATAGGGCTGGTCAGTGTAGTGTCTGCCTGAGCCCTGCACAGTCCTCTCTGTCTTCTTAAATCCATTCTTACCTATTTCTCCGTGCATGTCCCAGCCTGTGTGGATGTGCTGCAAGGAGTAAGTGCCAGCTGCTGGAGAGATGGCACAGGTGGGCCACGGGAGATGGCATCAGCAGGGAAATGACGGGTGAGGTTTAGCACAGGAACTCATGGGCTGGGAGGCTGGGTGGGTGTGTACAGCGCTGCAGGCTGGGGCTCCATGGGCTCCAGGCCTCACAGAATTGCAGGTTTAGGCACAGGAGCTGACATCAGGTGAGGTCATGGGGTGATACTTCAGCTGGATGTCCAGCTGTGCTCCCACAATAAATACATCAAACGTGGTCAAACCAGACAGGCCCTTGCTGTCCTGTGGAACCCCATGAACTAGCCCTGCCTGGAATCCCCCTGTGGGGCTGGTTCTGCTGCTTGGACAAGGGGTGGTGGATGAGGAGGAGGAGACCTGGCTCGGCCACCAGGAATGAGAGGCTAAACCCTGTCAGCTGGGCAAGAGGCAACAGGTTGTGGAGCTCTGGTGGGAAGGGCTCTTGTCATCCCCTCCTGAGGAGGAAGCCCTGGTTCCTCACAGGGTGATGGACAGAGGGTGTGGACCCTGCCAGAGCGAGGATGGGTCCCTGAAGCAGAGCCCCGAGCTGACCCCCCACTCTTGCTGTGGCCACACAGTCCAGGCTGTGACAGGACATGGCCGGCACTGTCACAGCTCCCGGCCTGCTCCCCACCATGGGTCCTGCACACCTTCACAGAGCCATCCAACGCTTCCAGGGCAAGGATGAGGCCAGGAGCCCGTTTATTGAGGAGTGGTGACTGTGCTGTCTCCAGCGCTGCCAGAGCTGGCCCCGGGGGCAGAGGCTGCCTGGGCTTGCTCAGTCCCACCAGCGTCAACTGCTCTTGGAGCTTCCTTCTCCATGTGGGACCCTGCTGTGTCCGGCTCTGCCGCCTGCCTTCCTCCTGGGGCAGCTCTGCCTCATCCCAGCAAGGTGGGTTGGGGCTAGGCTTGGGTTAGGGTTAGAGTTAGTTTTAGGGTTAGTTGTGCTTTGCCACTGTGGGCCCATGCAAACACTCCCGTGGCTGGAACTGTGGGGCAGCAGCACTGCAGGCCTGAGACCCCACTGCTCTTTTCCCCAATCACGCTGTTCTTTCCCCATGAAATGGGGATATTATTGGGAACGGGTGAAATGAGGAGAGGGTGAGGCTGGTACCATCCTGCAGGCTCTGCGGGTGCTGTCAGGGAACAGCTGGGCACGAGACATCAGTCCAAAGCATCCCCTCTCTACCACCTTTTTCCTTGGATGTCTTTGGGTCAGGCCAGACCCCACAGTTCCAGATCCTGGATACAGAACTCCTCCCGATGTGAGAGGGTCTCGTTGTCGAATGTCTCGCAGGGTTGACTGCCCCCGTGGTGCAGGTCCCCGTCCAGCCACAGCCCAAACCTACCGCTGGGAACGTGCCAACAGCACTGTCAGCTGGGACCTGCCTCCTTCATGGCTGGAGGCCTCCCCTGCCACCTCCTGGGCGACCAGCCACCTCCCGTCTTCACTCTCTGTCCCCCAAAATGGGCATGAGACAGGACAAGCAGCTGGCCCAGGTCTGCCCACCGTGCCTACGGGCAGGGAGGCGGGCGGACGGCGGACA
>NW_008236246.1:593611-594168 GCF_000691975.1 Corvus brachyrhynchos | reverse complement strand
GCAGCCCTGCCAGCAGGCAGTAGGGTTAGGGAATGAAAGGGCCAGTGCCGCTGGACAACCGGTGCCGGTGTTTTGGGGTTCAGACCATCACCACGTGCCTGAACCCAGCTCCACGGGGCATCCTGGGTTCCCGTGATGGCTCTGATGGCCATCGGGGCTGGTGGCCCTCTGAGCGGCTGAAGTTGCCGGCGCAGTTCCTACCTGCCCCCACCGACCATCAGCAGATTCACATCTCCATTCACGAAGAGGTCGTTCTTGCCCGTCCACCTGAACACCTGCGTGGGGACAGCACTCAGTCGAGACCGTGAGCTGGGGCACAGCGTCCCCATCCCCATTCCTGTCCCTGTCCTGCGAGGACCAGCTGGGGGCTGCTGAGCCAAGCTGGCTCTGCTCGGGCACCTCCGTGTTCCACGTCTCCAGAAGACCTGGCCGAGTCCGTGGTTCTGATCCATCCCTGCCAACAGCCCTGTGGGCCCTGCCAGGGGAGAGCTGCCACCACGCGCTGCCAGAGAAGTGGCTGCCTCCACGTTCCGCCCGCCCCGCGCCGGGCTGCGACC
>NW_008236246.1:592326-593024 GCF_000691975.1 Corvus brachyrhynchos | reverse complement strand
GCCCCACCCGGGGGGGCAGCTGGGGGCCCAGCTGGGGCACAGTGGCTTCAGTCTGTGCTGACCGGCTGAGCATCCTCCCCTGCCCCTCAGCACAAACACGAGAGATCTCATCCAGAGTCCTCCCGAGAGGTGGTCCCACACATCATTCCTCCAAGCATCCTCCCAAGAGACTCACCTGAGCATCCTTCCGAGAGGTGGTCCCAAGCACCCTCCCCCTCAACATGCTCCAGAAGGGGTCTCCTCCAGCCCCCGCCCCTCCCAGCAGTGTCCTCGGATACTTCCCTCAAGCGTCCTCACCCTGCAAACCCTTCTGAGATGGCTCCCCAAGCATCCTTCCCCCCAAGGGGTGCTGCTGAGGTGACCGTCCCCAGGCACAGGGGGATGTCACCCATCTGGCCTCACACTGGGCCAGTTCCTGGTAGGACGGTGGTCATGGCTGTGGGTGGGGCAGATGAGCAGGACGGTGGGGTCCCTGTGCAGGCCGGAGGGTGCCTCACCTCGTCGATCTCCCTGTCCCGCAGGATGCTGCTGGGTGTGCTCAGCACCAGCCTGCAGGGCTCCTCCTCAGCTGCTGCTGGGGCTCCCTCCCAGCCCCGCTGCCCCTCTCCAGCTGGGTCCTCGCATCCCACGGGCAGGTCTTCGTCCTGGTCGGGCTGCGGGCAGCGGCAGGGGGGCATCCCTGCGGGCCACAGGGAGCA
>NW_008236246.1:587053-592210 GCF_000691975.1 Corvus brachyrhynchos | reverse complement strand
CCGTGCCATGCCGTGCCATGCCGTGCCATGCCTGCCATGCCCTGGCACCCCGCCATGCCGTGCCATGCCGTGCCATGCCTGCCATGCCCTGGCACCCCGCCAGGCCGTGCCACCGCTGCACACGGAACTTCAAGGATGTATGGCCACCCGACGGGGAGGAAGGGGTGGAGGAGGAGGAGGAAGAGAAGGCAGGGAAGGCTTCTACAACTGCAGCCCCGGAAGAAGGGGTGAAGCCTTGCGTTCTCCCTCTTTGCCCACGGCCAGGCTGACGCCGCAGCGTGGAAGGGGTCAGGGAGGTGCCGCGGTCCTGGTGGCCGCTGGTGACAAGTGTCTCAGCCAGCCACGTGCTCAGGACGGCTGTGGGTGCAGCCCCTGCCCAAGGGCGGG
Source organism: Corvus brachyrhynchos (assembly GCF_000691975.1). Classification (NCBI taxonomy): domain Eukaryota; kingdom Metazoa; phylum Chordata; class Aves; order Passeriformes; family Corvidae; genus Corvus; species Corvus brachyrhynchos. Next base: position 591,823 of record NW_008236246.1, on the reverse strand, counting down.
TGGGCAGCCATTCCCGGCCCACCACCCTGAGGGGGCAAGAGGGATGAGCGAGTGCAGCCCCGGATGGCAGGAGCTCTGCCCCGGGGTCCCTGGATCCTCGAGAGGCAGCGGGCTGCCAGGGGCAGGTCCCACGCGTGCCCGTCAGCCTCCGCACCTCCCCAGCACCTCACTCTCCCCAGGGCATCCCCCCTCTGTCTGTCCAGCCCCGTGTCCAGCCAGGCTGGTGCCTCCCAGCGCTGCCCCAGAGCTCATTCCCCGCTGCCATGTGGGACCCTGCCACCCCGGACCTACCAGGAGCTGGTAGCGGGCTCGGAGCCCCCTCATTGCAGGTGCTGGGACCGCGCCGCCGGCGAGCCCTGGCCACCGCCCCGGGGTTAATGTTCAGCCGCGCCGGCCCCTCCCTGGCCATCGGTGCGTGACAGGGGGGGTGTGGATACCAGCAGCCTGTCCCGGCTCGTGGGGGTCCAGGACGTGCCCCCCCGTGCTGGGATGCGTGGGCAGGCATCCCCCTCCAGCCAAGTGCTTGGTGGCCGGGGGCTGCCACCTCTTTTGCACCCCGGCTATTGCCTGGAACCAAGCGGCGAGCCCTGAGGCCACGAGGTGCCCTTGTTTTGGCATCACCAGGGCAGGTCGTGCCGAGTTGCTCTTTGCAACACAACTGTTGCAATGGTTGTAGCAACTGCCAACACCTCTGTGGTAGGGTGACCCTGGCTGGACACCAGGCACCCACCAAAGCCTCTCTCACTGCCCTCCACAGCTGGGCAGGGCAGAGAAAATACAGCAAAATGTTCATGAGCTGAGATAAGGACCAGGTGAGATCCCTCATCAAATACTGTCAGGGCAAAACAGACTCGAATTAGAGATATTAACTGAATTTATTGCTAACAAAATCAGAGCAGGATAATGACAAGTAAAATAACACCTTAAAACCACCTTCCCCACACCTCCGTCTTTCCCAGCCCTGCCACCTCCCCTCCAGCAGTGCAGGGAGATGTGGAATGGGGGTTATCACCTGTCGCTTCTGCTGCTGCTCAGGGAGAAGAATTGGAGTCCTCCCCCTGCTCTGGTGTGGGCTCCTCCAGGGGCTGCAGGTGGATCTCTGCACCCCCGTGCCCTCCATGGGCTGCAGGGCCACAGCTGCCTCCCCATGGGCTTCCCCACAGAATCCCAAGGGAATCTCAGCTCCAGCTCCTGGAGCAGCTCCAGCCCCTCCTCCTGCCCTGCCCTGGGTGTGTGCAGGACTGTTCCTCTCACCTATTCTCACTCCGCTCTTCTCTGAATGCAATTACATCTGCACAGTAACTTTTCTCTTTCCTTCTGCTTAAATCCCCGATCCCCGAGGCATCACCACCATCTGTGCTGGGCTGGGCCTTGGCCAGCAGTGGGTCCATCCTGGAGCTGTCTGGAGTTGGCTTTGCTGGACACAGGGGAAGTTTCCAGCAGCTTCTCACAGAAGCCACCCCTGTAGCCACCCCACTACCAAAACCTGGCCACACAAACCCAGTACAGGAGGCCCTGGTGGCACCTCCCTCACTCCCAGAGAGCCAATTTGGGACTGGCAGCTGAGGCAGGGACCCGCCAGCCTCAACTGCCTCTGGAGAAGCCCCTGCAAATCAGGGAAGAGGGGCAGTGCCCAGTGTGGCCCCTTCTCACTGATGTCACCCCCAAACCACCCAGCCTGTGGGTCCAAGTGCAACAATGCTCCATTTATGCCAACCCAGGACTTCTGCGTGCCTTGTGTGGCGGCACGATGGCCTTGATGTCTAGCCCAGGCCCTGGGCCCACTGCAGGCATTTTGGGTTGTTCCTCATCTCCATAGCAAGGCCCATTGCAGCCCTGTCAGTCCTGGTGGGTATCAGCTCTGTTGCGCCTACCAGCCCTTGATGGCAGTCAGAGTTTGGGGGTTCCTGGTGCCTGGCACAGGTGGCATTTGGTCACTGGCAACACTTGGTAGGGACCAGATGGTTCTGGTGGCCCCAAAGACTTTCTCTGGGACCCAGGTCAGTCCCAGCCTGAGCTGCCTTAGCATGGCAAGCCCTGCCCCGGCCCTGTCCATACCCCGACCCTCATTCTGTCCGCGTCCTTGACACTGCACCTGCCCCTGTCCCTGCTCATGCCTCTGCCCTTGCTCCTCCCCTGCCCCAGTGCTCACCCCACTACCTTCCTGGGGACTGCTTGAGTCCAAATTTGGGACTCGCTCCTTCAGGAGACCCAGGCAGACCCAGCCCAGGGGGCTGGAAGTGGGCACAGCCCCAGGAACAAACCCAGCGGCCGCAGAGGACAGGGACAGCAGCCCTCAGCTCAGTCCCGCCGCCCCCCGTCACCATCCCTCTCCTCATGGTGAATTATTGTTGGCTTTGTGGAAAGAGGGGCTGTAAAATGAGCAGCCCCCATAGCCCCTCTCAGTTAGTCACCCTCTCACCTTCTCTTACACCGCTGCCTGGTTACCTGCACAGACCCGGCCTCCCCTAAAGCCGGGCTGGTTCAGCCTGCCCCAAACCCCGGTTTCCTTTTTGGTCCTTGCTTCTGCCCCCAACCCGTGTTTGCTTTCAAATCCCCTCCTACCCCCGCCCTGTGACTCTCAGTGCCTCCCACACCTCCCTCACCCTCCAGCCCCCACAGCCACAGAGCACACGGTGTCCAAAACTTGCACAGTTTATTATGCTCCTGGCCTGCCCCGCCGGCCCCTGGGCCCCGCGGGGCTGCCCCGGGCCGGGGCTGGCCTGGGCTGGGCTGGGCGCGCCTCCACCCGCAAAGCGCTGACAGCGGTGCAGTAAGGCAAACGTTTGAATTGTCCGCAAAGAAAGATCCGCTTACACACCTGCCTGGGCACATCCAGCTCTCGGCTGCTCGGTACCAGGCGCAGTTTGGTTTCCATGTCACGCTCCCAACCCTTCGGCTGTCCCTTGGGAGCAGTGGTGATGCTGGAGGTGGCTGTCATGCTGTGGTCACCGTGTCTCAGTGCCACCACGCAGCCAGCAGAGCGGGTGGCTTCACCCCAGAGTGTCACATTCAGGGGGGAGCAGCAGCAGCTCCAAGGTGAGCAGGCCTGAGCACACAGAGGAGTGGGGGGGAGCAGGCGAGCTGATTTAAGGGAGCGCCTGTGCACAGCCACGAGCCCAGCACTGAGCGGCTCAGGGGTGACAAACAAGTGCACATCCAGTAGTGATAAGCAGCTGTGGAACAACTCCGTAACAGCAGTGGCTGAGGCTCCTCCTGGATTTGGTCTGAGGCCTTACAGGGAGATTGTGACACCTCCTGGTCCCAGCTGCTGCCCCAAGTGATCACAGCAGCACAGCATGAGCCCAGCACTGCCAGGCTTTGTCACCCAACAGAAACTGGGAGCAGTGGGAGTCCATCTCCTCAGCAGTATTCCTTCTGAGACCTGCAATGCCTCTGTGCAGCTCCTGGCATAGCTGTGTTGCTCCAATGGGACAGAGCAGTTACCTGGTACCCACCCTGCTCCTGATCCCATCCCAGTTCTGGTTCTTACTTGTGTTTGAGTGCTGAGGTCACCACATGTGGCAGCAGCTCCAGCAGTCCTCTAAGGTCATCATCCTTGGTCACCCAACTCTTTCACAGCACCCACTGGAGTGGGAGTGGGAGCCAGGTCACTCCCAGCCGAGCACATGGGATTCTTCCAAATCCCTTAACAGCAGAACCACCAAGAAATGGAATCTGCAGCCAGGGCTGGGGCACCAGGTACCCAGAGATTGTCTCGTGCCAAGCAGTGTTACTGGTCAAAGCAGTGAAGGGGAAGATCCCAGGAGAAGCAAACATCCCCAAGATGCAGCGGTGGAAAACAGTTCATGGTCTGAGCTCCAGCCCTGGGTTTAGCTCAGACACTCTTGTTCCTGCTGGACTGCCAAGAGCTGATGGCTGAGGTCAAAGTGAAAAGCACAGCTGAGGGGGGAGGCACTGCAGCTCTGACAGTCTCTGTGCTGAGCCTGCAGCTCAGGGGGGTATTCCCAGAACCTCAGCCCTTTCTTTCAGTAGGTATCATTCCCAAAGTCAGACCTCATTCAGGGAACCTTCCCCACCCACCCCATGTACCCCAAGCTTTGCACGTTCCTCAGAGTGGCCCATGTCCCAGGAAATGGTGGTACAGTCCTTATTTCAAAACCAGCATGGCCTCTGTCCCATCCTGCCTTGTCAAGTGGAGTCCGTGAGTGAGGTAGTATTCCCGCCGAAGGAAGGCATAGAAATAATCCGAGATGAGCAGGATCTGTGGAGTGAGATGTTCAGACACATCAGTGGTGCTTCAGAGCCAGGAATAAAGAGAGACACGTGTTGGTGACAGACCCCGTCGGGGGTTAAGCAGTTCCTGGCCTGTTCAGCACATGCTGCTGGAGGAGCCACTGTGACCTTGGGAACACCTCCACCCCCTCGCTGTGTTAAGCCAAGGGAGGCTCACATACAGCAGCTCCATGAACTGGCCAAAATGGGTGATAGTGGCAGCTCCAGCTGTGCCACAGCTGCACACACCATCTCAGCTGCACCCATAGGACTCCTGTCCAAGGGCTGTCCCAGAATCACAGGGTCATTTCAGTTGGAAAAGACCTCTGAGACCACTGAGTCCAACCTTTGACTGATCCGCACCTTGTCACCCACGTGAGTGCCATGTCCAGGCATTCCCTGGACACCTCTAGGAATGGGACTCTGCCACCTCCCTGGGCAGCCCCTTCCAAGGCCTGACCACCCTTTCCAGAAGGAAATTCCTCCTGGTGTCCAACCTGAACCTCCCCTGGCCCACCTTGAGGCCGTTTCCCT
>NW_008236246.1:572936-586478 GCF_000691975.1 Corvus brachyrhynchos | reverse complement strand
TCCGCAGTGGCCTTCCTGAATGGAGGCGCCCGGACCTGGACACAGCACTTGAGGTGCTTCACCCGTGCCCAGCACAGGGGACAGTCACTGCCCTGGTCCTGCTGCCACACCATGGCTGGTACAGGCCAGGTGCCCTTGGCCTCTTGCCCACCTGGCCACACCAGGCTCTTGTTCAGCTGCTGTAGATCAGCACCCCCAGGGCCTTTCCTACTGGGCACTTTCCAGCCACTCAGCTCCCAGCCAGGACAACTTTGGTTGTACTGAGGCACACAGTGGGACTGTTCCCACACCTGGGGGCCTTGAAACTGCAGGAATGGGTGACAGTGGATTCTCTAAAGCTGCCACCTTGGGAAACTGCCTCGGCTGGGGCAGGCTGGGCTGTGGCAGGGACCTGCTGGCTCAGTAGTGCCATCCGTCCCTTAGCCTCTTGCAGAGTGACCTTCCCCCAGGACTGCTGCTCTCCTCCATTTGGAAACAGAAGCACATAACTGGAGTAGAAAACTGTTTCAGTGCCAGCCTGAGCTGGTAGGCATTGTCCTCGTGTCCTAGTGTGCAGATGCCACTTAAAGCATTGCTTTGGCACTATGGCACCTGAAGTACGTGGCAGTGCTAAGTGCACAGAGGGAGGACAGTCAAAGCCTGCCTGGGTTACTGTGCAATACAGCACAGAAAAACACAGCAGCTGCTGCAGAGGCTCAGTGGCAGGACAGGAGGGGATGAGGGCCAGGTGGAGACCAGGGCCAAGAGAAACAGGGCTGCAGACTGCTGAGGTTAGGGGAGAAAGCGTGAAGGAGAACAGACCCAGGGAGAGGGAAACAGCCAGGATCTGCTTGCTTTGCTGAACTGCTGACAGGCTCTGTCAGTGCAGGTGACATTACCTTGAACTAACTTCTCTGCAGATAGAAAAGAGCTGAGGTGCATGGGGATGAGGGCTAGGTCTTTCTCACAAGGAAATCAGACAAGAAATTTTTGCTGTCTGCATTTACACAGAGCACAAGACCTGGCAGGATCTGCTATGACTTTCTCAGGTAGGAGATAAAATCCTCTTGAAATATCAACACCTGCCATGTCTAATTAAAGTTTTACTATTCCTTTCATTCCATAGCAGGACATGTAATGAACCACTCCCAGTTTCCTATCAGCTTCTCTTAGCAGAATCTCTATTCTCCCTCTCATCCTGTGCAGTCTCTTTTGGTTTTACCAAATGAGTATTTTCCCCATTAATCAAGGCTAAGAGTAGGTGATTTTATGTCCCTGGTCAAAGTGTTCCCCTGGCTTTAGGAGAAGCAGAAAAGCATAAATGGCTCAGGCACATTCAAAATAAAGTCAACTTTAACATAAACATTCTGCTCACCCCCATGTTAAACTGCCCCAGGGCTCAGGTATATGACAAGCAGCACAGAGAAGAGGAAGGACTTACAAAAGGTTGTAGCACCTGTGTACACTGAGTTCCACCCTTCAAGGGTGCTAAGCTCTGCTTTCCCTAAGGCCACTGGAAGTCTTGTATCCAGAATGGCCTCAGGCAAGGCAGGGAGAGCAAGTCCTGGCATCACTGGCACCCTGCACGTGCCGCCACATCTCAGAAAAAGAGTGATGGTGCCATGTCCCTGTGCATGGGCAGGTCTCATTTGTCTGTTTTCTGGCCCCACTGCTACTGCCCTGAGGTTTTTCCATTCCCTCTCTTAGCTCCCCTTCTCCATTCACTTGTGCTTGGTCCTGCCACACTGAGATGCTTTTCCTCAGCCATCAGCAACAGAGCACAGAACCTGCAGTCAGCCGGCTTGGATTGTTAAGCCACAGCTCAAACACCACAAGAACTCTTTCCATTAGTGTGCCAGGGGCTGAGGAACAGGCAGAATCCAGGAGGAGAGCCAGGAAGCTGCAATGCAGGACCACACAGGATGCAGAGAGCCAGCCCCATCCTGCAGAATTCACTGCTGCTGACAGGCCACCCCATCCAGCAGCCAGCCCACAGGGCAGCTTCATTTGCCTCACTCTACTGACCTGCCCTACGTTGAAAGTCAATGTGATGGCATAATAAAAATTGGAGTTGGCACTTCCTGCATAAATCCACAGATGCCACAGAACAGGGAACAGGAAGGAGCAGAAAATGAGCACACATGACAGGATGAAGATGTTCCGGAGGACTGCAAAAGAAAACCAGCTGTTAAAATAATGTATTACTGAGCAGTCATGGTCAGACAACCAGCAACAGTACTTAGGGTGTGTGCAGGGGGTCAGAGGCACTTTGCCAAGACATACTTCCCTCCAACAACCTTTCACAGGTTGCTTTAGTAGCTTCCTGGATAGTGGTTATAAGAAATCCACTATATTTCCCCTTCAAAATAAATACTTCTGCCTTTGCTGCAGTGTGAAATCTCCATTTGTAGCTCTTTCCTTCTCGGCCCTGCTTCCAAACATTCTTTCTTGGATGACTTTGGTTCTTTGGTACCTACACTACAGCAACCAGCAGCCTGCAAAGGGGCCTTTCCAGCAGCATCCCAGTTTGGGGAGCAGAGCACTTTAATCCCTTGCCTCATCAAGCTAATGACAAAGGAAAAAATGAATCTGTGGGTTATAGGAAAAGATACTTGGGAGGTGGCAAGGAAATGAAAGCACCACAAAAGGAAGAAACTCATACAGGCCAAATGCACTGACAGACACATGACCTCGGGAAGTGCAAGAATCCAGCAGTCTGCCTGAGTATGTGCCAGGTGGACAAAAACCAAGCACAACTTTGTCTAAAAGAGCTGGGAACTACCAGGGCAGGAGAGGTTTCCTTTTCTGTGAAGTGCTTTTGCCTGTCCTTCGGTAGCAGTGCCGTAATCCATCCTGGCACTTGTGCTGCTGTGCTTGGCTGCAGCCCAGCCTATGTCCATCACTCTGCAGCTGAGGACAGCTGATGTTTTAAGAGCATTGTCACATCCAAACCTCTTCCCACCTATTCTAAACCTCTTGTTCAGTAGGTCTGTTCACACACTTTGGGGTGGGAGCATGTGACAGATGACTGCCCTCTGACTGCATGCTTGGAATGTGCCACTGATCTACACTGAGCAAGGACTTCTCAGAAGTTCATCACCTGCTACAGCTGTGATGTGCTCAGGGCCAGCCTGGGGATTCCTGCCCTGTTTGATCACAGCTGCTTTGGCCTCAGCTCTCCTGAGTCTGAAACCCACAGAGCAGTTGGTCTCCAGGTCTCCTGACTCCTGACTAAGTCTCCTACAACAGGCAGGTGAGCTGTCCATGAACACACTTGGCCTGGCCTGGAGAAGGCTGCAGTGAAAGGCCTGGACAACGTGGCAGCGTTGGTCAAAGCAGTTGGTTTAAGCAAGAAATGCCAAGAAAAACACACCACTTCCAAACCTCCCTATGGAAGCAGGTTCTATAGACTGAGCCTAAGAATCCACAGGAAGCTCTATGTGATTTCAAGAACTAAGGAGGGTCTCTTCGAAGCATTTAAGAAAGATTGGACAATTGCTTGGAGTAATTCAGTTACTTTCACTCTAAGCAAAAAAGCAGATTCAAAACAAAGCACAACTGCAAGGTCCAGCATTTTAAGGCTGGGGGACTGACAACTGCAGGAGCACTGTTCAAATTACACAGCCTTAAATGGGAGTGAAGCATCTGGAGGATGCAGGACTGTAAAAAGTTCTTATTAAAAAGTTAATCTTCAGACCAAGATGGAGAGAGGGGGAAGATAAGGTACCAGTGAAAATTCCCTCCTTGATCAATTTCAACCCTAGTCCTAAAGAAATGTTAGGGACTGTATCAGCAGAGGAAAAAAACCTCCAAAATCCAGCCTCCTCCTAGGCATCCCATGGAGGTCATGAGAGCCTATGAACTTGGGTCTGGTTTGGTTTAGTGGTGACCATTTAATTTAATCATTTGACAGGCCTTTCCCCATTGCAGATAAAGAATTATCAAGCACAAAGAACTTACATCTGTAAAGGTGGCTCCAGACAGGCAGGAAGGCCATGTACAGTGCAACGTCTCCCACGGTGGGATAGGACTTGAAGATAGAAATGATGGCGAGCTGGACAAACATGAAGAACACAGGGTGGTCCCTGGAAGGCAAAACAAACAAAGGCTAAGAGCATGCAGAAGAGCCTCTGGAAACTGCAAATAAATATCAGCAAGGGCACAGATGTGCTGCAGGACAGGCTCAAAGAGGCTCCTCCAGCCCTGTTCTCTCCAGACTAGGCTCCGAAGGCTGGGGGGGTGGACAGAGCTGTCCTGCAGAGCAGCAGCGTCAGGGGAGGCACATCTGCCACAGCCCTCGGGCCTCCCTCAGCACACATTTACACACTGCACAATGGTCATCTGCACTGTGCCTCCCCAGCTCTGCCTTATTCCCCAGAAGCACCTGCCCTCTGATGGCAATTTGGAGAAGCCCAAAGCCCATAGTTATCCCTCTGGGACACCTGATCTATTCAGTGCAAGCCAAAAGACAAGCTCACTGAGAATGCAGGTGTGTTAATGGGTGTTTTTATCAGAAAGAAGTCAGTGAACTCAGCTAGCAAAGTCCCCAAGTTCCCACTTTTTTTCTGACAATGAAGTGCTTGAAGTTCCAGCTTTCTGACTACACTGGCTTATGCTGGCAGGGAGCAGGCACTTCTACAGCCTCCATTTCTGCTGCCTCTCCTGATGCTTGCAACACAGAGTTCCACTGCAGAGCCCAAGTCACTCTACTTAAGAGGAACAGAGCTGAAACGATGGGAAATGAGGACACCAGGCCCTGTTAAAAATCTTTTTCAAGCTCGTAGATCAAGACATCTGACTTCAGCTGTAGAAGCTTCCACTAGAAAACTTAAGAGTAAAAGAAGTAGCAAAGAAACACACTCATACTTACTTTAACTTTATTGCCAAGGGAATGGTGTAGAAGAACACATTGATTTGAAACACACATACAAAGAAAAGACTGAAGTGTTCAAACATCTCTGCAAAGAAGTACCAGAAAAGTCCAATATTGGGTGTCAGGTCTGGAACAGAAAGGCTGAAATTTGAAAAGAAAGTCATGGTAAATTTTTTAATGGACGTTTTTCACTGCCCTGCTTCTGCTGCATTAATTACCATTGTGTGCTACTGCATGGAGGACCTAAATTGTAAATCCATGAAAGAGAAACCAAATGGATGAAAAGGTGGAGAGCAGGTTTAAATCCTGCTGAGGAATCCTTCCTGATGTCCCAGCAGGATTTAAACCATTCTCAAGCAGACATTTCTCCAGAGAGGAATATTTCACAGCCACAGTAGCTCAACAATCAAACCCATTTCCAGTCACTCAGTCAGTGGCAAACTGCTCCTGTCTTTAATTTTTGCTGTTATTTAACAGAAGTTGGAGTTGGCTAATGGCTGCTTTCCGCCACATATTCTTTCTTTTCTTGCATTGCCAGTAAATCACAGACCCCACACTTCCTGGGTCAAGCACACACCTGTGTGTGATGGGCAAGAAACAACCTGGGTGGGGCCAGACAGAAAACCATCAGTAAGAATCCTTATACTTACATAAACCCATAAACAGATGGGATAAAATCCCAGGAGTTGAGCAGGAAGAAGGAGAGGCAGATGATCACCACGAGGCTGCACAGGTACAGGGATGCATACTGCATGGTGTAGAGCCAGAAACTTTTGCTTTTCAGTTTGATAGGTATGAACTGACGCTGAAAGAGAAACAGAAGCACCTCGTCAGGTAGAGAGCCACAAGAAAGCCTGAGTGTTCAGAACATCATTTTAAATTGATGAAAGAAAGCATCAAACATTGGCACTATGGCACTTGAAGGAGCAGCTTCCAAGCACAATTTGCTTGCTGTTCTTCACTCTGGCCAATTAAGTCATACACATTGCACGTATTCCCAGAACTGTGTTTGAAGCTGGTCATTTCTGCTTGCAGTGAGTCACTCCTGTGAGCACATGCACAGGTGTAAGATTTACACACCCCTCTGCACAGCTGCACTGGTACCTCAGACGTTTGCAGCACTGCACTCGTGCCTGTCTTCTCCTGCACGAACCCACTGCCCAGGGGGACCGAAAGCCCTGCTCCAGAACCCCCACCCTGTGGTACCACCACTCGGCCTGGCACTCCTGATCTGCTGCTGTCAGGGAGAGAGGACATCCACTGAGCTCCTAAGCACAAAGGAGTCCCTCTGAAAGCTGGCTTCCTCAAAGTCCTGCCACTGCCACATGTCCTTGTCACAAGTCAGCCTCAAGCCCTTGTCATGTAACATAACAGGTATCTCACTCCACCAGGTCCCCTGTGCCTGTGTACAGACAAATATACACAGGGGCCAACACCTCTGGGAATCGCTCAGCATTCTGCAGCTCCAGGTCAGTGATGTGGTTTTTCCATTTGGCCCTGGGGTTTGCAGTGGCAGGAGATGTGCAGAGAACCTGCCCTGACTGCTGTGTAAAGCTCACTGGGTTTTCTCAGTCAGAGCGGGTTTAATGTCACTTGCTGGGACAATGTAAGCAACATCACCAAAAAATTTTTGGCAGGACAGATTGAAAAGAGCAGGAGAAAAGTGATTTAGTTCTGTACAAAGAATGCAGGAAAGTTCATTTACAAATTTAGATAAAAGGACACATACTGACATGACTGCCTCTAAAGGCTGCAAATTAGTCAATCACATATCAAAGCACTTATTGTTTGTGAATGTGAAGTACAATGCTTGCACTTTACTCCCAGCTTACTTTGACTAAAGTTAAAAGAGAACAACCGAGACCAAAGATTTAAAGATATAAATGTTCCTAAAAATCACCAAATGAAAAAGCAACACCAACTCTGCAGTTCTTCTCTTTAGTCTTTACTACTAATAATAAAATTCCTGAAAAAAAAGTAAGAGACATTCATGTCAGACAGTCAGAGAAAGAAAATGAATTACAACTGACTCCCATTCTGTCTGGAAGCTCAGAGATTTGAGAACAGGCTAGTTAAGTAGTGAAGATAAGCTATGAAAATCACCACCAGAAGCAACCAAAAAAGACTGGTGAAATGCACAACAGCAGCATTTCAGAATCATAATCATTTCAAATACCAAAAATTATCACAAAGTGATCTGTGAAGTGAGCTGAGCCTCTGCTGGCGTCACAGCCTCACCTTGCTGCCATAGCAGGATAAAATTAGCAAGGTCAGCCCTGGTGGGATTCAGGGTCTTGTTAATGGAGAGGGAGAAAGGACAACCAGCCTCTTTCCAGAACATGCCTTTTGCCATTAAACCCCAAACCAGCATTTTCAAACTCCTCTGGGTCTAAGCCCCTTATTGCTGTTCACACCACACAAAGAACAGCACTTTTTTTGGGCAAGCTAAACACCACCCAGTTCTGTAGGTGACTTCCTGCTCCCTTCTCTCCTCACACAGGCATTCCCATTCAGGGTTCAAATTTGCCCCGGCTTGAGGAGAGTCACTTTTTCTGAAACTCTGCACTTGTCTGACTCCCCTCGCCAGGACTGTCCCTGCACAGCTACAAGAAGACAACAGGTACCAAGAGTTAGAAATCACCTACCTGTAGAAGGTAAAGCAGTGCTGGAGCAAACAGTGTGAGAGGGTAGAGAGACTGGTATGTTGCTAAGGCCAGAAACACAGCACTGAGGAAGGCACTACCTGCAAAGAAAAAAAAGGTTCATTTATAAGGAACTTTTGCTATGAACAGCCATACAGACAGGAAGTCCAAATGGGAAGAAACTCATAACCCTCTGCAGGGGATTCCCAAATATCAGGACACCACTTAAAGGAGTTTTTAGCAGAACATATCCTGGAGGCTGTCCTCTTGTTAATGACATTTTGAATGGAGAATGACTCATTCCATAAGAAAGAGCCTCTGGCTGGTTTATATTTCCTATCATTCACACACAGGAGGAGATTCATATAATTCAGTCTATATAAAGCCCATGCTGGCTGCTGTTAATGCACGGGAATGCATTCACTTAAGTCATACCTGTATGTAAGAACTGCCATACTGGGCATGCTGGATAACCTCATCACCAGAATGTGCTGCGGCCTCAGCAAAGCTCTGTGCAAGAGAGCATGCAAAGTCTGCAGCTGAAGGAATGGAGTAGCATTAGCTCTGCTTTACTGATACCAAAACTGAGGCACAGAAAGGACTGGCACAGCTTTTCCAAGTGATCTTATAAATATGAATGCCTTTATTGAGGCAGCTTTATTTGAGGTGTCTCAGTGTTGGGTACTCACATTTCTCAACTACCAGTAACACAAATAACATCCAAAAGATGTCAGGTTAAACAGTAAAAATACAAGCACCCAGTGCAGTAGCCTGGTTAGAGCTATAGACTTGATGGAAGTCTTCTGTAAAAATAGAGCTCAGACAAGACAAGCTCTCAGCAAGAGCCCTGACTCAGTGCATTGAACCAGCTAACACTCAGCAAACACTCAGAGAGCTCCTCTCTGCTTCCTCCTCTGAAAGGGAAAATACAGGGTTACCTGGTGATGAGCCTCTCCTCAGCTGCACTCTCCTGACAGAAACCTCCCTATCCTGTATTTTATCCAGTGTTCAATTCAGCACAGATCTAAAGAAGTGATTCCCAGAAATCACAGACATAACCTGATATCCTCTTTGCCCACTTAAACCCCAGACTGCCAGACTCCCAGTCAGGGAGAAACCACGAGACAGCCTTTGCCTATGACCAAACTATTGGTCTTAGGGTATCAGTGAACAGTTAAAAATCAGTTTAACTGAACAGATCCCACTTGTTTGCTATTGCAAATGCTTTTAAATGAAAACACCTCCTGACACAATTAGCCAATAATTATAGGAAAACTTTCTTTTGGAAATACTAATAAAAACTATCTATATCAGCATTTTTTTGCAGTGCCTGGGTCTGGGCCCTGCTGGACACAAGAGATCAGACTGACCTTTCCTCTGATCCAGCAGAGAACTCATTAAAACGTCAGTGACTAGTACAAATCATATAGGCTAAAAGCTTTTAGCACTGGGGAGTCATAAAAGAAACAGAAAGCTGGCATTATGCACAAAATGATCGAAACAGTGACAGATTCTGACATAATCTACTCCACTGGGCTGGTCTGGGTCTCTGGTTACTGCTTCTGCTTCCCCAAAGCTCAGTTAGTTCATTTCAAACCATGTTTACAACTGTGAGTGAAAGCCAAATAATAGCTGCAGGCAAATGCTTGCTTTTGAATAAAAGTTCAAGGATAAGCTTTGAAAATAAATTGTTTATGACGCTTAAGTGCATATTCACATACAAAAGAAGAGCAACAGAACTCTTATGTCCTGCAATACACAGACCCATTTCTTCCTGAACAGAAGGCTACTTGAAGCCAACCAGGAAAAGGAGTCAGTTTTTAGATGAAACTCCCAGGTACACTGAGGTGAAAGTAAGTTTTTACTTGACCATAATAAAGTCTCTTGATCTCACAAATTCATTCAGGACTTGTTCCAGTCCTGTTTCTGCTATGTTGCACTGAGATCTCCATAGCAATCGTATCTGTAAATCTTGCCCTGGATTTAATTTTTGCTACATTTCTAATCTTCCTGGAAAGTCATAAAGAACCCTTTTTTCTTCACTGTGTTACCTTTTATTGTAGCTAAAATGAAGAATGCAATGACAGAGTTGTTGATGGCACAGGTGGACTTTGCCACACAAGACATCACAGTGTAGGGGTTTAACAGGTAGCTGAAAAAGAGCAAAGCTCAGGTTACATTCCAAGGAGCATCTAATTAAAGAGAAGTTCAAAGGAAAAAAAGATGCACTTTGCCTTTTCTTTTTGTTTATTTACATTTGATGGGATCCTCTCATCAGCAAATTAATTCAGCTGCACAGGTTTTTCAATCTGAAGCAAAAACCAGACCTTTGGATTGCAGACTTGGACACAGGGGCCACTACAGAAATGAGACATTGGGAAGATGTCCAAAATGCAAGTTCTGGCCTAGAAAATGACTACCAAAACGGTTTCTTGCTTTGCAGAAGCATTGTACATTTATTCAGTCAGATCTAGGATTCCTGGGTCCAAAGGAAACTTTTTCTGCTACTCACACCTACTACTTCTGAAGAAGAATAAACAGAAAATGTGATGGAAACAAATCTGAGACATGGGCAGAGTTTCCCACAACCCAACCAGTCTCCTGCTGTGGCAGAGCAAGCCTTTATGTTCACCACAGCACGATCTGAGCACAAAACCTGCCAGCTATGCAAGACCGGCACACTTTAATTGGAATTACAGAAAAACTCTGAATGACTTTACATTCCAGGATGCAGCCACACTTTAGTTAGCAAGGATGCCAGCTCCTCTTGGAAATAAGAATTACAATAATCTCATTTAAATAGGTTCAGAGCAAAGAAAAAGGTTTGGAGGACTACCAATACAATAAGTATGATAATGTACTGATCAGCCTTGCCAATAACTAATTCACTCATCAAAGTCAGTAGACAGGGCTGATGATTTCCTAACTCTCTCTTTATATTTTCCAATGTCTCAGAGTCCCAGTCTGTCTTTTTCAGTGTTTCCAGAAGGCAGCCTACAGCAGGACAGGTACAATTTAATGCCAACTTTGCTGTGGCAATGTGCAAAACAGTCTGCAATTTACCCACTTTACCCTTCTGGCCACAGGAAATGTGCCATTTAAAAAATTCATATGAAAACAAGAAAAAATGGCAACTTATCTAATGGAGAACTCTCTCTGATACAGAACAATTTGGATCATTTCTTTGTGTCAAAATATCAGTTAAAAAAATTCTGTAACAGCAGGTACCTTGCTTGTATATTAGTTATTTTAGTTGAAGCCTTCTGAAATTAAACAATGTTTAGTATACAGAGGAACACCAAGACATGAAATTAATAAAATGACAACATGAAAACATCTTTTAACTGTTAGAAGCAATTGTGGATATTCAAGTTGTGATATTCAGCAAGCATTTTGTCCAGCTGCTCAAAAATTCTTCTAACTTTTCTGAAAAGACACCATTTGGAAGGCACAGAATCAATTTTGATAACATTATCATAAAAATAAATAGGAATGTGATCTGTGCTGACACAACACTCTTGTTACCCAATGAATGACCTTACACTGCTGAGCCCATCTCAAAGGGCCTGAGTGAATTCACTCATTGGCAACAAACACATGGAAATGCATCTGCTTTTCACTTTCAAACTGAGTACTCAGGGCCAATAGGAAATTCAGAATTTCTGTGGGAAAGAAACCAAACTTTTGACAGTTTTTGAAGGCCCAAATGAGACAAATAAACCCCAAAGGGAGCTGAGGAACCAAAGCAGCCCACTGCAGCCTATAAGTGCAATACTTACAATAGTGCTACCTTGAGGGGGATGTAGTGCATCTCCATGGGTGTCTGGATGAGTTCAGCCACATCTGGGGCATATTTATCCAGTTCTATTAGGAGCTTCTGCTTTTTGAACTGAACAAGGGAGAATGATCAAAGACTGTCAGAAGAGGAAAGTCATTATTCTGTACTACTTGTGTAATTCTATTTCATATTACTCAGCCAGTTACCTGGGGTTTCTATTTCTGTGGAGCATATTCAAGCCCCTGGCATGAGCTAAAACTTATGTTATGTGAGGAGTTGTAGAGAACAAAAAAATCCCTATCTTCTCCCAAATACTTAACAACTGAAGTGAGAGTCAGGAGGAAGCAGATAATCTCTACTTGTTTAAACTTCCTTAATTACCTGTGTCTATGCCTTGACACAGCTACCAGTGAATTCACCACACTAGTGTTCAATACTCAATCTTCCTAACACCTCTCTGGATCCCTAATGAAAAGCTAACTTTATAAATTCACTGTTCAATACACAAGTCCCTGAAAAACCAAACTCCATTAGTATGCAGTCTTTGTTGTTTTAAAGATGGATACTTCTATGACAAATCCCTCTTTAATCTCTTTTGTTCTACGAGGCTCTCTATGGAGACAAAAGAGAAATCTGAAATATGAACTGACTGAATAATGCTATGGTGAGACAGGACAGAGATGCTAGCAGTAAATTCTCAACAACCAAAGTAATTCACATGTGGAATTCTTACATGCTTGCAGTTCTATCCTGAGTTATTTCCTTAATCTGAAAGTCAGAGGACAGGGAACAAGCACACAGCTGGGTGGGAGACCACCGAGATGCTGTAGAAAATGTAGTCTCCCTGCTGATGTTGATACCTAATCCCCATCCCCCTGGAACTACAGAGAGCACAGCACTGCTTACACAAAATGTTCTTTGAGAGCTGGGAGGAGTCACTCACCTCCAAATACACATCCTTATAATTTGAAGGGGTATTGCAAGTAGTATCTGATGTCAGACTTTCATCACACTCACTAGAATGATTTATGTCACCTTAGAACTGTTGGAAGGTTTCGCTCCTTCTTTTACACATTTCTAGTCTGTGTATTACCTCATGCTGTGTGCAAAGAAACCCTCTCCAAGGTATAACACCCAGGCTGTAGAAGATTGTACCCTGCTGTGATCACCACTCAGTGTGTAGCAAGACACTGGAATAGTGCCACAACAAAATTTAAAACGCCTCAGTTGTTTACCACATTCGGTCCTGTTTATCATTAAAATATGACCAGATTTACTGCAACAAGGACTTGGCACCACCTCCTCTAGCACATCTTTCCTTTGGCCCAAGGTAATTATATTTGCTGGGAGAAGAGGACCAGCAACACTGGGAAGTCAGCTTACCACAACTTTGTTGAAGTCCTGGATTGCCAAGTAAAGGGCAACAGCAGTTAGCACATCAGTTATCTAAAAAAATCAAGGGATAGACCGATTGTAACCAAAATGAACAAATGGAGAAAAATATATTGGTCAGCATTTAACAGCAGCTCTGATCGGACTCAGCTCAGGGGAACAAAACACAAGTTTTAAAAATCCTGAAAGGCTGATTTGTACAGTGCCCTCACACACCACCACTTCACCTTGAAGGCATGAGCTGTATCAAAAATATGTATATTCACAAAACAAGAAAATGGGGAATTAAGAGGAAGTAAATTGTTCATGGAGAGCAGCACGTGAGGGTAATAGAGAGAATCACTGGTGTAGTGAGAGCACAGCAACACTGGGGCAGTGCCCAGCTGGTTAAACCCACCTGGCCACCAGTGCAGCACGAGAGTGCCTTGAGCTGCCCCAGACTGCCCAGGCAGCAGTACAGGGCAGATGCCTGCCTGGCAGGGACCTGGGGACAGAGGCTCCACTGGGTGCTGTGTGCAGCCAGCTACAGGACTTCTGTTCTTCTGAATTATGCAGAAGAACTCGCAGGACAATTTACAAGAGACATTTGGGGCATTTGTGCTCCTTGCAGGTCTGGTGTTTGGCAGACAGAAACAGCAGAGTAGGAATTGGTGAGAAACAGCAGAGTAGGGATTAGGCTGGGGAGACAAAGTATTTTGTTACCTCTAAGAGATAACATTTGAAATTTGAAATAAAACGACACCTTCTATCCCTCTGTGGGGATACTTATCTAAGCAAGAACTCACAAAAAAGAAGGAATATGTACAAGAGGGGAAAAGCCTGAATGTGGGTTTGTGCAGGCAAAGCTGCCTTTCTAATTAACTGTGAGCTCAGCAGGA
>NW_008236246.1:569968-572908 GCF_000691975.1 Corvus brachyrhynchos | reverse complement strand
GGAATTTGAAATACAGGGAAGCTGAAGGACTGAAAAGAAAGTCATACTCAGCATTTCCCTGAATGGGACCTTTCAGGAGAAGCTTTCCAGGAGCACTTACCATGAACACCAGTTCAGCATATTCAATCAGGAAGTGAAAGAGATAGATTATCAGTGGGGTCTGAAAGAGAGCAGAAAGGAAATCCACATCACTACTGTCCAGATAAAATACCAGTGATTTGATGAGACAAACTACAAGAGTTGAGCAGTTCTACAAGATACTGCCAAAGGTAATTTTCCTTGGCCTCTTCTCCAACACTGGCATTTCAGAGCAAAGTGATTAATCAAAGCACACCTCCTGGTCTTTTTCCTTGCAAAGTCCTCAATGCACTTTATAAAAGACACCATCAACTCTGAAAATTGTATTCTATTCCAACTTTTCAATTCTATACAATAGTGGTAGACTTACAATAGAAAGCATACAAAGACCAGCTTTAGAAAGTAATTTTTTTTCTAGAAAATCTATTTTTTCAGGCTGTCTGCAGGTACTTCTGAATAATTTCCTACATAGCTGGTTCCCCTGTTGTTTAGATGAGTCTTTTATAATGTAAAAAGAAGAAAGCATGTTAAAACCATAAAGCAGTAGGGTTACAATCCTATCACCCTCTTACTCCTAGAGCTTTTCCCTTCTAAGGTACGAGGAAAAGCACATTTTTGAATAATTCCCATCACACAGAAGCTTAGTCTGGAAGGACTATATTTACATGCTGCAAATTCAGCCTTCACTGTGAGAAAATAAATTTCTTTTTAAATGCTTTAAAAATAATGTGAAGGTCTATATAAGCATGGAGAAATATTTCACAGTCTGGGAGAAATTCTGTCTAAAGAAGTAGAATTTAATGAAAAGTAACCAGTTTTCAGAGGATACCAAGTACCTGCTTCACCCCAGGTGACACTATGTATGAGTGTACCTTCGTATCAGTAAGACCACCCCAGGGCACAAAACCCCACAGGTGCTGAAGTGCTTTTGTTGGAATGAGGTGTTTTCAAGATGAGGAATAAATAAACTGTGTGCTTGTGCCAGTATTAGAATTTCCAGGTGCTGATACCCAGTAAATCCTATCAGACTCCCAGTGACACTGTCCCTGCTCCAGCTTGTGCTGACAGAAACAGCTGGATGTGAACAGAGTATTTCACTTATTACAGAGTTGCCCTGTCTCAGAGTTCCTTCATGCAGTAACAAATATGACACTGTCTGCCCCTGCACAGGGAATGCACTGGGATTACCTGGATTTCCTCGTGCTGGTCACTGCACAACCATTGCTCAGACAAACCACACAAATTTGGATTCTCTGCAGTCTTTGGGACAAGACAGGCGCCCAGCCTTCTCCAGGCCCTGAGCAGTCAAACGAAGACCCCTGCCACTGGAATATCACATTTAAAACCAAGCATGCAAACCAACCTCATGAAAAATAGCTCCAGAGTATGGCGAGACCCCTAAATCCAGCAGAGCTAATCCTTCGACCACTGAAACAGACAAAACACCTGCATTAGAACCCTGTAAGGTGGGAGGTGAGAGATCTCATGGTGGCAAAACTGCAGTTTTTAAAACACTGACACTCTAAGAATCTCACACTGAATGAGTGACACCAAACCTCCCAGAGCCAACAGCCAGCCAGAACTGATTTGCCCCCAGCTCTGCCATGCACGTTCCTGCATGGGCACTCACCACCTATTTATTTGTTTCAGGTACAAATGTTCTAGATGAATTCTTTTGCACTTAACACCATTTAAATCACATGCATGGTACCTCCTCCTTTTGAGTCACCTGTTAGGTGATATATGGCATGTGTGCTGGAGAAATACTCAAGTCCAAGAGGAAAACCACAACATAATATAGAATTTGAACTGTTTTGCCTCATTAGATGTAGGGAGGCCTCAAACGTCCAAAATAACAAAGGGAAGAACAGAAAAGAACAACATGTTGCCAGGCAAAGCTAAAAGCTTTATCTCTTGTTGAAACTTGCTGACATTTTATAGCCTTAATTCAGCTCCTTTGTGCTCATGGAGTTACAGCTTGCCCTGCAATGCATGTGTGTGCCTTTCCACAGAATCCCCACCCTCCTGAGCACAGAGATTCCCTGGGACTGAGCAGAACGCAGGGAAAGGAGCTAAGGGAAACGGTCCCATTTGTTCAGAGAGAAACAGGCAGGACACTGCAGGAAAACACAAGAGCTGCTCAGTTCAGTGACATGCTGGAGAAATAGATTCTGGCTGCCACCAACTTCCTGTATGGCGACAACCCAAGCTTTTCAAGATGATCCTACTTTTTCTCCTTACTATCTAGATACCTACCTTGATGCTCTAAGGTGGTATTTAGAAAGATTCAATTGCACAGGGAAGTGTGAAGTGCTACATACTGCGGAGCAAAGACCTCAGGTCATCACATGTACTTGTACTTTTGACCTTTATTACTTCTGGGCCACTCTTTTCCACCCCAAAACTGCAAATAATTTTACCTGCATAATGACTGGATACCAAAGGGACGTCTTTAAAATAAATTAAGGTTCCTAACAGACTCAGATGATACACAGATTAACGTCACTGAAAAGCCGCGATTACACTGTACCTCACTCAGCCTTCAAAAGAGAATTTGAATCACTGGTAACGTGTGGGGACACCAACTGAACAAGGGCAATGAGCTGGGGGCCGTGCAGTGCCATTCTCACCACGACGCGGTGCGTGTGCAGGGACAGCGGAACGGGACGGGCGCAGTCCAGGCTGATGGAGCCACACGCTCCGTGCCGGCTCGGTCACACGCCCGTTTGTGAGCATGTGTGACACCACCAGTGTCCCCGGCCAGCTGTGAACCGCGACGTCCTGGCTCCAGCCCTGTCCTCTGCCTCCAGCCCCGCGGCCCTCCCGCTCCCCGAAGCCGCCGAGCACCGGCTCCCCCCCGCT
>NW_008236246.1:567900-569523 GCF_000691975.1 Corvus brachyrhynchos | reverse complement strand
CCAGGCGGAGGTCCCACGCCCCGTCCCCCGAGCTGCCCTGTCCCGGCCGCGCTTGCCCAAGGCGACCACACGGACCAGCCCCTCCTCAGCCGGAGGACGGGGAGGGTCTGTCCTCGAGCGGCATCGCTCTCCCCGCCTATGGATCCGAGGTTCCTCTGGATGACAGCTCTGCCCAGCTGGAGCAGGGCCTGGCGGGCTGGGCCCAGCTCGGGCGAGGAGCGTCGGTGGCTTCTGAACTGTTTGGAAATTCCCTCAGATAGTTCTTTATTTTTCAGATATTTCACAGACCCCCATGGTGTCTGCCCGCATGTTTGCTGTGGCTGTGGTGAGAGTCACGGCTGTTGTGAGGGCACGGAGTGCTCGTGGCCGTGTTTGGTTTCAGAAGGCTCTTGGCAGACTCAGGTTCTCAGTCTATGTGGTTGCAACAGCTCCAGAGCTTTAGAGTTCTGGGGAGACTTTCACCCACCTACCTTCCCAGCTTGGACTTTCCTGCTGTTCTCCAACAGCTGTTCCTCCATCCCCATCCCTGGGCATGTGCACAGCCTGTTCACTCAATCTTGCACAAAAACAACCTTTACAGCACGTCATCTGAATGGAGACAAGTGGAAGGAAGACATGATAATCTCCTAAAAAATTGAGTGACAGTGAAAACACATTTCTTGTGGTATGTGAAGACAGCAATTTTTCATGTGATTAAAACTAGGATTTGCTGAGTGTACTGGGGTTGCCATTGAAACGAGCTGGATAATGTCCAAGTCAACATTTACATTGGATTTACGCAGCTTCAGAGCTGTAGAGTTGCACCCACCTGCAGAAATGGAGAAAGGCTGAATTCCTCTGGGACGTGGTCCCTAAAGGCCCACGTGACCACATACTGTCCCAGCGCTGGAGAGACTGGTTGGGTTGGGTGGTCAGTCACATGCACTTTCTGGACCATGGCTGCTTAGAACATGAATCCCTTCATGCTACAAAACCAACTTCAGATGGTCCCGGGACTCTTTCCTGCTGTGCTCACTCCCTCGCCGGGGTTCAGCTGTTGCCTTTGCAGGGCTTCCCTCAAGTGTGGTCTCATCCACTGCCACGGGACAACAGATCTGGTCCTGAGGCCATAGGGGGAGCTTCAGTGCTCAGCCTGTTGTGTGGCAGCTCCTCTGCTCTCAGGCTCTCTGGCACGAAGGTGTGGGTTGTGCTGGTAAAGCTGCTCTGTGAGTGTGGCTCTGGCTGGCCTTGGGACTTGACGGCTCCAGGACTGACTGAGCCTGGCATATCCTGTCATAAATCAGGGTGAATTCATTCAAGTTAATTTATTTGTGCAAGCATCTGTAAATATGAAGTCAGAAATGCTGATTCTTGTTTGCAGCTGTTCACAATGATCTCTTGAGTTTTCTGATCAGAAATGCTCTTTTTCATTTGCTGGTTCTCTCCAAATGGCAGTTCTGATCCAAAGTACTTGACAGCCGTTGCCTGTGACTGCTGCTTTGCTGCGTGACTGGAACACAGCTGTGTGGTTAAAACTGCACTGCTCTGGGATACTGATTTCTCCAGTCTGAGCTGTGCCGTGTGCTGTCCAGCACTGTCTGACGCAGCCCTGGGAAGATTCGGATGATCTCCAAGGGCAGCAGG
>NW_008236246.1:542194-567890 GCF_000691975.1 Corvus brachyrhynchos | reverse complement strand
CACTACATTTGTTCTGTGTTTAATTGGTGTGCAAAGCCAGCTAAAAAGAAAGGTCAAAGAATAATTCATGACAAATACAGCAGTTCTTTCTGGAGCATGAGTTTGCTCCAGCCTTTCTCCAGGAGGAGATCCTGGGGCTAGCAATGGAGGGAAGTTCCTAAACTAATTGACATATTCAGCCCCCTCAAAGCATCAAATATGTAAGGCAAATACAAGAGGGTTGCGTATCAGTTGCTATCTGATGGCCACTAATTTGGGGGGTTAGAGCTGCCATTAAGGAGTTGCAGTAAACACACACACGCTGTGGTGCTGTGTCACTGTTGTCCCAAGAAAGACACAGATCCAGGATCAGGTTCAAAGGCCAGAAAAGGCTGTATTTAATTATATAAATCAGCTTATATAGCTTTGTTCGAAGGAGTGGCATCACACCACTGGGTGCTTGACCATCCGCCTCCCAGAGGGATTGGCTGAACGGCATAACACCTATTTCCAAAGTATTTTTCCCAGTGTGGAAAACAAAGACACAAACAGTTTTCACCTGTGAGATAGTTTACAAAACCTCAAACCATTTTCCCAGCTGGTTAGAGTGAGAAAGGAGGCTTTCACAGGCGGCTGTAAAAATAGGAAGATTTCTCTGTCACCTCTCTTAGCATCTATGGTGCTGCCTTTTGAACTTCTGAAGCCACTTTCAGCCAAATGAGACAGAGGAGTAGACCTTTAAAGCCCTTGGGGTTCCTACAGGCTTTGTGAAAATCAAGGGGAGTTTCAGGAGGGCCAGGCTGGGGTGAGTTTTGCATAGGCAGTAGTTTGGGATCTGGCAGTGTTGCTGTGCTGCTCCAAGCCAGCCAGCACAGCTGGCTGCTTCCCTAGCAGCAGTGAAAGGGCAGAGAGGGATGACAGCAGAACAGAGAAGAGATCTTGGAGCTGTCAGAGACTCATACTGAGCTGAATGGACACAAACCAGAGAACTCTGAGAAAACTCTGGTTTGCTTGGTTAGTGCCGCAATTTGGGGTTTTTTTTCCAGAGGCATAAACCTGATCTCCTGTGTCCTGGTGCTTACCCCAAACTGATGGTAGCTTTTGCAGCATTGGGGCATTTACTGGCTGTCCTTTCCTCCCGAAATTCCTTGGCTCTGCAAGTGATTTGGTAGGAACATGCACAGAGGGCTTGGTGTGCTGAGGCCTGGGAGCAGTTTAAGGAGCTGAAGTTTGGGGATCTCCTTCCGTGGTGCCACCAGCAGTGCAACAGTGGGGCTGTGGAGTGGTTGTTGGTCCACACAGGGAGCAGCAAATGCAGCTCTCAGGGACCTTCACACTGCCTGCCCTACAGCCTCCAGCTTTTGTTGCCTTACACAGAGGAGCAGAGCTAAAGGAGCCAAACACACAAGTGAGAGCTGCTGCTGCTGGAAGATCTGGGCTCCCTTGATCGCGCTGCCTGCGTGAGGCACCCACGCGGAGCGCTCAGGGGATGGATTCAACCTGGGGATGTTGCATCACAGAACTTTCATAAAACACTGTTTAGGAATGAGCCAATTCAGGGATGATTCATCTTTGTTCCTGCAAACAGATGCTGGTTTGGGCACTTCTTGTGTGCCCTGCTGGAATTATGCAATGGTGACATTTTTCGGGGTAAACAAGCCACTCCTTTTCTAGTCTCATTGTACAAATTAGGTGTTCTGACTCCTGAGGCACCCTCCAGTCCTCCCTGGCAGCTCTTCCAGTCGAATGCAAGTTTTTTTGCATTTGGGAGACCACAGCTTTGTTGTTATTCTGAGATTTTATCAGGGCCCTGTGCAATGACTTTTACATATCTCAGGGATGCTTCCTGTTCCCACCCTATCCCATGTCCCAGAAGGGTAATTTTCACCCACCATTTATTTTGGCCAAGCTGTCATGTTTTATTTCCACAGTCAGCCATTTCAGTGTTACACTATGTTTTCTTCTGCCTTTCCCACCACAGACCTTGCACAGCAGTAGTTGCATTGCAGTCATTAGTGGCCCTCAGTGGCTTTGGTTTTCCCGAGAAATTCACATTTACATACTTTATCTCACTACACTGGGGTCCTTTACGGATAAACATTTGAGTTGCTTTTGCCTCTCATTTTTAAGTTGTCATCTGTTGGAGTTTATTGGCTAGAACCCCTGCCAGCTTTTGGGTTTGTCAGTGAAAAAATACCCATAAATTCATATGCCTTTAATTTTTGTGGGCTACATGACTTCTCATTACCGCTTTTTTTTCGGTATTCATGGCTTAAAGTGCTGTTAAATTGAAAGGTATTGCTGTTTTTAGAAATTGTTGGGAGAAAGGTGCTTGCCTTTTGTTTATTAGCTTGGAAAACAACAGATTTTCCTAGCAGTCTGGAATAGCACTGCTGTAGGTGTCTTCCAGTCTTTCTGCTACTGACTGACAGAAGACAGCATGAGGTTTGTGGTCTTTTATAGAGGTCAGTAGTGGTCTGGATCAAAAATGGAGCCTGAGTGACTGGCTTTTCTTCTTTGGGTTCAGAGACAGGAGAAAATAAACTGCACTTCAGATTTCTCTGAGTGGCTTAATGTGCCAGGAACTTCCTTTCCATGAAAGATAGATCTCTTTGTAAGAAAGCAAGTCAACTTTTCTCAGCCCTCAAAAAGATTGTATTTCTTTTTTGAATATTTTCCAGAGTGAGTTTTAAAATAAGTTTTAAAAAAAATTCCTGAAGAAGAAAGCTCTAATTCCTGCCAGCTAACTTAAGCCAATTAATCATCTAGTGGAAGCCTGTCATCTACACGAGGGAGAGATGGGCTTGTCCAGAGAGCTACAAACTCACCTCAGACAGCTCTCCTGGGTGGGGAAGGGATGAGCTGATGACGTGAGCTGAACACTGAAACTCTGGACACCTGAAGTTAGGCAAGAGGAATCAAAGGGGTCTGATAAACAGCACTGTTCAGCTTTTGGGCTGAACTACTCACCTTGACAGCAGCTTCTTTAGAAATGGGCTGTCCCTTCAGCTGGCATTGCTTTGCCACCGTTCCGCTCGGCTGCACTACCTGGGTGTGTGATCAGCTCCCACAAATAACATCATGATGCACCTGGCACCCTTCTGCTGGTCAAAATTCCTTGCTGGGTTGCACTGATGGTTGTTTGTATCAGATTTGTGAAGGTTTATGGGTTTGATTGTTGGTTTCACCTCTCACCCTGGTGTCTGCCTTGACAGAGTGATCTGCTTTGCACCTTTCTTGGCAATGCAGAGGAAAGAGCAGAGGGTCTTGCAGACCAGTGGTCTTTTTTTAATATGATGAGAAGCACTTCAGGTGAATTGAGTTCATAGGTCCCTGGTTTAACAGGTCAGTATTTAGAAGGGCTTTATTTTTCTAAAGAGTTGCTCAATTGGAGGGTTTGAGAACAATCTTTGATGCCCACTGGCTGAGCAGCCAAGGGCCACGTACAGTCTGTAACCTGTGTTGTGATCTGTTGCATGGACTGCGTTTTTCAGGGCCACGTATCCATGTGCAGACACCCCTCTGCTGTGGCAGCGTGTCCAACTGGGCTGGAGGGAAGGACAAGCAGAAGGGAGGGACAGAGGGAACGTATGGGATGTGTGTGCTGCCAAGCTGACAATACAGATTTCCAAATCAACAGGATTTTCTTCATTTGTGAGGGACTTGGTGAAAGAATTGAAGCCAGCAGGGTATGATGGATGGAAAAGCAATTGTTAAAACTAGATGTGCTTTTTCCTTTGCCTCTTTCACTTGACATGAGGAATGGGAACAGGCAGAGTAGAGAACTCAGAGAACACACTGTGCACCTGGAAGCTTGTCAGCTTTTCCCAGTCAGAGTGTTTACCTCCATCAAGGATCTGCCATGCAATCGGGTGGGAAAGAAGTGAAATGGGATCTATCTGTGCATTACCAAGACTTTGCAAACTAGCCCTTTCCCAGGTTGCTCCCCTCCACCTTCCTCTCTATTTCTGTTTTCTTCTCACATGATCATTTTCAGGTGCACTGCAAGCTGCAGGAGCAGGGTCTTTTCCCTGCCAGACCAGTGCCATGGTATTTTGTTCTTTTCCAACTGCAGTAATGTGGAGCACAAACATCCCCACTGCAGTGGGGAATCACAGGTAGCGTGGTTGCTGCTGGCAGCAAGGTTTGGATGAACTATTTGTAGTTGTTCTGTCTCCTTTCAGCTCTGGGAACAGTCCAGCCAGAAGGAAATCATTAAGCGTTGGGAAAGAGAAGGCAAGTGTCTGAGTTTGGCTATTGCAGGGGCTCACTCACCAGTGAGCTCATGCCAGTGACACTGGAGCTCTGCCTTCCTAGAGCAGTGTTTCCATGGGAATCTGCCTGAGAAGCAGGCACTCCAGCAGCGCCCTGTCCCAGCGCAGGGACAGTGTGTGAGCCCTTGCAGCCTGTGCTGGAGGCAGTGCAGAGCCGCTGCTTCCCTGCTCCCGGACCGCGCGTCTGGAGCAGTGCCACATGCGCTGCTCTGTGCAGAGCCACCCGAGGCTGTGAGCAGTAGGGGTCTGCTCGGGATGCAGTCTGTGTGACTGCTGCTCCAGAGGCTGTGTGATGGTGAAGAGCAGGCATTCACACAGTTACATTTGCACAGAAATTCCAGAAATCAAGGTTTGCTTTTAAACAACCAGTGTAAAAATTCTCACCCCACCAACCTCACCTTTTTGGTCTCCCTCAGCTAGGAAAGGTCTCACCATGCAGGGGCCCATTTTACATAGAACCTCTCAAATCCGTCACTTAGTCTTCCTCCTGAAGCCTGGAGGCAGGGAACAGGCAAATCAGAGCTCCTAAACCAGCACTGCTCCTAAAGCACCACTGAACCTGGTGCTTCAGGAAAAAAGATGCATACTTCTCTAGTGGGGAATTTCAGTGGGCAAAGGTATCACATTACCATGACATTTACACTGTCCAGGCTGGGGAGGAGGGCCAGCAGGGAGAAACCCAGCTGTGTGACAGAAAAGTTAATAAAGGTGGTGTGAAGCTTTTCCACCTCCAGCTGCCCACTGCTTACTGATGTCACTCCAGGTCATACAGATCAGAGCCACACAACCACCTTCACTGACAGTCCCTCAAAGACTGAAGAGGCTCAGGTTCTGCAAATTTGCAGACTGCAGACAAAAGTAAAAGCAACTTAAATGTTGTGATCCAGTCTTGACAAAGCTGTAATTGGAACAAGGCTTTGTTAGTGTCGTTGCCATAATAACCACCTGGAGCTAGACCAACTGGAGCACTTGATACAGAGGGATTAGTGCAAACACAACTGCAAGGACCTTGGATTTCAGAGTGAATCTGGCCAAGGACAGCTCAAACCTATTCTTTCAAGATTTAAGACAGATTCTGGCTAGAATGGTGCATTCAGAGAGGAGCAAGGAGCTGAGCTGCAGCAAGATACACATCGTGTTGTCATTAAAAAGTATATATATTTAAAAAGGTGTGAAAGGAGTGTGATGGCCGTGGATGCAGGTGACTGTGGGAGCCAGCACTGAGGCTGCTGGAAAAGTGAAGGAGAGGGGCAGTGCAATCCCTGCCCCTTTCCAGCACCAGAGTCCCTCACTCCTGGAGCCGGAAGCACTGCAGCAACTGAGCTTGATTAGAAAGTGACGCCTCGAGAGCTCTCTAGGGATCACAAATTTCACTATGAACTGCCACTTCAGCCTTTTTTTAGGTTGCTGCTGCATTTGTTGTATCTAGATAAGCCCTGAAGCCGTTAATGCTTTCCCAGACAATGGGATGGTGTATTTGGGCACGACATTGGTTACATCCTGGTGGCAGATTAACGTGGCTAATGAAACAGTAATCAAGCATGTTGCTATCGATTCCCTTCCCTCCCCTGTTGAGGGCAAATGCTTTGTCTTTGCTCTGCTGAGAACATTCAGCACTTTGATTCCTGCATATCTGTGATTTTAATACATCAAGGAGCCTAATAGCCATTCTGATGTGGCAACAAAACTACAGCCAGATCTGCAGTATTCTGGATGATGGTTTTGCAACTGAATAGCCTTGCACATCTTCTAGATTCAGTAATTTATAATAAACACATGGGTTTTGTTCTGATCAAGTAGAATATTGGCTTTCAAGACTTTTACACCAAAAGGTTGGGTCAGATCCAGTATCCTGAGGACACTGGCTGAGCATTCACAGTCAGCAGCCCCATTTCCTTCCTCCTTTTCAAGTGAAAGAAAACCAGGCAGGTGTGTAACAGCTGGAGCAAGAGAGACTGGAAAGGCAAAGTGGGTTATGAACAGCAGCTCTGTGTATCACGCTCTGTTTCCTTGCTGTGTTTTCCTCTGTGGGAAGCCAGTAGGAACCAGATCTGTGAATCCTGCTTGGGTCTGCCCCTGAGCTCTGCACTGTCCCAGCCGAGGAGGAGCTGCTGGTGACAGTCAGCCAGGGAAAGTGGGGAAGGACAAAGCACATGCTTCCTCGGGCAGGTTTCTTCCAGCTGCCCAGGCACTGCTGGTCACTCAGTGCCTCTGGGAGCAGGAGCTGCTGCTGGGTTCACCCTCCTGGGGACCTCCCACATCCCAGTCCTGGCGCCACTCTCACTCTGTTGTTCTGACACACGTGGCTCGTTCCTTCTGCCTCAGCCTTTGCTGACAGCAGTTTGAGGCCACAGCTCGTATGATGGATGTCCCTCTCCCTGTGTGGTTACACAGGAGTGTCAGTGTGTCTTAAGAACAAGAAGCTGGGTTTTGGCTGGCAGCTGCTGAACTGCACTGTGCCTTTGTATGCTGCAGGGACTGTGAGTGCAGAGTGTTTTCTCTAACGCTTCATTAGATTTCTTTGTCTTCAAGGCAAGTGTGTGTTTTCAGGCAAGAGCCAGATGCAGAGAAGCCCTATGGGCATTTCTGAGCAATGAATCCCCTCCCTGCGCCCCTTCCCTGCTTCCCTTCCCTGCTCATTGTTTTGCCATTTGATGGGGGCAATAGAATGGACACAGACACCAATAGGAAGAATGATCTTGTTTTACTATTAATATTGAGGCAAAACAGAGGTAAAAGGATACATTTGGTAAAACAAGCTTGTTACTCACGTGGCTTTAGCAATGAGTAAAAAGAAGCAAGGGAATGCATCTAATCATTACTATAGGAGAGAGAGAGAGAGAGAATAGTGATTGAGAAAGATACACCACCAATCACCTAAACACTCCACCATCATCCAGATCCACAGTCACTGGGGAGCCCCGTTTGCAGCGAGGACCTGGAGAACCCTTCCTGGCAATTGGGGAAATCCTACACAGTGCATCCACCCATAGCCAAGGCCTCCTGCTCACCCACAAAAGGGCTCCAGCTTTATAGGCCCAAATTGACAAGTCCAAATGACTTGTTTACCTTTTTGTGCAGAAAACACCTGGATCTGACGGCCCACTCCCTGACCAGCTGGGGACAGGGCTTGGCCAGAGCCCAGGCCACGACTGGGAGGGTTTTGCCTAAAATATTCTACTAACAAGTCTCTAGGGGTATCTGTTGGGAGGATACCCTACACAAGGTTATACAAACATCTCTACAACAGCCAGTTTGGCATTAAGAACAACTAACATAAATGTTTTAATCATTTATTTTTAACTGAAGAACCTTGATGGTATTAATAGCATCATGTTCAAGATTCATCTTGTAAGTCGACTCAGGCTGTTCAGGCCTTGGCATATCACTCAGGCACTGTTGCTGGGCTGAACTCCGCCCTGCTTGCACACCCAAGTGTCCAGTGGAGGGGTGAAAAAACAACCTGTGCCCTCCCAGCCAGCTGGGCCTTCAGCTGCAGGAGGGGTTTGTGCAGGGGGGTGTGTATTGGTCCTGTAGGGCACCGGAGCAGCCCTTCCCAGCTGCTGAGCATTCCTGGAGCACCAGGTCTTCCCCCAGACCTGTCCTCTCATGCCTGATCCAGCCCCAGAGCACTGCAGTGGAGGTGCCTGAGGGTTTGTCCTGTCTTTTGCCTTGTTTTCCATTAGGAATGTGGAAAAAAGGCACGTGGTGTTCTACAGTGCTGTACTCTGTGGATGGCACAGAGGTTTCCTGTTGTGTGGGCTCTGGCAGCCGCTGGAGGTGGCTGCAGAGCCATGGGAAATGAGTGCCAGAGCCTGTGGGCACTTGTGAGTCAAATATTTTTGCCCTGTGAAAGCTCGGTGTTGTTTTAAACCATTGAAGTACAAATTTTGATTGTCTGCTTGGAAATAAAGGCATCAGGAATACAGAGCCCGCCTCCTTGTGTGCAGCTTTAGTAACAGTGAACATATTTCTTGGTTTAAAGTAATGGAATTTCAGATTCATCCTGTGACAAGTTTTCTGTCCATGCCTGCTTAGTTCCATAAGGCAACAGTGCTGTCCTTAGAGTGGGAAGCAGCCCTGCCTTGGAAAGCCACTGCTAAGCTGAAACCACTATCTCGATCAATATTTTTCCAGTTAATCCTCAGAAGGGATGGGAGAGAATGGGCTAAATGATAAAAGAAAAGTCAAGTGAGTGGCAGGCTCTTCCCCAAAACATCAATCAAACTTGTGGAAAGTTTGATCCTGGTCCAAACCAATGCAGCAAAGTCAACATCAGCCCCAGGAAGTGCAGACTTGTGACTTTCACCATTTGGTGACCCTGGGTGACATCTAGAAGTACTCCTCCTCCTAATCTTTAAATTCTGTGGGCATTGATTTGTATTACAGAGATACTGGTTAGTTCCTGGGAATTCCCCACAGAAAGCCCATTTAAGGACCAGTTGCTGGAAGGGTTCGCGTTGCCACCTCGGATTTCAGCTGCAGTAGCTGGGATTAAGTCCAGTCTGAGGGGCAAAGAGGGGATGTGCAAGACCAGATGAAAGGAAGATGGAGGCATGGGTTGCCCTGAAGTTGTCTTTCCACATTCTCATGGGTTGAACTGTTGAGGGCTGCCAGACTGTGACAGAGGGGACAAGGGCAAGGGACTGCTCCTCTGTGAGATGGAGCTGGGATAGACACGGGAATCCCACCTGTGGATGGGAAGGGCCCACGTGCCCCTGTGCCTCACCTGCGCTGCACAGGGAGCAAGGGCTGTACTGTCCCCCTGCCCTGGCTCCTCTGGCAGCTCTGCAGGGCAGAGGATACCTCCTGCATGCAGAGAGATGCCTGCAGGGAAGAGACTTCTGTTGCAAAGAGGATTTTGTTATCTTGAGCATGGTGAAGTCCTAGCACAGGCTGCCCAGAGCTGCTGTGGCTGCCCCAGCCCTGGAAGTGTTCAAGGCCAGGTTGGACAGGGCTTGGAGCAGCTTGGTGTGGTACAAGGTGTCCCTGCCCATGGCAGGAGGTGGAATGGGATGGGATTGAAAGTCCAACCCAAACCATGCTGAGAGTTCATGATTTTCTCTGGAATGAACCAGTGGGGAATGCCCTTATTAGTCAAATCTTACAACTGAAGTTAACCCAAATGTCCTGCTAATGGCATTTAGTGGGCACTATGGGGTCTGAGCGAGCATTTTGTACCGTTTTTGTGACATTACAAGTATAGTAATTTTTAGCACTAATGGAGATTGCACTGACAGAGGCAAGAGGAAGGATCTGTTTTCTTTTCCAAAAGCAAAACAAAAGTAGGGAGAGTAGAAGGTGCTTGCTTTAAGTCAAATGTGAATGAATCTTCAGATCCTGAGCCCAGCTCCAGTCCTAATCCCCTGGTTCCCTCTGCTTGGGACCTGGTAATTAAAATCAAGGATCATTTTCCAGGAGAGATGAGTAGAGGACGGTCATAGAAAAGGAAAGGCCACCAAGTCAAGCAGGGTGACTGAGTCATGCCTGTTACTGGAAAATGAGGGTCCTGAGGCCTGGCAACAGCTCTTGGTGCACCCAGCATGGAGGAACCCACAGCTTGCAGTGGTCTGGCCTGGAGAAAGAGGAAAAATGTGTGGACTGCAGGGACAGCAAATGTTCTCCCTGCACGGTACTATCCCCTCCTCAGCCCCAGGGTTCTGGCCACAGCAGCTCCGCACAGCACAACTTTCCCCCACAGCGTGAAGGGGAGGACATGTCCAGAGCACAGGGTGTCTTGAACCCTGCACGAAAGCACCAGGGTGCTCAGGGTGTCCAACACAGAGTCGTGGAATCATTAAGGTTGGAAAAGACCTCTTAAGATTATCCAGTTGAGCTGTTAACCCAGGTCCACCACTAAGCTGTGTCCCCAAGTGCCACATCTACATGTTTTTTTTAACACTTCCAGGGATGGTGACTCCACCACTGCCCTGGGAAGCCTGGTCTAATTCCTGACCATCCTTTCCATGAAGAAATTTTTCCTAATATCCAACCTAAACATCTTACTCTGCCATTGGCTGGAGCACTACATGGACACATGAGCCCCATAGCTCTTTGAAAGTCCCCTGGCATGGCCATCCTGCTGTGAACCTGCACAAAAGCACTGCTGCTCACCCCGCAGCCAGCCCCACTCTCTGCCCTGTTTCTGTCCCCCTGGGGATGAGGAGCAAGGGAGGCTCTCCAAAACCACATTCCCCCATAAATGGTCCTTCACTCGAGACTTCTCCCTTGTCCCCTCTGCCTCTTCCCACCTGGAGGACAGGCTGCTTCCAGATTGAAAATATGCTGCATTTCTTAATTAGAAAACTTTGCAGCTCAGGGTCTGGCTGGTCCCTCCCTCCACCCACACCACCCTGACCTGTCAGAGCCCTGGTGGGTGGCTGATCCTGGGGGTATTGGGACCATGGTCTGTGTGGTGCTCCTGGGCTGCGAGGAGCTCCCTTCCCTCTGCTGTGGGGTGCACAAGCCAGGCTTCCCCAGCCGGGCTTCCCCAGCTGACAGCAAAACCTCCAAGGTAGCAAACATCTGTCTCATGTAACAAACCCCCCAGGACCCCGTGGGCAGGGACAGAGCCACGTGTTTTCTTCCCTGGCAGCAAATGTAGCTCAGGACATTCCTGCCTCACCCCAAGGCCTCATCCAGATGCTCCCAGGCTTTTAAGGTTATTAAAAAAATCTCTGCCCTCCTCAAGCCCTGGTGCAAGGTGCTGGCCATGAGCAAACCAGCTGGGAGTGTCCAGCTCAGCACAGCCTGGACTGCTGGCTGAGCTGGGCAGGAGGTGCTGGCACCACTGTGTCTGTGCCAGGTTGCCTGGGACAGAGGTGTGTCATCAGAGCAGAGGACTCCCAGCTCTGTCTCCTGGTGCTGGGCGAGCTCTGAGGGCTGGCTCCTGTCAGAGCTGAGGATGACCCTGCCTGGACACAGGTCTCCCCAACCCTGAGTGCTCCTGGAGGTCTCCTCCTGGCACCAGTTTGGTGGGGATGAGCCTCCTGGCACAGGTGGGGGTGTCAGGAGAAAAAGAACGGGGAGAGGCATTCTCAGTGAGAGGGCAGAAGTTCAGTCAAGGTGTGACAGTGGGAAGGAGGTGCCGGGCAGTGCTTTGGGCAGTGGGGCTGGAGGGGAGCCCGTGGCTGGAGCAGGGGGCTGTGGTGCTCAGACCTGCCAGTGACTCAGCCGGTGACCTCAGGTCCTTCCTCCCTCCCGTGCCTGAACCTGGGGCCATTTGTGGTCATGCCCAAAGCCTCCATGAGGCATGACCTGCCTGGCTGTGACTGACACTGCTCCGGATGCTCAGCATGGCTGCTGGGTGCTCAGCCCTCAGACCGGCTCTGCCAGAGGAGTCACTCCCCACCTGTTTTGTCCCGTGGGACCGGGCTCTTTGAAGTCCCCACCCCGCCTGTCCTATGGTGCATGACTCGGCTGTCAGCTGCCCCAGGGACCCTTCCCTTGTGCTTGTCACACGTTGCCTGAGCTGCCAACCACATCCCCATGCTCTCCCCATCCCGTGGCCAGGAGTGTTGGGGGTCTCTGAGCTATGAGCTCTGGGAAAGCAATGGGATGTTTATAGCCAACATCTGGAAAACCATGTCCTCCCAGGTGCCACCACAGCAGAGCATCCCTGCAGCCAGAGCTCCTGTGCTGCAGCCCTTCCCTGGCCAAACCCTCTCCCTGTGTCCTGCCTCGGGAAGGACGAGAGCACTGGGGTTCACCCTGTGCTGTTGGGGTGCACCCTGGCTCTCTGGGATGGACCCTGTCCCATTGGGGTGCACCCACTGCCTGCCTCTACCCATGATGGCCATTCCTTTTCTCACAAGGAGGGACTCTGGGGCACAGGGAGGGGAATGGAGCCCCACAGCCCTCCTCAGGGGGAAGGTAGCTCCAGACTGTTGTAGGTGCCACCCCAGCACCTCTGCTACCGCAGTGCCATGCTCCAGAGACCATCCACACCTGCCACGGTAACCACGGTGGTCTGCAGGGCCCACGGGAGGGGGAGCGCAAGGTGGGCACTGCCCCCTCCATCCCGGCACCCGGACCCACCCGCCTGCTCCGACAGCGGGTCAGGGCTGTGCTGGCGGGTTGCAGGAGGCAGGACAGACAGACAGACAGACCCTGGGGGTGCCCTGCTCTGCCTCTCACCCACCGCACCTGTGGCTTTGCTGCTTTCCCCGGGCAGCCACGGGGGGTTCGATGG
Organism: Corvus brachyrhynchos; assembly: GCF_000691975.1. Lineage (NCBI taxonomy): Eukaryota > Metazoa > Chordata > Aves > Passeriformes > Corvidae > Corvus > Corvus brachyrhynchos. The sequence continues at coordinate 555,446 of NW_008236246.1, read as the reverse complement.
CCACTACACGGACTCACGTCCAGGCGATCTGGCTGCGGAAGGACCGGTCCAGGCTGCCCAGGCTGTTTGGAGGAAGCTCTGAGGAGGTGCTGTCCTTCTCCCAAACCTGCCTCTCCTGCTCTTTGCCACCCTGACTCTACTCGCCCGGCCAGATTGCTCAGGCCAGCCTTCCCCAGCTTTTGTCCCCAGGGTGTTTTTGCCACTGCCCGCCCCGGCTCCGCTGCCTGCACGGCACTGGGAAGGTCTGCTGGACACGGTCCTCACTGCCACATGAACCCAGCACAGCCCCAGCCGTGCCGGTGCCACCCACTGGTCCTGCTGGGGGTGGGCATGGAGGGAACCCTGGGCCGGGCGCTGACCTGGTCACTCTCCTCCTGGTCACTGCTGCCTGACCCCAGGGCAGCAGGGCGGGGGATGCACTGCCCTCCGTGGGATGGTCAAATTGATTCACCTTTGTATTTCTTCAGATTTCTGTCAGATAGAGCTGGCGATGGAAACACCACCTTTAGGTTCCTGGTTATAGGGTGGCGCAGGAGCAGCTGGAGTCCTGCTGCCCTCAGAAGGATCTTCCTAAAGAGAAGCACGTCTGTGAGCGTTCCTCTATAATGGCCACCCCTTGAACCAGCCCCACTGATGCCAGCTCCAGCGGGGGGGGACAACATTCTGGCTCCATCCCATTTGCAGGGTTTGGGATGCTGAATTAGGCACATCTAAAAGACTTTTTGGTAACCAAAAGAATGGTTTCTATCCTCTCTGTTGCTTTTCCACATCTCCCCCACCTCCCAACCTCTCTCTCCAGCTGTACTTTCACACCAGCTCAGTAAATCCCCCCTTGCACAACACCCTGTGTACCGGGGCAGGAGAGCAGGGACGGTGCTGGTGCCACCCAGCTGCAATCACAGCTGTCTCTTGCATCACCTTGACAGCGGCCTCCGGGTGCAGAAGAGCAGGAAGTAAAAAGGGGTATTTTAATGACCCAAGTTATACACACACACCCCCCAATTATCCAACTGGGGCAAAATGGGGTTCACAGGAGAAGCAGTTCTGCAGGAGCCTTTCATCCAGGTGTGTGACGGTTCCCAGGTGAGAGGTTTGTAGCCAGAAAAGCAGCAGTGCTCCTGGACATACTCCTTCTGCTGCTGCTCTGCTCTCATTGCTTTAATTTGGACAAGACCAGGAAAGAGGTTTATTGAAAAAAAATTCACAGGAATTTTATTTCCTGGGAGTAATGCCTGCCCGGGAAGGCATGCAGCAGAGCTGGCAACAGTGCTGCAGGGACGTGGGGTTTTTAATGCAGAGACAGGAGCTGGGTGAAGTATATGGGGTGATTTTGCCCATTGGATCCATGCTTTGATTCCCCTCATTTTGGGCCAGGCCATAACAACCTCCCTGGTGTCCTTGCTCAGGGAAGTTTCCCTGAGGTCAAACCCTACTCCACAGGCACAATCCCACGCTACTGCTGGAGCTGCTGCCCAGGTGGTGGTGCAGGAGAGGAGTGGTGTGTGGGGAGTTATTCCCAGTGCTGCCTGGCTTCATCCCAGCTGGCTCTGACCACCAGCCATGCACATGCTTTGCTGGATGAGGGTCATGGTGCCCTCATCCAGGCGGAGTCCAGCCCTGTAACTTTGAGAAGTGGATGGCGCACAGAGGAGGCTCTGCCCCTGTCCCTCTGCCTACCCAGGTCATGGGTGGGTGGGCACAGCGACCCACACCTGCTGGAGCACTCTCAGCTCTGAGTGCCACAAAGTGCTGTTTGTCCTCCATCTCCAATGCCCCTCCCACAGGTGACCCTGCTCCTGGGAGGAGAAGGGAGAGGCCTCGCAGGAGCCTTGAGCCCCCAGGGTTACCAACAGCAGCACTTCCCCTTCCCGTTCCTCCTCCATGTTACGGGTTCTCCTCATCCACCAGCGAGCACCCTGCCCTGCACACCCATGGGCAATTCCTGTGCTGGCCTCACCTACCAGCCCCTTCCTGGTCTCAACTCTAATGATGGGGTGTCACAGTCCCATGAAGGACAGGTGAGGACAGGAACACCTGGCGCTGTTTGTCAGAGCTTATCTGCACCCTGCCATGACACTGTTTTTATGAAAGAAGCTATTCAGAAAGTCTGGGGCATCAGGGGAGATCTGGGCACAGGTCCTGGAGGCTGTTTGTGTTTCTGGTGTTGCAAAACCAGCTCCCTCGGTGGCTGAAACTGGGTGGCTGCAGCTGGAGGTCAGGAAGGGCTGATGCGAGCTGGGAGCAGAAATGCTGGGGAAGCACCTTGGCTCCTGAGGGCAGTGCCCTGCAGAGCAGCAGCAATTTCCGTGCTCCTTGCTGAGCTGCCTGCATCAGACCTGCCTGGAAAAGTGTGCATTTACCTAAAAATCCACAAATAAAGTGCATCTGGGAGCACTGGGGGAGGAAGGCAGCCTTGTGCTCCAGGTGTGGCTTTGTTCCCAAAAGAGAGCCCACTGCTGAAGGTGAGGCTGTTCCTTGAATCTGCTGCCAGCACCAGCAGAGGAGGATGCCAGGCTGCCAGGGCTCACTCGGGCTGCAGGCAACGAGCCATGAGAACTTCAAAGGATCTTGGACCTTTTTCAAGGAAACTTTCCAATCTCATTTCAAAAATATAGCAAGACTTGGCCCTATAAGACACATTTTATGTGCTATTTTCCACCTTTGTCAGTCCTTGCAGTCAGTTTTTTTAATCCCAGGAGCTGGTGACCAAAAGCCACCAAACCCTAGAAACATGCAGAGCTGATAGATCCATTTTGGTGCTCACCCAGAGCTCTGGAGATCTCCTGGGAGAGAAGTCCTCCAGTGCCTGGGGATCGCATGGGCAAAATTCCCTTCCTTCCCTCCTGCTGCCCTCTCCTCCCCCAGACCATGCTTGTCCTTGGAACATGTGTGTCAGGATGGTACGGTCACTCCCACACCTTGATGGGCAGGAGATGGAGAGGAGGTGGATCTATCAGGTCAAGGGGTCTGGCAGGCTGCAGGCAGAAAAATTCTCCCCTGGACCTGGTTTTAGTGCCCCAGCCTGGGCAAGGAGAGACTCACTGGGGACATCCCCTCTGCATGGTGCCAGGGGCAGCAATGTTGCATGGGCTGATGGATGCCGGTGGACTCAGGGCTGCCTGGACCCCCCTTCCTGAAAGCTTCTGCAGCAGGTTGCCATTCCACTTTGGGCAGGGCAGAAGGAAGGGCCAGGCTTTCACAGGGCTGTGAAGCGCCAGAAAACTGGAAGTTTTCCCACTGTGCTGTAAATGGAGCTGAATGACCTGACTCGGATGAAGGGAGCCCTTGCCTGCGCCTTCCCCTCTGCTTTAAACCAACAGCAAAGTCAGTTGTGAAGTTCTGAGTGATTTGAGAGGTTTGGTGGCTGTGGGATTCTGGTTGGTGGCTGTGGGATTCACTCCCAGCAGGATCACCTGTGCCTGTGCCCTCCAAAAGCCAGTGCAGACCTGCAGTGGAGGTTCCATGTGTCTGGGGTTGTACAGAGCTGGGCTGCTGCCTCCTCCTCATCCTGGGAGCACCCCCGGGGATGGGAATCCTGGGCACTCACTTTGGGTGCCCTGAGAGCCGAGGCAGAGCGAGGTGGGGCTGTAACCGACCGAGGTATGACATGAAGCTGCTCTGAGCGTGTCAGCTGGGACTGCAGGCCTTTAAAATCCTGTCTGTCTGCAAGTGACACTGAGCCCTGTGCTGGGCTGGCCCCGCTGCAGCTGGGGCTGAAACACTTTTGTCTATATTTAGTGCATTTTTCAGATAACCCTCGTTCTATTTTTGGGCTATGTGCTGACTTAGGGCCCCTTCTTGCTCTTGTGCTCAACTGTATCACAGGTCAAAGCCTCTCCATTTTTGGGATCCTCAGGTACTCAAATATTTGGAAGGGGGTTAAGGAGAAGTCAGGCAAATAAGCTTTTTGGCTTCTTCCTTAATATTCCAAAAAAGGCGAGAAAATTGTTTTTTAAGGCATTTTGGTGGAGCAGCTAATCCTGGAAACCATGAAAGGTCTTTGCTAGCTCTCCTTCAGAGAGAAGAAGGAGACTTTCAGAGAAGCAGAAGCCTGGGCTTCATGTAGGAGATAATGGGAGAAGGTGCAGGGGCATCTTCTGCCTGGAGTGGTTTGGTGGTTCTTGAGGGTTTCATCTCCACGTGCAACATGGAGAGAGCAGAGGGATCCAAGGGCAATTTCTGTGAAGGGTCCTTATAAGGCAGCAGTGGCTGGGCTCGGTGACAGCCACCCTCCTGGTGGGAGAGCTTGGCTGGCAGGGCCAGGGTGCCTGCCAAGACCCGATGGAAATGCCTGAGAGCAGGAACCTTCAAAGCAGCCTGTGTTTTGCTCTTTTTAAGGTCAGCTCCTTGGAAAGAGCCATGCTTGGGCAGGCCACTATCCAAGGAGCAAAGTGACAGGCACACGTGTCCCCAGCATCCCTGTGCCAGGGGACAGGTCTTGCTGCTGTGATGGAACAGAGCCAGGATGGTGACACAGGGCCAGGGGCGCTTCACCCGCCTAGGGAGGTCCTGGGCAGTGGAGCCACGATGCCCTGGAGTGGAGCTGGGCACAGCCAGTGCAGTGCTCCTCTGGACCAGTGCCACCACCAAGCTTGATCCAGGCAGGGTGAGCGCTGCAGAGCTGCATCTGGCTGTGGCTGCCACCACACTCACACTCGGCCTGCACCCAGGACCCAGATGACGTAACCCAGAGGCACGGGGTTACCAGGGATTGTGTGTATTTTAATACTTCTCTGTGTATCAAAGGTCTTGGGATGGTGCCCGAAGAGCAAAGGAAAAACTTTCCCCCTGTCCTCTCCTCAAATTTGGAGTCCCATCTCCAATGTAACTGTGATCCTAATTCCTCTCCTGGCTCCAGGGGAGAGTGACATGGTCCTTCAGCAAGGTGCCAAGGTATACACAGCGGGACTCTGCCTCTCATAGTATCTGGGGGAGGATGTTTGAAATGCCACAGAGTCCTTGAGGGCTCTCAGTCCTGTCACCGAGCTCTGCAGTGTTTACCTCCACCCCAGCCTGGCGTGGTGAGACCGGATACACCCAGCTGAGGTCAGCTTAGGGCTCATGGAAGGACAGAGCTGCTGTCTCCCATCTGCCTTGGGGGTGACCTCGGCCCCAGTCTGCAGTTCCCGACCAGCACCGGCAGAGCCTGGCTCACCTAGCACCCCGCCACGGCAGGACCCCTCTCCCTGCCTCTGTGCTGGGCTGCTGGAGGATGCCCTGCCAGCACAAGCAGGTGCTTGGCAGCACCCAGAGCAAACACGACCATTGACGCTGCCCATCCATGACTGCCAGCACATGGAGGTGGCTCGTGCTCAGGTTTTTAGGAGCCGGCTGCACACGAGGCACGGCTCTGTACAGAGGGGCTCGCTCCTGGGCATGCCCAAGGCAGCACAGCTGCAAGGTGGTCTGCTTTTGTGCCTGTGGGAGAGGGGCAGCAGGAGGAGGACCAGAGCCAGGATGAGACCAGGACTCTGCTGGCCTGATTCATCTGAGACCTGCAGGCACTGAAGTCCGATGTCCATCAGCTCATCTCCTGTCAGGCACCAGATGTGCAGTGGTGGGCTGGGAATTTTCTCCACCATGGCCCTAATGTGGCTGTGCACTGCAGTGCTGCCTCCCCAGGCCTGTGCATGTGGCTGTGGCTCAGCCTGAGGGAATAACTACAAACCCCAAACATCTCCAGGGGGGCAGAAAATGGAGCCTGGCCATTTGCAGCCAAGTTGCAGCCCCTCTCTCCAGATCCCCACCCCATGCCTGGCTGGCTGTAGCCACGGTCCCACATCTTACACTGTTCTGGTGTGGCAGCTGCGCTCCTTCTCCAGCCAGGGCCATGACATATCCAGCCGTGCCACTGGTATTGCCCCCAAGCAGAGTTGCTGGCCTGACTGGAAATAGCGCCAGGCTAATTTTACTCTGGATGGTGGTGTATTTTTCAGGTCATTGGGGTGGGTGGTGGGCAGGGCTTGGAGGGGTGTCCTGGGGACATGCTGCGTGCAGGGATGGGCACACACCGGCTCTGCACAGACACTGGGACTTGGGGGAGGCACCCTGGGTGCAGTCACAGGGGATCTGTTCCCTTCGTCTCAGCACAAAACCAGACTGCGGATTAAGAGGAGACTTTAGTGTTCCCTTCCTCCCCTTGATATAGCGAAACCTACACAGGACAGGACATTTATAGCTGCCCTCCCTTATCGGGAGCTCTCTTGGGTTTCACTCTGGGGTGACACCTGGGAGCAAACTTTGGTGCTCCTGGAGGCAGCTGAGAGGAGGTTGCAGAGTCCTCCTGCCCTGCACAGCCCCAGGTTCCTGCAGGCTGGGGCCAGCGTTGGGCAAGGTGGGGGCACAGCGGTGGTGCCAGGCACCTGTAGGACCCGCCTCGTGCCCCTCAGAGCCATCCCACTTCTCTGTGAGCATCAGGCACGGGAGGTCTCTCGGTCTGGCATCACACCACTCCTGTGCCACCTGTGCCATGAGACTCCAAAGACTCTGCCTGGTGCTGCCATAGTCCTTACCACAGTCATGGGAGCTCAACAAGGAAGAAGATCCCTCCTTTGGAAACTGGTGAACTTGCTCCAGGCTCTCCATCAGCTCCTCAGTTCCCTCATCTCCTTATTTCACACCTGGCTTTACAATCTTGTTCCACGAAGGATATCAAGTGATTCTCAAGAGGGTACTGAGAGCAAGGGTCTCTCCAGGGAGAGACTGAGCCAAAGAACCAAATGGGCAGGAAGATCCCAGTGGGGCAGGAATCCTCCCAGCATCATGGACCAGGGAAGCACGTAGTTTTTTCGGTCCCCGGGGAGACCCAGGCAAGGCGGAGGCTCGAGGCTGCAGGAGCAGTGAGGTCCCTGTTCAGCCAGGGCAGCTGCAGAGTGCAGGTTCCCTCCTGGCTGCCTCTCACTGCCGGGACAGGGAGCTCAGACACCGTGGTGGGAGCTGGCCTCTCTCCTGGGCGGCATGTCATGGTCTGAGGACAAAAGAAGAGTCAAGGTGACTCAGCACAAGACAACCATCAGCCCAGCTGGAACAGATCCTCCAAGGCTGAGGATACCACTGAGTGCTGGATAAGCCTGTCCTTGTCCTGGGGACTCTACTCCATCATGAACAACTTAGGTTGTCGAAAATTCACCCATTAGAAAAGGGAAAGCAGAGCAGAGCTGGTGCTGGTGACCTGGCCAGGGCAGCTGAGCACAGCGTGGCCATCCCAAGGCTGCTCCGCCAGCTCCTGACAGCACAAGGTTCCCAGCCCCTTCCTGGGATGCTCTGGGGAGCTCTGCCCCTCCACATCGGGACAAAACCAAACTGCAGGACAGAGAACTCCTCAGCAGAGGGTGACGGGTTCGCTGTTCCCCGCTTTACTCAAACGTTCTTGGATGAGGATGCTAATGGTGAGGCCATGCAGTTTGGGTGGGAGCACAGGTGTCCAGAGGAAAGCCTGATGGAGCAGCCTTGTCTCCACACCAGAACTGGGCTGTGCCACCATATCACCAGGTCAGCGTGGTGGTGTCCAGCAGCAGTGTCCCCTGCGGACACCAGCTGCTGGGGAAGGAGTGGTGTGACCCTGTATCACGAGGTACAAGGACCAAAGGGAAGGAGCATATCTGGATGGCATCAGCAAAGTGCAGGAAAACTGGTCCACCTGGGGCACACCACCTTGACCAATCTGCAGCAAGCCTTAGCTGAACAATCAAGGCTGGGCAGCTACAGAAGAGTGATTTTCTACCCTGTAATTTTCCCATCCCCTGAAATGGAAGACCCAGGTTTCATTTTATTTTATAGTGATTGTCCTGGCTTGAATTTGAGCGTAGGAAATTCCTGCCTCTGTCCGAGGGAGGGATTTAAAATAAAATTGGAACAAATACATGGGACTATGAGCAGATGAAGATGAGGATGAAGTCCTCCATGTTCAGCACTGCCTTGTGCCTCATCCCAGATGGGGTCACAGTTCAGGGTGTGCTCTCCTGGGGCTCAAACAAATCCGCACTGAACTGTGGGAGGCCTGGCTGGGTGATTGTGTTGTTGCTCTTTTATTCAGCTTCAACCCAGCCTCTTTTTCCACTCTTGCCATAGAGGGCTGAGCCACCCCGGCCTGGGTGGATCCCAGGGCTCAGCACTGCTCTGCAACAGGATCGACACCAAGACCTCATCTTGCATGAGACAAATATGTGGCAGGAGTCAAAAGAGCCAGAAATGCTCCCGTGTGGGAGGTGGCAGCTTCCAGGTTGAATCACCCAACCCAGACACACACAGGGCCCCAGCAGCATCACGGCATGACCTGCCCTGACCCAGTGGGCTGCAGCACCTTCAGTGACAAAGGCATGTCCAGGCTTGCACTTCTACTGGCCTGGGGTTGGCTTAGGCAGGATTTAACCCTGACCTTAAAGAGGCCCTGAATGCTGATTCAAATACTCATCTTACTTTTGGGACACACAGACTTGAGGGCAACTTGGGAACGCACTAGAATAAAGCACCACTGAGTGGGCAGAACACGAGGCACCTCATGGCACCTGTCTGGAGGGAGTCACTTCAACCTAGGAGCAGACAGAAGAGCCAGAGACATGTGATCCAAACCCTGGGAAATCCAACTGTCCCGATTTATAGAAGCCACAAAGACATGCCATCACTGAAGCTCCTCAGGAGTGTCAGAGTCTTGGAGGACTCTGGAGTGCCAAGGCTCCCAAGGGTTCCAGGATCCTTGTCTAGCCTGCTTGGAGTCAGAAGGACTACAGGAAGAGCAAGCCTTGAGCCAGGGTCCATTCCTTGCCTCCACAGCATGATGTGCCCTCTGGGCCAATGCACACTCAATGGAGCTCACACTTCCCTCTGTGGAGAACAACTCCCCCATGGAGAACACCCTCCCCTCGGAGAGCACACTACCCTATGGAGCACATCCCACCCCTGTGGAGCACATCCCACCCCTGTGGAGCACACGCCACCCCTGTGGAGAGCACCCCAGCACTGTGGAGCACACCCTACTCCCACGGAGCACAGCCCACTCCTGTGGAGCACATCCCCCCACTACGGCTTATGGCATGAGCTCTTTTGGGGTGAGGCTGGGGGACTCTGGAGGCAACAGCTGCCTCTGGGATCCAGGGAGGCGGGGAATGACGAGCCCCGGGGGATGCGAAGGCTGCCCAGACCGGGGAGCAGGAAGGAGCGGCCGTTCCCTGGAGCAGGGTGGGCAGGCTCCTTCTCCTGGCAAGGTGCGGAAGCTGGAAGCTGGGTATCAGTCACTTTCGAGGAGACCCATCAGGAGCTAAGGGTGAGATGCTCCGTGGCCGGTGGCTATTAATGGGGCAGCAGCTGCGTTCCCCACTCCCTCCCGCAGCGCAGGCAAGGGAGAGTGCAAACCTTTCCCTGCTCTCCTTGCCTGTGCCAGCTGCCTGCTCCCACCGCCGGGCTCCGGCGGAGGTGCCGGGGCGGGTGGCAGTGGCAGGGGGGGACAGGGAGCTGCCGTGTCCAGTCCCACGCCTCACAGGCAGTGACCCCGGCTGCGGCACCCCGGCCGGCAAGGCTGCTCCATGCTGAGACACACACCCCAAAATCGCCTCAGGTCAAATTACCGGGCTCATCTCAGCAGCTGCTATTTCCTTCTGTCCCCGAGCCAAGCGAGGAGCTTGTGGAAAACAAGGAGGTGTCAGTCCGGGGTGCCCTGAGTCAGAGCGCCGCCGGGCCGGGATCCCGGGGCTGCTGGCGAGGGGCTCAGCAGCGTCCGCAGCCAGAGGGACACCCCGCCCCGCCGGCCGCTGCTGCGAGAGGCGGCCAACCTCTCCTCTGGTCACTCCCCCCGATATCTGCCTCCCTGGGCAGCCTTCCCGACCGGACACTGCTGCCTGGCCCAAAGCCAGTTTGCAGCCCTGTTTTTCAAAGTTGTTTTGGTGTCTCCTGGCAGAAAGCTGCTGGTGACCCAAATTCTAAATATAGAAGCAAGCCCATTTTTTATACGACAAAGGCAAAACCTCCGTTCATTGTTGGGAAATAGGTCTTTTTGTCAGAGAAGTGCAAATAGAACACCCGGATTTCTTTCCAGTGAGGTCACCTCCTGGCTGTGGTCATTCCCAGAGGGCACTCATGGTATTTGTTCTAGGTAAACTCCTCCGTGCTCCTCCACTGCTGGAAAGCCACACTCAGAGCCTCAGGCAAAGCCCAGGCTCTTCATGGACCGTCCCCATCCCAGGTGCTGGGCAGTTTCTCTGGGATGAAAGTGTGTCATGAGGCCATCCTGCTGCCCTATCCCATGGCAGAGCAGCTGGGGAGCCAGGCCCCGTCTCTTCCCCTCACCCTTGGGTGCTATGTGGGCTGTGGGTGTCTGTGGGTGGCACAAGGAGGTTTTATGGGGCTGGAGGGTGGTGGTTGCCCCATAGGTATGATCATCAACCACCTGCTCTGCTCCTCGCTCAGGTTACTGTCTCTCGTCCAGGCCACGCAGCACAGAGCAGCTCCTCCCCACTGCAGACAGTCCCGGTCCCACACGTGTCCCAGGGGAGGAACTGTCCCCAGCCTTGAAACAGCCACAGGTTCCCAGTGCAGGCCAGGGAGCTGGGCAGAGGTCTCTGTGCCCACTGGGGGCCGAGGCAAAGCCCTGTGCTGGGAGCAGGGGGGTGCTGGGAGCAGGGGGGTCCCGGCCACCAGGCAGCAAATGACCAAAGTCGGTAACAAATCCCATTTACCACTCACCTGAGCTGCACCGCATCCACTGCCTCCAGCAGGGCCTGAACCAAACCTCCCACCTGGCTGTGAGACTGGCCAGACACAGCTGTGTGTCCCTGCCAGCATCCCTTTGATGCCAGCAGAGAGGAGAAGGAAGAGGGAGGAGACACTGCTGTGGAGCCCTGTGGACCTGGGATGGAGACCACCTGAGCCAGCCAGGTCTCGGGCATCTCTGTGAAGGGCAAGGCATTGGGGGAGAAGCCACTCTGAGCCTGTGCCTCATGGACCTTACTCTGGCCACCAAACCCCAGCAAGACCACTGAGGCTTCTCAGGAACTGGTAGTGTTTCCCAGTTTAAGTAAGGAGCACAACTCTGTCCCCAGTGCCACCACTCAAGGGACCAGGAGGGCTCCCAAGGAGATCAATGAGGATTGTTAATGATGTGAAACAGTGCACGTTGCATTTTCTTGATCTACAAAACACAAACAACTTCAGGCAGGAGCTTCCAGGCAAATACATCCCAAAGGACAAGCAGCATGAAAACAGCCACCTGAAGAGCTGAAGTGTGGCACATACAGACACCAGAGGTGTGTGTGGGTGATTGGTGGCACCTTCCAGTCCCCTTCACTGTGGCTGGGTGGGTGTCTGGGCATATCCCTGGGGCCCTGGAGCGGATGCCCCAAGGGCTCTCAGCAGGGTGGGGGAGGCTGGGACAGGGTGGCTAGGGGAAGGAGAATGAGCAGCTTCTGCTCATTCATAAAGACCCTGACATTAGCTCAGTTGGTCAGAGCATGGTGCCAATAATGCCAAGGTGAGGCCTTGATCCCCGTATGGGCCATTCACTTTGGAGCTGGACTCGTCGGTCCTTTTGGGTCCCTTCCAGTTCAGTATATTCCGAGATTCATTTCCCTGTTTTCTGCTGTTTGGCACAGAGCCTGTGTTGAAGGACTGCCTCTGTACACTGCACATGTACTTCCTCATTAACTGCTCTTCCCAACCTCAGCTAACGAGCACCCAGCTCACGGTATGGCAGCAAGCCCTGTGGCTTGCTCAGATTGTGGTCTGCAGGCACCTGGGAGCTGCAAGGACTGAGCCAGCTGCTGACCCATAGCCCCAGGACATGGCTGGGAAATGTTTCTTCAGGTGCTCAGCAGCTACCTGGTGACCTCAGCATCACCAGGAGGAATGGCTGGGGCAGAGCTCCCTGGGCCTGGGGAAAGCTCATGTCAGGGATGCCAGGAGCAGCATCTGCTTGGGATGCAGCAAGGTCACCCTAGGGACCTGCAGGGAAACCAGAGCAGGCAGCTGGGGCTGGAGGGGTGCCCTGGGACCCCCTTCTCAGTCAATGCCAAATGCTGGAGACATGTTCTTGGAGGGCTTTGCAAAGACCCAAACATACTTTTATTTCCTGATCTCTTATTTTTCTAGAAGTTTTGGGTAGCTGGACCAAGCATATTTTTTTTAATAAAGGACAGGTAAATGGGGTTTGGAACTAGATGATCTTTAAGGACCCTTGCAACTCAAACCATTCTATAATGAGCACCCAGCCTGCTTTTCATGCCATTTGTTGGGTGAAATGAAGCACGTGCATTGCACACTGGTCCTGCACCTTGCCAGAGGCTCTCAGTGCTGCTGCCAAAACCTCCTGCATGTAGCCAGCGTGATCACCTTCCTATTTTCAGCCATCACCCAAATTCACTGAGTGCCTCCAGTTAGGTACCTGAGCAGCAGAGCCCGAGGCACCTGCTGGGGTGGACTCATGCTGTGACACACCAAGGCCCCAGTTAACTCCCCATTACCTGCGGGCAGGTGAGCTGCAGTCAGCTGCTTGCTCGTCCTTTCCAGGCACAGCCACCTCAGGCCGTGCAGCTCAACTCAGCGTGACTTTCCCAGCGACCGGAGAGCCAGGGCCATCCAGGAGTCAAAGCCAGGTCATGCCCTGTGTCCCCCCCACCTCAGGATGCCACAGGGAAGGCACTGTGGTTTCCTTTCCCTTACTCAGTGTCAGCAGACGCTGCTGTCCCTGGGCACCGAGGGGGGTCCCTCCAGGCTCTCCTTGCTATCCCCACGCACGGACAGGAGTCACAGTGATGTGGACCCCAACTCAGCACTGCAGGCTTTCAGGCACATGAGGGCTGGGCTACCACGGCTTCCTGCCCGCTGCACCCTGTGCCAGCAAGATTAAAGTCATTTCCCGCTGTCACACAGCACAGCTGCCACCCACTGCCAGAGCCCCCGACCACAGCCCCTGGCCGGGCACAGCAGGGCCTGGCAGCCAGTGCTGGTGGCCTCAGGCTGCTGAGAAGCTCCTTCCTCTGCTTCACCGTCTGTACAGCAGCTTTCCCAGCAGTAAATCACTGGGGCAACACACTGCCCTGGGAGGGGACTGCCATCCCCTTTTGGCAGTAGAAGACCAGGGCAGGGTGCAGCAGAGACTGAAGCATTTCCCATCCCTGTGGGAATGGAGAGAGGGTCATCCCATTTAAACGGCACGAATGGGGCAGTTTACCCCGGAACATGTTTCACATAACAAGATTCATTCTGCTGCTTTTATTTATATCCCCTCCTCTATGGCAGGGGGGCCAAAAGTTGGTTTTTTTTT
>NW_008236246.1:541167-542079 GCF_000691975.1 Corvus brachyrhynchos | reverse complement strand
AGGAGCCATCTTGTAATCACTCCCTGTGGAACCAGGACTAGCAGAAGCAGCAAAATGAACCTGCATGGGCAGCAGGAGCTCCTGGCTTCGGGCAGGGACCAGGCTGTGGGTTAAGTGTGGCTATGCTGTAACTCCTGGGTATCTTCTGCAGATTATCCCCTGCTATGCCCAGCAGTGCTGGGCACCTCCAGCTCCTTGGGCATTAACTGAAACTGCCATGGCCAGCTCAAAATGCCCACTATGGACATCCCAAATAAGTGGATTTTCTTTTTAGGACTGTTCCAAGCTTCATAGGCTTCTGCTCCCCTCCTGGCCAAGTGGTGTGGGAGCTCTGCAGGGTGGCAGCTCTCCTCCCGAAATGGTTTACACTCTTCTGCAAGATCCTTCAATTACAGAAGACTAAATGCTATTTAATTTGTGACCTCGTGTTGAATAAGACACAATTAAATTCTACCTCTTGTGAATTTTCAATGGGGAATTCTCACCTGCGATGCCAGATGAGTCCTAACTGTTCCATGCATGACTCAGACACCCAAATTGCTCCATTAATGACTGTTTTAATAAATGTTCTATCTTTATACAGACAATATCCTGCCCTGTGACAAGCCTGGCACGACGTCAAACCAAACCTGGGTCCCATGGTCACCCCATGCTGAGGAAGGCAAACCTGGTGATGCCAAGGACCCTGAGGGACTGTGACACTCCTGGGATGTTCCTGGTGTCGGTCTGCAGGAGCCCCCTGAACCCGCTCTTGTCTCGCAGGTGGGTAATGGTTGGGTGGCACATCCAGGGGTTTCAGCCCCAGCCCCCTCACTCGTGTCCCGCAGCAGTGAGAAGGGAATGGGTGTCTGGGCAGCCTCCAGCCTCTGTCCCTTCCCTTCGGCAGGGGCCACCACATCCCCCGCCCCCCTC
>NW_008236246.1:536120-539940 GCF_000691975.1 Corvus brachyrhynchos | reverse complement strand
TGGCTTATTGGAAAAGGAATGGGAATATATAAATATAAGTATATGTTAATCGATGAAATATGTCATAGAATCACAGAGTGAGTCGGGTTGGGAGTGACCTTAAACATCATCTCGTTCCAACCCCCTGCGGGGGCTGTCCTGGCAGGGACACCTTCCTATACTATATACTATATAAAATACAGTATATATAGTATACTATATAAAATACATTTGTGTAAAGAATATAAATAGATGTAAATCTCTAATGCAGAAAAGTATTACCTATTTAACTTAGTTCCAGCAAATCCTTGGTGCTTTGGAATTCTGCTGTCTTTAGATCTCAGTTGTCTTTGTAAATCCCACCAGTTTTAATGAGATTCAGACGTATGCTTTGGTATTTTTATTGAGTTTAGTTGTGCTGCCCAGGAAGGGGCCGTGCGTGGCAGGGGGAGGGTGCTGGCAATGCCAGGCTGAGGTTTGTGCCGTGGGGCAGCTCCACCACATCCCAGGGTGCTGCACCCAGGAGTCCCTCAGGTACCACACACAGCATCCCCTTCTGTTATTGCTGCTCTAAGGGCACCTCCTTTGAGACAGCTCAAAACAGTCCTAAAAGGGCAACTTTCCTCTGGATTTTGTGTCTCTCACCTCAGCTTGGGTGACCCTGGCAGGCCCTGGAAACTAATCCTCCTCCCATCTGGGGGGACTCATTGTGGAAAAACTTGGACTTTGTGGAGTGTAGAAAAGGGTTAAAAAAGGACATTATTGCTCTTGTAATTCTTTTATGCACATACATACACATTTTTGTGTAGGGGAGCTACAGCCCTGTCAGAGCACGTGGGCAAAGAGACTGGCACCCTGGGATCCCAAAATAGTGGATTAAACTGTCTCCCTTGAGCCCAGCAATACCCAGTGCTGAAGTGGCACCAAAGAGGACTGAGCTGGGTGGCTGCCAAGTGCTATTGCTTGTTTGGCCAAGGTTTTGCTGGGGTAGGAAACCATCCCAGAAACCCTCCCAGAAACAGGTGTTGGGCTCTGGTACAGGACTGTGCTGGACCTCCTTTCCCACCAGGCTTAATCTATAGAGTGCCAAGAACTGTGTTGTTTTGCTCTAAAATAAATCAATAAATCTTTCCTCTCCTTTTATATTCCCCCCCCTCCCCCCAAGAAAAAAACCCAAACAACAAACCTACAACAAAAAAAGACAAAAGCTGTCTGCTGTAGGTCACTGTCACTGTTGGGCACCTGTTGCATCAAACTGCTGCTTATCTGGCTGAACACAAAAGGAAAAATACAAAAGTGTCTCCCCAGATAATAAAATGGTAACAGCTGCTTGTAATAAGACTGGAAAACCCTGTGACATAAACTTGTGTCTAAGGGGTTTTTGATGCTGACTGCACAGCGAGTGGGGCACTGGGTGGGCTTGGGGGGAGCTGCTGGGCAGCTCGGGGTGTTTGTGGTGTCCAAGTACTGCTCAGCCTCTGTGATTTATGGAGGCTGTGAGGTTGGGCTGCTCCCTCCCAGTGTGCAGCTCCTCGGGATGCTTCGCTCCCTGGGATGCTTCACCCAACGCATCCCAGAGAAGAAGGTTCTAAAATTTCATAGCACAGCTCATGGCAAATCTAAAATTTCCTGGGTCCTGCCAGCCACTGGCAGATTTTCCAGGACTCTGTGTGATGATATCAAACAGCACAAGGTCACATTTGTCCTTGGAGTAAGGACCTTCCTGCAGCAGTGACACAAGAGCCGGTGTGCATGCAGAGACCAGCTCCGGGAAAAACATTTCCCCCTCATTCTGCAGGGTCCTTCTCCTTCAGGCAGGATCTGGAGGAGCATGTGGGAACTCCAGTCCCTGCTGAGACCCTGGACTGGCTGAGGAAAGCCCTTCCAGGTCCTGTCCTGGTCTGCCATTAATAAGAAGAGTCTCATGATGAAGAGTTCTGTAGGGATTTTTCAAACTGTTCTGTGCCTTTCCCCCCCTCTACTCCCCTGATCTGCCATGGAAGAGGCTCTGGCTGTGAATCAGCCTCTGTTTTGCTGGAATCAGCCTGTCTGTGCCAGCAGCACCTCGGGGTGCAGCTCTGCCCCTGTGCCCAGGGCTCCCCCAAGGGAATCCCATCAATGGG
Organism: Corvus brachyrhynchos; assembly: GCF_000691975.1. Classification (NCBI taxonomy): domain Eukaryota; kingdom Metazoa; phylum Chordata; class Aves; order Passeriformes; family Corvidae; genus Corvus; species Corvus brachyrhynchos. Next base: position 537,838 of record NW_008236246.1, on the reverse strand, counting down.
CCTGCTGGCAAAGCAACGGGATCAGCTGGACCTGTGGCACAGTTGTTGTGGGACCAAATGCATCAATTCAGCCCCGCCAAACTGTCCCAGGCAGGTGTCTGCCAGCTCTGGTCCCTCCCTTGATGGGCATGGAGAGAGGACAGCACAGGGATGATTCACTGGTCATTTCTGGGGTGACGAGCAGAGCTCGCCTGAGCTGCCCAGCTGCCGGACCCCCTTCTCCTGTGTTTTGTGTTTCTGTGCCAGGTTTAGGATTTTTGTACATCCAGCACAACGAGCCTGTGAAATGCTTGTCTGATTTAGGTAAAACGAGTTGAAAATCCCATTTCCCAAGTGGGTTGGAGGAAGGCACCTGATTTGTACCTCTGCCGCCTGCCGGGATGCCTGCGCGGGGTATTCTTAGCTGTGCCGAGGAAGGAGCGCTCCTGCGCCTGCCAGCAGCATCCCTCCCGCCCAGTATTTATGGAAAGTTTCAGGGAGCCTGTTGCCATTTCCAAGGGGAGTTGCTGTTGTTCTTGCAGACTGTGACTTTTGAGAGCTGCCAGTCCCGCGGCGCTGCAGCTCCTGCCCCGGCGAGCTCCTGGCGCATCCCAGGGCTTTGCTGCCGATGCTGTTCCCTATTCTTAGCTCCTGGGGTTATTTGCAGCCACGGTGACTCAGAAAACGAATTATTGTGTCGAGGTTTCTGAAGGGGAAAAAATAACTTGATGCATTGTGGTTTCCTTACTTCCACTTTAACTTCTAATATTTTTAATACCTTCTGGCTTGTTGTAAAAGGCTGTTGGACTTTGTGGAAGGATTCTGATAAACATAATTCATTTAGAAACTCATCTGTCCCCAAGTGAGCGTCCCTGGTGGGCTGTCCCCTTGTGCTGGCAGTGCCTGGGATGGGGCTGACATGCCGAGTAAGGGGCTTGTGGAGGCCTGGGAAGGATGGCAGCTGTCCTGTGGTGGTGGCCCCAGCTCTGGCAGGGGACAGGAGGTCAGTGTGTGGTTTCTGGGGCAGCTCAGACCCAAGGATGTGGTGCACAGGGAGTCCCCTTATGTCCCGAGGGGGGACACCTGGGACACACCTCCCCCACAGATGTGGGGCACCTGCAGACACAGGACAGCTGGAAGAAGGGACCTGAGAGGAAGAGAAGCCACGTCCTAGTGCAAACTGGCTCCGTGGGCACCACCTCTGCCTGGTGACGAGGCACAGCACTGATTTCAGTCCCTGTCAGGGACACAGTTGGGTCCCTCCTGTGCTGCAGTTCCCATGGAGGCTGCCGGCCCTCCATTCCCTGCTGTAAATGGGGCAAATGTTTGCTGCAGGGAAAGCAGAGGCTTTCCAAATACCTGGATAAACTTCAGAGCTTGATCTGCTACTGGCTGCCCCAGCCAGAGAAATGCTTGCTGGAACCTCCAGGGACTGAGGTGGCACGGGGCCATCTCACTGTCTGGGTAGGAGCCAGCCAAGGAGTCTTTTGCCTCATGAAGGGTTGAGCAGGTCACCCTGAGCTCTCCATGGTGAGCTGATGGAGGAGCTTGGTGGCTGCCAGGGAGGGTCTGGAGCAGTTCAAGGCCAGGAGCTGCTCCCTTCTAGGGGGGCTGGGAGATTGCAGACTCACAGACTGGTTTGGGTTGGAAGGGACCTTACAGAGCATCTCATCCCACACCCCTGCCATGGGCAGGGACACCTTCCACTAGACCAGGGTGCTCCAAGCCCTCTCCAACCT
>NW_008236246.1:531673-535401 GCF_000691975.1 Corvus brachyrhynchos | reverse complement strand
AGCTCTGCAGGTGGGGTCTCACCTGAGTGGGGCAGAGGGGCAGAATCCCCCCTCACCCCTGCCCACGCTGTGGGGTCAGCCCAGCACAGGGTTGGTTTCTGGGCTGCCAGTGCCCATGGCCAGGTCACATCCAATTTGTCACCACCAGCACCCCCAAGTCCTTCTCGAGGGCTGCTCTCCACCCAGCAGCCCCAGCCTGTGCTGGTGTGGGGCTGCCCTGACCCAGGTGCAGGACCCTGCACTTGGCCTGGCTGAACTTCATGAGGTTCACATGAGCCCACTCCCCCAGCCTGCCCAGGACCCTCCGGATGCCCCATCCCTTCCCTCTACTGAATTGACTGCTCCACGCAGCTCAGTGTCATCCACAAACCTGCTGAGAATTTTGGAGATCAGAGCTTCATCCTGCTTCTTTAATCTGAGTTTTTCAGAGGAGACAGGATAAAGTGAGGGCAAGGATTAATGCTCACTTTGGCCCTTGACTGCCTTTTGGCCTCGCTCCTCCCTTCACCCTGCAGGTTTGATCCTGAAGGCTTTGCCAGGAGCCCCCTGCAGCTCCCTGGGCACCACCATGGGGCTGATCCTGCCACTGTAGCCCACCCATGGCACAGATTCCCTTGCACCAGTAAAGGGGTCAGGGCCACCCCACGCTCCCTGTCTCAGAGAGGGTGACAGCTGGTGATTTACTTGAATCCTTCAGGGAATGAGCCTTTCAAATTATCCATTTCAAGTTTTGCTCTTAGGGGAGCTTTTAACTCTCTCCCACTTCCTCCAGAGCTATGGCAGCTGCCTGTGAGCCCCTGTGCCTTAACTTAAGAAGTTAAATTTGGGAGAGGGGACAATCGAAAATAATAGTGTCTGTTGTGTCTTCGGAAAAGAGAAATTACCTCTGGGTTGCGGTGGGCACCTGGGGAGTCCAGACACCTTACTCCCATTGCCTGCATCCTGTGATTTTCTGGGGACCAGTCCCTAAGCAGGGGGGTGCTCTGAGCTGTTCCTGGGGGATCAGCTTTCCTGCTGTCCTGTGAAAGCTTTTGTCATGTTTTAACAAAAGAAAACTAAAAGGTTTTGGCTGGGTCATTGGGCACTTGACTTTGAGCTTGCTGGAGGACGAGCCCCTTGCAGGGGGCTCCCAAAGCCAAGCCTGCAGAGCATGGGAAGCACTCACTGCTGCAAGACTTTGCTTTGGCAACAGCAAAATCCCTGCGTGGCTCAGCCCCTGTCCTGCGGTAGCTGCTCGGGTGCTTTCTGGGTGACCCTCCCCTGGCAACCAGACTGGGGCCCTGACTTCCCCTGTCCCTGTGTGCCCGCTCTTGTCCCTAGCTCTGCTGTTGGGTGACACCCATGTCTAGCAGGGAAAAAGACTGACAATTGCATGAGGTAGGTCAAGAGCATTGACAGTGTCCTCCCAGCATGGCAGGCTTGGGGCACAGCCCAGGGACCCTGCAGTCCCCAGCCCCAGAGTGTCATCCTGAGGACCTGCCTGGGGACACTGGGGTCAGCTTTGGCTCAGCACTTCTGCCAGCCTGGAAACGCCCCAGCTCAATAAGCACATGAGCCCACTCGTGGCCTTGCCCTGAGCCAGGGCCATGGTGGCCTTGGGGGACTGGAGCTCCCTGGGACCCCTGTGCCTGTCACGAGCTGCCCCAGTCCCTCCTGCCCGGGCACCTGGGGAGGAGCAAAGAGTGGGAGACTCTGGGACATCACCAACAGGGACCTGGGAGCTGTGGAGTTTCTGTCACAATTAGATATCTAATAAACTTCTTAAATAAATAATATTAATGTCATATTAAAAGCTATTTACTGACTAGGTGAGTGCTCAGGCCAGGTGCCCGGCTTCCAGGCAGAGCTGGCGTGGTGAAGCTGTGGCTGCGTGCCACAGCCCTCAGGGCTGGCCAGGGTGGCCTGTGGCAGCCTGGCCTGGTGGGGGATGGATGCACATGGGCATCGTGGGGGAGGGAAATCCCACTGTGCTCGGCGTGGAGCACACCAGAGTCCCTTCAAAGCCCAGCCGGGCATCAGCCCCGCCTCGTGTTTTTTCCCTAACTTACATTATTATGCTTTACTGATCCAGGTAAAGGGGCTGATTTAACTGGGAGCACTGGAGGGTAACAGAATGGCCGAGGCCTTGCTGTGGTTGTGGGGTCAGAGAAACAACTCTGTCATGTCTCAGTGCCCAAACCCTCCCTGCTCAGTGGCTCCAGGGGCAGCCAGGGACCCTCTTAGGACACAGAGAGTCCTTCCTGACCTCTGATTCTTCCTGGTGGGAGGCTCCATGAGCCTCAGCCGAGCCATCCCAGAGTGAGTAGGAAGCTGCTCTGGACCCCTGAGCAGTCTGCAGTGGGGCACAGCTGTGGCTCATGGTCTGCCTCATGCCTCTGGGGCAACTGGAGTCACCAGGGGCTTGAGACCTGCCCTAGGGGACAGGTAGTGTCACACTGCTGCCCTGGCCGTGCCAGGGAGGGAGAGCTGGGTGTTGCAGGGCTGCTTCATGCTCATTGACTCTCTTCTGCGTCTGGGAGTGGTGGAGATCAGAGCCCCTGAGGTCCAGGAGATCCTATCCAGGGGAAAGGCTCCTTTGATTTCTCATTCTCTGCCTTGTAGAGCAGATGTTGTTCCTCCTGAGGCACATGAGAGACTGCAAAAGGTGTTGCCATCCCACAGGGATGAATAAAAGAGTGCCTGAGCCCCAGAACTGCAGTGCCCATGCCAGCCACCTTCCCAGGGTGCTGGGACTGGGGAAGCCACTTCCCTGGGCAGCAGGGCTGAGCTAGAACTTGAGCTGCCGGAGGACTGGGGTGTGTATGCACACATGGTGCCTCCTGTACCCTTCCCATTCCACGCTGCCTGGAGCAGATGGAGTTTCCCCTGGCTGGAGGATCACTCACAAGCTCCATGGCCCCTTGGTCAACAGGGCCATGAACTGGGGCTTTGCCCTTTGAATGCACCCACATCAGTGTGCCAAGCACTGTCCCCTCTCACTGCACTGAGCTCCTGATGGCATTTTAGGCCTTTTAATGCCATAAATGTCTTTAATGTCTCTGGACCAAAAGGCACACAAATAACACACAAGTAACACTCTGCACCTTTTGGCTGCCATTCCCGTGCCTTGCCAGGAGCTTGGCATTCATTTATGAAATTAATGAGTGCTGACCTCCCCCCACGCTGGAGGGAATCTGCTTCCCCAGGGGTAAAACAGTGATGAGCTGAGCAGAGATGAAGCAGAGACCCACAAAGGGCTGGGGTGAGAGGCTGGATGTGAACAACACTGTGAGCCAACAGCATCCTGGGCTTGTCCCCTCAGTGTGGGCAGCATGGGAGGGGAGGATTCTGCCCCTCTGCCCCGCACAAGTGAGACCCCAACTGCAGAGCTGCCTCCAGCCCTGGAGACCCAACATCAGGAGCACGTGGAGCTGCTGCAGTGAGTCCAGAGGTGGCCATGGAGATGCTCCAAGGGCTGGAGCCCCTCTGCTCTGGAGCCGGGCTGGGAGAGCTGGGGGTGCTCACCTGGGGAAGAGAAGGCTCCAGCAGAGCTCAGAGCCCCTTGCAGGGCCTAAAGGGGCTCCAGGAGAGCTGGAGAGGGACTGGGGACAAGGGCATGGAGGGACAGGACACAGGGAATGGCTTCCCACTGCCAGAGGGCAGGGATGGATGGGATATTGGCAATCGGGAATTGTTCCCTGGGAGGGTGGGTAGGCCCTGGCACAGGGTGCCCAGAGCAGCTGTGGCTG
>NW_008236246.1:527918-531643 GCF_000691975.1 Corvus brachyrhynchos | reverse complement strand
TGGACGGCGTTGGGAGCAGCCTGTGCTAGTGGAAGGTGTCCCTGCCCATGGCAGGGGTGTGGGATGAGATGCTCTGTAAGGTCCCTTCCAACCCAAACCAGTCTGGGATTCTGTGGCAACACTGTCCTCACCCTGCCTGCTGCCAGGAACTTTGCATGTTTGCCTGACTTAGGGACAGTGTCTGGCTCTGTCCCTGCCAGCTCCTGGGGATGGGTCTCCTGGGACACCCCACCCAGGATGGGAACACACTGCAGGGCGTGATGCAGGTGGGGGCTGCAGGACACAGGCACCCAGCCCTTCACTGCTGCTTTCAGGTATGACACCAGCTGGGACAGCCCATGGCACAGGTCAGTGCCAGAGCCACCGTTTTGCTGTCCCCTTGAGCCCAGCTGAGCCCCTGGGATGCAGGAGGGCCACACTGCTGGCCTGCTTTAATGTCCTATTCCTTTTTCTCTCCCTTTTACAGGCCTTTGCACTGCAGCCAAGTGAAGAACCTCACAATTGCACTACGCACCGCTTAGCTCTGATTTCTCTGGCAGCCAAACATCTCTGTCACCAAGACCTCGAGGGCTGTTTTTCCCCTCCCTGCCCATCTCTCCTGTGTCTGTGCCTGGAAGCTGGTGCCCAGCAGTAGCTCTATCTCCCCGTCCATCCTGCTGGACTGCTCCCCACCATGTTTCAGCGTCTCACCAGCCTCTTCTTCAGTGACAGCAGCACACCAGAGGGCCTAGAGGAGCCCAAACCCTTTGTTGAGGAAGAGGAGGAGGAAGATGGCTGGCTCATAATTGATCTTGCAGGTGAGGAAAGTGACAGAACTGGCTTCCTACAGCCTCTGCTGCACCTTGTCTCTTCAGAGCTGGGCAAACCCTTGAGATGTCAGCAGATGAGCTTACACCACACGGGAGCAGCTCTGCCCTTCATTTTTCCTCCCCTGGTCCCCATGCCCTGCTCATGGTGCCCAGCCCTGTGGTCACTGCAGCAGCCCCTGACCTGCTCCTCCTTTTTCCCTTTCCTCTCCCAGTGATGGTTCTCAACTTTCTGCCAGTGTGGGAGCAGCATCAGCATCTCCAGCTGGGGTTGCTGCTGCCCTGAAGCCTCCAGGTGCCTCCATGCACCAGCCAGGGAGGTCCCCCGGAGTTTTGCTGTGATCCTGCCCGCTGGGGGTCGGTGGGGTGGGGGACCCAGCCCTGGCAGGCTCTGCCACCGGCTGTGGCACTGCCATGGCCCGGGCTGAGCTGTGCCCAGGACAGCACTTCTCCAGGAGGAGCCAAGCTCAGCTGCTCCCTGCCCTGCCCCTGCTGAAAGCAAACCAGGAGCCTGTTCCCCTGGGAGACCCCAGTCCTGGGGCGCTGGTGGGGGCGTGGGGTTGTGCCCATGTGAGGGCAGGTGGCAGTGGTGCCTGCCTGTCCCAGCTGGGGATGTGCCACCAGTGATCTGGCCATGTTTGGGTCGTTTGAGAGGAGTAAATCTCAGCTCCATGGGGGTTATCTTCCCAAGTTATTCCCACTGCCCATGCCAAGCACAAGGGATGTTTGGCACCAGGTCCCTGTACCTAGAGAGCCCACAGGGCTCCCCATTCCCAGAGCCATCCAGAGCCCTGTTTGACACTAACCAGGCAGATTGAATTCCTCCTGTGCAGATCTTCTCCTGCTCTGTTCAGACCTTGGAGTTTTTGTTGTAGATTGATGACTCAGCCAATTGCAATGATGTTTTTATGACCTTTTCCTTGCAAATCCAGCAGCAGTAAGAGCTGTGCAGGAGCTCCTGATGGCCATGCTCTGCTTTGGTAGCCCCTGGTTGGTTGTGACACCCCAGCCTACGGGACCACAGATGTATCCTGCAGGTTTAGGAGGAGGGTTTTGTCCTCCCTCTTGCAGGCAGCAGGTCACTGAGCAGATGTTCTCTGCCTGTTCCCCATGCTTGTTTTTGTGATTCAAGTTGTTCATTAGGGTTTTTTTCCATATGCAGTGACCTGGAGAGGGGACCAGAGCAGGGATGAGCCTGGGATGGGGCGTGGTGTGGGCAGGGGCAGCTGTGGAGGATTCCCTGTCCTCTGGGCATTCAGGTGACTGTCCAGGGAGGGTCACGGCAGTGCCATGGCAGGGGGTGTTGCAAGGAGGTCCCTGGAGCAGCAGGCACACAGCCACCACGTGTCGGGGCCAGCTGGCAGCAGCTGCAGTGAGCCTAAAGCATGGCAGGAGGAGCCAGCAGCTTCCCCAGCCAGAGAAACGCTACTGTGAGCCCTGATCCCTGGGTCGAGATGCAGATGGCTCAGAGGGGACCAGGGCTTGACTCTGGCACAAAACACTCCCATGTTGCTCCAGTGAAGTGCCTCGGCTCTCAGTGCAGCGCTGGCTTCCAGTAGTGTCTGCCAGTGAATGCCACCCCACTGCTAATTCAGCTGCAGTCTGTTCCCACAGCAGTCCCTGAGCAGTGGGGGACCCGATTCTTTCAGCCCTGTTTTTGGGGCTGGAGTTATATCAAGCACTCCAAGAACCAAACGCGGAGACTCCAGCCCCATCCTTCCCCTTGGAGCTGTGGTGGCCAGCAGCAGCTCCCGGCCTGGCTCGCTCTCAGCAGCAGTGGCAACCTAGGGAGCCTCTGGGTTTGCCCCCTGCCAGCCTGGTCATTGCCCCCTGTGTTGCAAAATGCACCCAAACTACTCTGCCCTTCCCGGAATGTTTCTGATGCCATTCCTGCCCCCTTGCTTAGCCTGGCTCTGCTCAGCACCCAGGGAGAGAGCAAAGAGCACTTCCCAGGATGTGGCTGCATCACTGAGGTACTTGAGGAACCCCAAATATTGCTTGTGACATTAAAACCCACCTTGGCGAAGGATGGGGACAGGGTAGCCCTGTGCTCCTCGTGCCCACAGACCACTCCTCGTGCCCACAGACCACTGGGAGTGCTGCTGGCCCGGGGATGCTCCAGCCGGGCTCGGTGGCTGTCTCCAGGCTGACAAACAATCTTCAGCCTGGCATGTCAGCAACTATTAATAGACTGATATCCTCTGACCTGGAGAAAGACATTCTCGTGTTTGCAAGGCCAGCTGTGGCCTGTCCTGAGCCCTGGGCTGGAGCATCAGCTGCAGGAGGAGCTGGGGATGCACGGAGCCAGGAACACCCGGCCCCGTGCTCTGCATTTCTCCATGCAAGAACAGCTTCATCTGTGCTTCCTCCTGCTCCCTCACCCAGCTGCAGGGTCACTGTGTCCGTATAGATACTGCACTGCCTCCCCCCTCACCAGTTCCCTGAAATCCCCCTGATGAGTCTGGGAATGGGTGTGGGCATCTCAGCATTAGGTGCAGGCTCCCGTCCCATTGCAGCACCAGGAATTCCAAGCACAGGCAGCCTAGAAAAGCACCGGCCCAAGGCAGAGATGAGGAAGGGAAGCCGGGGGATGGGTCAGCTTCTGGATCAGCCGCTCAAAATTTGGCCTCTAACAGGCTGGAGTTGAAGGCACAGTGAAAACCTTTGCTGAAGAATTTACTCCCATGATTTCTTCCAGAGAAAAGGTGTGGACTGTTTTTCTGCTCTGTGTGTGCTTGGTTTCCATGTTTGCGGAGTGCTGGGTGGTGTTTGTGAGCAGGGGCGTGTCGGCGCTCCCCCGGCCCGGCCCGGCCCGGCTCAGGTGCCATCAGAACGGGGAAAGCAGCGTTTCTCACTGGCTGAACTTCTGCTCTCATTTTGAGAAGAAAAAAAAAAAAAAAAACAACAAAACAACCGCTG
>NW_008236246.1:525990-527806 GCF_000691975.1 Corvus brachyrhynchos | reverse complement strand
TGATGGACGAGAGTTGGTTTGTCACCCCTCCCCCCTGTTTTACTGCAGAGGAGCCCGGCCCCGACGGCGTGGGGAGCAGCCCCATGGAGGACCTGCTCATCGAGCACCCCAGCATGTCCGTCTACGTCACCAGCACCCTCGAGGTGGATGGGGAGGGCCCCGAGGACGATGCTGCAGCGTGAGTGCACTTTGAGGGTGTTTGGGAGGCCGGCAGCTCTTTGTCACCCCTCCCCCCTGTTTTACTGCAGAGGAGCCCGGCCCCGACGGCGTGGGGAGCAGCCCCATGGAGGACCTGCTCATCGAGCACCCCAGCATGTCCGTCTACGTCACCAGCACCCTCGAGGTGGATGGGGAGGGCCCCGAGGACGATGCTGCAGCGTGAGTGCACTTTGAGGGTGTTTGGGAGGCCGGCAGCTCCAGCACCCACTGAGGGATCAGGGGTGGATGGTCAGTGCTGCCATCCCAAATCCCCACCTACACCCAGGAATGTTTCACCCATGGACGTAGTGGGGCAGTGGGGGACATCAGTGTCCCCATGCCCACCTCAGGGAACACCCTACCTATCTGACAGGGTGCCCCAGCTGGCACCATGCATGGCTGGCAGCCCCCGTGTCCCAAAATCCTCTGCTAAGGGGTCTCAGTAGCATATTCGGCTGGCCATGGGTGCAGGACATGAGCTTGGCACTGGGCTGTGGTGGGAGAGGGCTGTGTTCATCTCCCTTGCCCTTAGCAGGGTCTCCTGGCACAGCCGCCTGTGTCAGTGCCACTCCTGCCAGTGCCACCCATGCCAATGCCACCTGCCCAGGGGGGTTTGCCAGGCAGGGCTTGTACCGGGGTTTTGCATAGGTAGGGCCCAAGCAAAGCAAACCCCATGGGACAGGGTGGCCTTTGGGCACAGTGGCCCCCTGAGGACCCCTAGGTCCCCCAGGCAGGAGGGTGTTTCAACCCCCCTCAATCCCCCACCTGGCCCCAGACTGGCCCAGCACAGGGGTATCCCACAGCTGTGGGGAGTGGGACACCACCAGCTTCTCCTTGCCCCAAACCCCAGCTTAGCATCGGGGAAATTGAACAGAAAAGCCCCCAATGGCCCCTTTCCCCCCAGGCCTGTGGGCTGGAGCCCTCCGCACCCATTCCTGGGGCCACATCCTAGAGCTCTGCCCTCCCCCCAGGGCTGCTCTCCACTGCCCAGCAGCCCAGGGAAAACCCGGAGCATGCACACACACACTCAGCCCGACTGCTGCCGGACAAGCCCTGCCTGCCATGGGGTCGCTGCTGTCCCCTCAGTCCCAGCCCTCCAACACCTCCCCCTAGAGCCCCTCAGTGGGGCCGGGGAGGAGTAAGAATTTGGGGTGAGCTTTGCTCCAGGCCAGGAGACACTGTTCCTGGTTAGGGGACAGCATTCCTAATAAGGGGTGCTATTCTGGGCTAGAGAACACCATTCCTGGTTAGGTGACACTGGTCCTGGTTTCTGGACACCATTCCTGTCTAGCTGACACCTAACTGAGACTCTTTCCAAAGTCTCCCTGAGGGCCGGAGGTTGATCTCCAGAGCTTCAGGAGCTCCTCAGTGCTGGAGGGGGCAGAGAAGGGCTAAAGGGAACCCGAGACTAGCCAGGGCTCCAAAGGGGTCACAGTGGGATGGAGACAGACCAGGCTCAAGGTACTTAGACACAGTGGAGTTCCTGGTGGTGTCTGGATTTTTTCGGGTGTCGCAGAGCCTGCCTTGCTGGAGCATCCCTGTTCTCCGCAGGCTGCTGGGGCGGGGGTTGGTGAGCTCTGTCCCCCGCTGCCGGGCCGAGGGCAGCGCTGTCCCGCTG
>NW_008236246.1:525086-525790 GCF_000691975.1 Corvus brachyrhynchos | reverse complement strand
CTGACCTCGCTCCCCCGCCCAGGGGCTGCCCCCGGCCCCGGGAGTGCGGGCCCCACGGACACCGGGACACGGCAGCTCCGCTCCACTCCCCGCGCCCGCACGCCTCGCCCGCACTCCTCATCTTCCTCCTGTCGCCCTCACCGCGCCCCTCGCCCTCGATGCCGTCTGGGCCACAACCCCTGGAGCCGCCGGCATGGAGGGCCACGCCACCCCTCCCCAACAGCCTCGACAGCCTTCACGTGGGAAATCAGTATTCCCAGTGACATCACCTCTTCCCGAAATACACCTGTTCCCGGTGAAGCCTGTTTGTCCTGATAAGCCTGTGACATCAGTGCCTTTCCTCACATCATGACTCCATGTACAGCCTGGATGGGATGTCACACAGACACCGAGCGGGAGTGACAAGAGCAGTGAAGCCACAAGATTTGGGATTTTTAGGAAAATCTCATCAATGACACTAAATAATGCTTCCGCCCTGCAAAACCAGCAAGTGCTCCTGTCCCTCCTTGATTTCTTAGCTACATTTGACCATGATAACCCCCCACTGCCAGTCCAAAAGGGGCTTGTGGTTGAAAGCGCTGGTGGAATCTCTGTGGCCGGGCCAGCCAGGCGGCTCCTGGTGCCTCACGGTGGTCTTTTTAAAAATCAACCTTAAAAGGAATCTCAGGAATCAAAGCACCGTCCCAGCGCCGCGCCGGAGCCCT
>NW_008236246.1:506088-524880 GCF_000691975.1 Corvus brachyrhynchos | reverse complement strand
CACCGTGGCTGGGGGTCCCATCTGAGCGAGCCCCGTCCTCCTGGAGCCGGTCACCTGCCCCAGCCACAGCTGTATCCCTGTGGGTACGCCTGTATATGTGTGTGTATATATTTCTCTCTGTACCTTCATACTCAGAAGAGCCCCTGTTAAGCCGAGGAGTATTGTCTGCCTGGTGTCAGTCCCCGGGAGGGGAGAGGGGGCAGGGATCTGCACAGCTTTCCTAAGGTGGCCAAAGCATGTCGGTGGTGGTGAAAGGATGCTGAAGAAGAGGCCGGAGGGAAGAGGCTGAAGTAAGGACAAAGATGGATCTGGGAGCCACTGAAATGGGTCAAGATGGGGCAGGCCTGAGTGAGAGGATTGCTGTAAGAGGAGCTGTAACAGGAGCATCTTCTTTCCCCACTAAAAATTGCATCCTTTCCCATGAAGGGCCAAATTCCTCTGCTAGGCAATGCTGATTTTTAATGCAAATCCCTCCTCTCTCCATGATGGACTCCTTCTGCCTTTGGAAGAACATGGCTCCAGCACCAGCTGAGATAGCTCCAAATCCAGCAGAAATTTACTGACCTGCCCCCCAGTTCTCTCCTTTTAGGAACTGGTTTTGCACCCTGTGCCCTGCGAAAGAGTCCTGCTCACGACCAGCTCACAGTCTGGATTCCCCCACCCTCTGAGACGAGAAATACCTCCACAACTCCAGAAAATTCCAATTTCACCAGAGGTTCTTCCACTCACCATGTTGCATCCCTTAATATCAGCCAGGCACCTTGGCTGAAGGAGTCTTGGTGAGCCCAGACTCAGACAGCTGATAGTTATTAATTCTTTTGATGAGATTAAAACCAAAATGAACCTTCTTAGGAGCAACAGCCCCCAGCTCTGGGCCAGGGAGCCTGGACCGCAGGAGCAGGCTGCTGCTGCTCACCTGCAGCGTTTCCCCTTCACTCCGCTGCCTCGGCGTTCCCAAAAGCCCAGAGCTGGGGAATTCCGTGCCCCCGGCATCGCCCCGCCCCCCTCGGGCCTCACTGCAACCTCTGTCCCTCACCAAGCCTGAGACCACACTGCAGATCACCCTGTCCCACCCCTGCTGTCTTCTTGGTGAAGAGACTGACATCTGGCTCCAGGGGAGCGTTTACATCCTTTGGCTTCCTGGGCTTCACACTCAATGCCTTTTTTTCACCCTGCAGTGATGCCTGGGATGGATGGGGAGCAGGGCATGTGCAGGGACACTGGCACAGGTGCATGTGACAACAGGCAGGGGCTGAGCCCGAGCTCCCAGATGTCTGATGGGGTGCTGCCTTCCCATCCCGCTCTCCCCGTGTCGCTGGAAGAGCCCCTCTGTGGCCACTGGGCAGCAGCATTAGAGGAAGCGTTTTCTCTGCAGCCCCAACACACATCAAGAAGTGGAGAAGCCAAGCACTGTCCAGCCCCCAGCTTGGTCTCCACTACAGATTCTCCTCCTGTGCATCCAAGTTGCTGCCAGAACCCCTGGAACACTCCAGAGATCAGAGGCTGGGTGCGACCCCATTGCCCCCTTGGCAGCTCCCAGAGGAACAGGCTGGGGGGAGCAGTGGCCCTGAGGCAGATCCTGCTGTGTCTCCCCTGCCAGGCTCTCCTGTGCCTGCCCGACTGCTGGAAATGGTACCCCAGGAGAAATCCCTTCTGGAAACCCTCCCGTGCAGCCCACTCATCTGCTGTGAGCCAGAGGCCTTTGGCCGTGTTCCGGGGGGACTTGTCTCAGTCTGGCACTGCCACCAGCACCCAGCCCCCAGTGCCCATTCCAAACAGGTGATCTTCCTCCGTCCTGGTTTTCAGAAGCAAATTCAAACAGTTTTCTTTTCCTTTCTTCTTTCCATGCCAGTCTGTCTTTCATCATGCTGTGCCCAGCCAGCACAGGAGATGAAGCAGAACTGTTGTCACACTTTATATCCAGAGTATGTTTATAAAGGATTAATAAATTATTAATAATGTTTTCATGAAGAGGTTAATCCAGACCCTGAGCCTCTGGCAGCTCAGTGGAGTGCACAAACCACAGCAAATGAGCTCCTGCAAGCCCCCTCTGTTGTTTGCACTCTTGCTATGTATTAACACCCGACACTCACCTGCCAGCCCTTCGCCCCCAGTGTGACCCACCCTCCCTGTGCTGTGGCAAAGGTCTGTTCAGCCTGGGCTTTGCAGAAGACCTGCAATGTTCTGCTCCTGCCCAGCAGCAAGCACAAGGCCTGGCCTGGTCACAGGCCTCCTGCCCAGTGCTGCCAGAGCAAGAAAACCCCTTTTCACTGAGGTTTTTTGTCTCCTCAGATCTTAAAACAAATGAAAGGTGCTTAAAAACTGAGAACTTCCTGTATGTGCACCCGTGTGCATGTGTAGATATTTCACAGCCCAGTGTGGGTGTTCAGTAGCTTGTTTTGGGGTGTGGGATTGAATTTTTTAGGGGTTTGTTGGGAATTTTTTTTTTTTTTTGCACCCAGTATTTGTGATGCGCTGTGTGGTGCTTCCAGTGGGAAGGTTCTGGTTTGCAGGGAGCTCTTGGGCTGGTCCTGCTGGGACAGGTGAGGTGAATTTTGCTTTCTTTTCTGTACTTGTGTAGGGGGAAACTACAGCATGGACTCAGGGACAAACCAATCTGCTGGGGTCTTTAAAAATGTCTTTTTCCCAGGCTTCTCTGTTAGAATGGGGGGTTTGGTTCTGGGGTGCTTGCAGGGATGTGGCCTGTGGCAGCACATGCTGGTGACAGGAGCTGTGGGGTGCTCTGACACTCCTGTGTGGAAAAGAATTTGTGGCCATTCATGGTGGGACCATTCCTGGGCTGCAGCCCCTCTTCATTTGTTCATTGCCCTGAAAATTCACCTTTACAGCTGCTAGAATGTGTCTGGTCCCTTTTTAGACTTGCTTGTGAGCAACCACATACAGATTTTCAGCACTGAGCCTCCTAGGGTTTGGGAAGTGCAGCAGAGCTGTGTGTTACAGCCTGACCCACCACATCACTGGGATCAGGAGACAGCCAGGATGGGGCAAGCCATTGGAATGATCACCTGGAGAAATGGTGATGCAGGCAACTGAAAGAAAGTTTTGCATTTCTTGCAATGAAAGCATAAAAAAGGGGAAGAATTCCCAGTGGAAAGACCTGGGCAAATCCCTGTTCAGTACATGTCAGCTCTGCTGGGCAGCATGGCAGTGCTGGGCTCAGACACCTGAGCTGGCTCCAGCCCCAGCAGCAGCTTCCCAGCCCCGTACTGAAATCGCAGGCTCGGGGGCAGCAGGGCACTGGGACGGGCTGGGGCAGTGCCCTCAGTGATGGCTGGAGCTTGTCACACCCCTTATGGAGGGAAGGATCTTTCCACCACTGAAGCCCCCATGGTGCAGGGATCTTCTCCAAGCAGGATTTCCATCTGCCTGCCTGGTTCTGCTCTGCCTGCCCGGCCCAGCGCAAGGGATGAACCCCGAAGTGTGACGGGGCCAGGAGGGACAGCCCTGCTGGAGAAGTGCCACCTCTTGGGATGCACCAGGGCCCCCCGTGCCCCCAGGCCCCCAAGGCTGTGCTTGCTGCTGGCAAGGCCAGGCTGTGGCACACTCAGGACCCCTCACTGACAGCTGCAGCGAAGTTCTCGCACTGAATTCTGGCTCTTGCTTGGCACTGCAAGGCTGGAGGGCTGCAGAGGGAGTAGGGGCAAAAGTCCTCCTCACCTGTTGCTCTGAAATTTGCACTCACAAATGTGCTTTCTAAGAAGCTCTGCTGCAAAAGCTTGGTCTGGAAGAGAAATGATTCTCTCCATGGGAGGCTGTGTTTCCTTCTCATTGTGGATAACATAAATGCATGGCTCATCCCAAAGATCACTGCTGTGGAAATCTTCTCTCTTTAGGCGTGTTTCTAATCAATAGTTTTACATTTACATCATACTGATAATTCTTTGTCTTCTATCCAGCCCTGCTGGGGAGCAAAGTACCCACTTAGATGTCTTGCCATACCAGAAAGGAAAAAAAAGATGAAAAATACTCCAGTGAGGTTCTAGGCTTGAGTCCCACAGCTTTGCAGTTGCCCCTCTGGATCAGTATCAATTCCATTGCCCTGCATAAAGTGGAAATTAAACTTCATGTGAATTTATTGAAAAACAAGTGAGCCCCCAAAGATCAAGCATCTAATAATTAGGAAACAGTAAGAAGACCTAAGTCACCTTAAGTCAAGAGAAATCATTCTCAGCATCTCTCAGAAGGCAGCACCGAGCCCCACTGCCCTGGGAATGGCTGGTGGCAGTCCTTGAGTCTTCCCTGAGTGTCTGGGTTAAAACAAGAGGCCATCCATGTCCAGCTGGTGCCAGGGGACTCTCAAGCCACTGGGGATTGTCAGCTGCCACCCCTCCCACGGGTGACTCTGATGTGCCTCCAGTTTGCTGCTCCTCCTTTGCTGCATGCACTCAGAAATAGCTGCTGGCAGCAGGAGGGATGCACCAGCACCTCAGCATCCCCCCAAGCTTCACAGAGCTTCCCCCCAAGCCCTTCTCCACCACTGGACTGTGGTGGCCTCAGCACAGCTGCTGGCAGGGACTGGAGCTTGAGGAGGGACACCCACAGCACTGACAGCCCCTCCCTCCCAGGGGACTGCCACGGGCAGACCCACCAGGGACAGGAACGGGCCTTAAAAGGGGCTGATCCCCTCAGGGATTGTCTTCTTCAAGCTGGAGCTTTCTGTCTCTCAGACCTGCTCCATACAAGTCAGTAACCTCCTGTCATCCTCACGGCCTCCGTCCTCGTCCCATTCCCATCACTGGAGTGGCTGGCAGAGGTTGCCTGAATGTGGCTGTGGGAGCTGGATGCAGCAGTGGGAAAGGCTCTGCCTGCCTGAAGAATCCCTTCTTTGCTGAGAGGTGTCCTCAAACCTATTGGAGATGCCACCTTCTCCTTGCTCGTCTCCAGGATCCCAGAGCACTCCCCAGCCATGGGCTCTGGACAGCTGGACACAGTTGGGCAGGAGGTCTCCCTGTTCCAGGCTGTCCATTGATGCATCTCCATCAGCTTTTCTTTTTGCTCCTTGAGAACATTTGTCTTTAACTAAACCTGTAACTCTCTCCTTAGAGGAATGACAGGGATGAGCAGCTCCTTTTAATAGCAAAGGTGGCTCTTATGTGTGATGATCTTTCCAGTTCTTCTGTGCAGAGTGGTGACGCCCAGGTGTTGCCCCTGTCACTCATTCTGAGCTGACACCTCCTGGGCTGGCAAGGGGGTTGCTTTTCCAACCCTGTATTTTATATAGGGATGCTGCCCCATGCTCCAGAGCACAAAAAGAGCTGCAAAGCTTTCACTCTGTTGCAGCTTAACGTGAAAATCCTTCTGCCTTCCACTCTGACCCTATTTCATTACATGGTGGGGGGGAAGATTTTATTCCCTGCAAATGGAGGGGAAAACAGCACAGTAAATTCTAAGTGTAGCTTAACAAGGGGTTGCATAGGGGAGCCCAAAGTTCCTCTGCTCTTTCGCATTCACCTCATGTATCCTTGCTGGGGAAGCCATGAGCAGCTGTGCCCAAGTCTCACTGAGATCTTATCCTCAGCTTTATGCTTCAGGAAGTCTGGGGATGAGGGAGCAGCACAAGGCGTAGCAGTAAAGTGAAATTTCCTCTTGTATCAGAGCTGTGCTTGTACAGAGCCACCGAGCACTGCAATATTCTATCTGTATGGATCCACCCCTGGTATCTGCTTGTAAAACTCATGCCCACACATTACCCTCCCTCATGCTGCACTGACTGTACATGTGCCTTCACCCTTTTTCATGGTTTGGCATCTTTTTTAAACACAATTACAGAACTTGAATAATCACTGAACTGCAGTTACAAGTCCTATGCAAGAGGTGACCAGGGAGTCAGTTTTCAATATTTCTGTGTTTCTGTGTTGTTTTCAGAGTCACTGTGGGGTTTTTCAGAGAAGCCCAACAGAATTAATGCCCCAAAAAGCATTAAGATTACTTTTTTTTTTTTAAAAAAAGCATTTAGCATTTTGGATATACTTAATCTCTTAGGCAGCTTTGAAAAGCTCAGTCTAAACCCCAGTTGCTCACCGGGCGGTGTTTGGAGCAGGAGCAGGAGCAGCAGGATGGACGAGCGCCAGGACAGATGGCCTGTTCCATGGTTGGAAAAGGTTGCCTTAAGCCTTCCCCAAAATGCACCGGAGAATGTTCCCGTGCCCTCCTGCCCCACGCCCGCGGGCAGCTCGGGGCAGAGCAGCTCCTGCCCTGGGCTCTGCTGGACGGGGCACAGCTGCCACTCGGGGATCTTGGAGAAGAGGGAAAACCAGCCCCACGTTTTCTACATCACCTATGCTGTAGGACTGAGACCTCGTCTGAAACTCGAAGCTAACAAAAACCTGTCCTTTCGTGTGTTACGTGTTCAGTTGGTGTAAGCAGGGTTCGCTCCTCTAGGACATTGTGTAAACATTTGCCGTGTGTCGACAGACTGAAGGACACGACTGCCTGGGATGCATTGTGTAGTGTGCCTGTGTGTGTGTAACCTGGTTTTGGTTGTTAGGTTGTAATGCTGTCTCTTGACTGAAAAAAAAATCTAATATAAAGAAAAATCACAAGAAATAAAAAAAATATATATTTAAAATCTATTTATGTGTAGTCCTCTAAAGCCTTCAAGTAAACCTGTCTGCAAAATGCTTTGGTTTTTTAAAAAAGCTTCTAAAAGTTGATGGTGTAAGAGACAAGTAACAGAAAGTCCCCTTTGAAAACAAGGACACACAGGGGAGGGGATGGCACAGGCTGAGGGGCCAGAGGGGATTTTTTTCCCCTCCCCGTTACCGAATCCTACAACTCAGCAGATGATGACAGAGCTAAAGCAGATGTCGATTGCCCTGAGAAAATCCCAGAGCAGCCAGTCTCTGCAGCATCAGCTGTTTCTCCAAGCACAGTGTGAGATGTTCTCAGCACCCACGAGAGGCAGAGATGCCTCCAAGGGGATCAAGGGCTTGGAGATGAGGAGAGGCTGAGAGCTGGGACTGCCCAGCCTGGAGGAGGTTCAGGGAGATCCCCCCCTGTGTGTGGATTCCTGATGGGGAGAGTACAGAAAACAGAACTGGAACATTCTCAGTGCAGGGACAGGGTGAGAGGCACAAATCGAAGTAAAAAAAAAGAAATTTCACTTACACGTAAGAAAATGCTTTCTCACTGCAAGGGTGGTTGGCCACAGGAGCAGGTTGAGACATTGAGGAGTCTTCATCCTTGGAGATACCCAAGATGAGAGGAGACACAGCCATGAGCAGCTTTGGGCAGGGGTGGGATGGGGCTTGCCCAGCCCAGTGGCTGTGCCAGCTCCTCCAGTAGAGCCAAGCCAAGGAGACACCCATGACCCCCCAGCTGCTGGGAAAAGCCCTTCAAAGAAATGTTAGATTAGATATTGGGAATGGAAAAAATAGCTGAGAGCTTTCATAGTTTTGATAAACCCTCTCATGGGAAAACCAAATCTGGCAGCTGGAGACAAAGCCTAGGGTTATTTGGGATGGATGGAGCTCAGGAGGTGCAGTCCAACACCCTGCCCACAGCAGGTTAAATACTGAATTCAGACCACGTTGTACAGGCCTTTGTTCAGCCAATGCTTAAAATTCTCCAAAGAGAGAGGTCCTGCCACTGCATCCCGGGGGGAATATTTTCTCCTGTTCAGTCAGAACCTCCTCTCTTTCTGTTTATTCCAGTGGTGTCCCTTTCTCTCAGCTCACATCTCTATAAAAGCCTGGCTCCATCTTCTCCAGAGCATGAAAGGGTGAGGAAGCCCATCTCCCTCAGTATCTCCTTTTGGCCAGATGTTCCAGCCCCAGGCCATCCTGGTGGCCCTCTCATGTCTCCTCTACATTATCAACATCTTGTGGGTGGGTGGGAGGTGGAAACCAGGTGATAACATTCCAGCTCCCCAAATGCCATGGGGAGCAATCACTTCCCTGCCCCACAGACTGCCCTCCCTGGCCACAGCCTGCTCAGCTCTCCTCCAGGGCTCTGACTGCAGAGCTGCTCCCCAGTCCAGCACTGCTCAGGGGACCAGTACAGGGGCCCTTTGTTCCTTCCAAGGCTCCTCCCAGCTGCAGGATCTTGCAGTTCTCCTTTCCCAAGGTCCATGTCCCTGTAAATGGTGACCCTGACCTCAAGCTTGTCTGCTCCCCACAGTGTGGTATTTCCCACAAACTGAAGCACATCCCCTCTCTTCCCCTGGTTTATTATTGGTGTGTGGACCTTTTCTGTGAAGACCTTCCAGTTTAGTGGACTTTGTCCTCATTCTCCAAAACTTCCCACCCAACCTGAGCAGGAGCAGTGAGGCCAAGCACAGAGCAGGGTGAGCCCCAAAGGAAAGCAGGGGCCCAGCAAAGAGGGGCTGCTGGGGCAGCACATCGACTGTGCCCGCGCAGGGACACGGAGCAGCCACACTCTGGGAGGGAGGATGGAGACACTGAAGAGTGCCTGGAAAGCTGCCTGGTGGGAAAGGCCTCAGGAGTGTTGGTGACAGCAGCTGAACAAGAGCCTGGTGTGGCCAGGTGGGCAAGAGGCCAGTAGCACCTGGCCTGTATGTGGCAGCAGGACCAGGGCAGTGACTGTCCCCTGTGCCGGGCACTGGTGAGGCACCTCCAGTCCTGGGGTCAGTTTTGGGCCCCTCATGGCAAAAAAGACCTTGAGGGGCTGGAGCATGTCCAGAGAAGGGAACAGGGCTGGGGACGGGGCTGGAGCACCAGGAGCAGCTGAGGGAGCTGGGGAGACTCAGCCTGGAGAAAAGGAGACTTGGGGGGGACATTCCATAGCTCCCTGACAGGACAGTGGAGCTGAAGTGGGGTCAGGCTCTTCTCCCAGGAAACAAGGACAGGATGACAGGAAATGGCCTCAAGCTGCACCAGGGGAGGTTCAGGTTGGATGTTGGGGAAAATTTCTTCGTGGAAGGGGTTGTCAAGTCCTGGCACAGCTGCCCAGGGCAATGGTGGAGTCCCCATCCCTAGAGGGATTTTTTAAAAGTGTGGATGCTGTGCTTGGGGATGTGGGTCGTTGGTGGCCTTGGCAGTGCTGGGGGAACAGATGGACTTGATGGTTTTAAAGGGCTTTTCCAACCCCAATGATTCTGTGACATCAGCCTTGCTCAGTGCCTGTTATCTTGTGCACAAATAGGTAATTTCTGTGATTATAAAAGCTGACAACTTACATTTAATAACAATTTATATTTAATCAGCACTTTGAGATACATATTTTCAAAATTCAGCGAGAAAGGGAAGAGGTGCAAGTGTGTGTGCACAGAGCTCAGGCTCCGGGCTCTCCCAGCAGCTCCCGGGAGCACCGAGCCTGACCCACTTTCTGTGGCAGCACATCCCAGCCACCAGCGCCCACGGCAGCAGAGTTACCCACATAAAGGACGCCAGGCTGCTGCCTGGCACGAGCCTTTACCCCACGGAACTGGGCCTTTTCCCTGCCTGTTCCCTGCTGAGCAGCCCTTTGTGGGGAGCCAGGCTGCTGGGGCTCCTCTGCTCCCTGCACAGCCCCGGGGGCAGCAGGGTGCCCTTCCTGTTTTCCCCTGCTGTGCAGGAACAGCTGCATCGGTTGATTTGTTTGTGGTTAAACAAATTCCTTGCTAAAGCTACATATAAGGAGCTTGCAGGCCTGGAGCTCTAAATAATCCCTCCAATCCTCCTGTTTGGAACGATGCTGCTGTTGTTGCTAATAATAATTCAACCCAATTTATAGGACAATAACATTTATTTAGAGCATGAGGGATTCCACATTATACAAACCCTTAAATTTATTTTTTGTCTCACTGGTCCATTTCTACAACAAATACATCAGATCTACTATATAATAAAATTATTTACATTTCCAAACAACATGGGGTTTGTTTATAAACCCTCTGACTGCTATTCACATACAGTACTTAAACAACAGCACATTACATTATTTTAATACCTAAAAATGACAACCCTGTATTCTAAATTGTTTATGAAAAGTGGAAACAAATAAATTTACAATTGTCTTCCCCTCCCCTTCCATTTCATACAAACACGTTACCCTAATGTGCTAACCCTGGACTTCACTTTGCAAATCCAGGGGGTTTTAGAAGAACCCAGTTTTTATATCTATTTATCTGTTTTTTAGAAAAAAAAAAATCATTTATTGGGAACAGTATAATATTAAAATGACTTACTGTACAGAATTTTATTTAAAAAAGAAAAATCACAGCTCAAAATTGCTATTGGTAAATTCACACTCATTTACAAGTCTCATGTTTCCATGCAGTAATTTACTTGGATTTTCTTCTTTTTGACTGCATTGCACTGGCACTCGTTTCTGAAATCAAGAGAAGAAAAAGAGCATGGATACGGAGTCGGTAAGCCATTCCCCAGAGGGGCACAGATTGCCCTGTCATTTTTCCAAACTCACACCAGAGTGGAAACCTCTGGAGAGCGGGATTTCCCCAGCACCGGGACTGACTCTTCAGCAGCTGTGACAGCCCTGGGCCGTCAGCCTGACACACTCGGGGCCCCCGCGCCGCTCTCCGGGCACCAGCGGCCTCAGGCAGACATTTATGGAGCCCCAACAGCCTTTAGAAGAAGAGCAAAATATTTTTAACTGTCCCCTATGTCCAGTCCCCCCCGTGCCACAGGGGAGCCGTATCCCGGGAGGAAGCACAGCCCCAGGTGCCACGGAGATGGAGCTACACAACACTCGGGGAGGTGTTTTGGAGCCTGCCACGCCAGTTAACAACCCAGCTGTCTGAGTTCTTAGAAAGTCATTAGAAAACAAGTCTGTGCAGTCTACAGAGTCACAGGAACACAGCTGATGCAGAAAGACACAAATATTAACACCTGCAGGGCCACGGCGACAGCAGATGACATGTCCAGTGCACTTACCAAGGCACTAAGTTTCCATTTCAAAACAAAAAAAAGAGTAAGGACCAAGGGCATTTGCATTTTAGATCTTTCTAAAAATGTGATTTCAAACGTTGGCAATGTCTCTTTGGCTCTTCATAATGTTTTCCAAAAACTATTGCAGCTGTGTGTATTTTAAGAGTCAAAAGGGAAAAAAATTTCCAAGCCCGTCTAAAATTAGCAGCAGTACAACTCCATGGCTGTTACATGTGGAATTAGAAAAAACAATCAGCATTTCAAAATTTAACAAACTCAAAGCTACAGTAAACGCTAAAAGCAGCCCTTGCTGGAAAAGTACTCCAAAAAGGGAAAACACCAACACAGCACCAATTTTCAGAAGTGAAACATCTCCACAGGCTCGGCCCCAGCCTGGAGCCCCTCCAAGCAGCAGGGCTGACTTTGAAGTAGCTTCAGCACCAGCTGTTGCCACCCTCGTTGGTGCTCAAGGCTCCGTGTTTGGGAGGAGGAGTGGGCCAGCAGCGCTCAGTCCCTGGCTCAGTCCCTTGGGAGCATCAGCAGCACCTCCCCAGACCCTGCACCCCGGAGTGTGCCCGACACACGTGGACAGGGCTGACCCTCTCACAGTGACCCTTCTGCCTCCTCCTTCCTGAGGCTTAGCAACCGAGTTCCTACTCCAGCTGGTCAAAGTCTGCTTCTCTCTCCCTGCTGATTTTTTTCCTAATAATGACTTTACACAGCCTCTATCTCACGAGATAACTCCTCCCAGCCCCACATTCCTTTTACCATGGGTTAGGGGGTTTCTCAGGACACAGATAACATAATGAGGACGGGAGCAACCAAACCAGAATAATTAAGCTCTGATTCACTAATGAAAATGTACAACAGAGCAGGCACAAGTGGCAAACCAGGTGACACTCCTGCAGCCACCTCACTAACGTGCAGCCTTGTCCTCTGCCACACCTGGTTTGGCTCATTCTCCACAGCTCGGGAGCAGCTGTGTGCCCACAGGTAAGGCAGCACAGCCAGGTGTCCCCTGGGAGCTGCACCCCAGTGTCCAGCAAAGCCCTTGGACACGGCGGCAGCTTCAGATGCACGATTTAAAAACAAGGGTTTTATTTACAGAGGTAAGTGAATTACACAGTCAGCACAAACCCCTGTGAGAGTTTTGGTATTATTTAAATTTGATGCACTTTCCTGTTGCCACGTTTTCAGAACTTGACGTGTCACTGGTTGTCATCTTTAGGTTTACCCAGTACAGCGTGTGGGGCAGGTCACACGCTCCAGATCCCCTCAAACGCAGGCAGGGATTTTACACTGGCTTCACATTTTTCAAACTTTTTTTCACAATCATGAAAGAGAATTTATTTTTACAATACAGACTCAGATTCTTCTGCACAGTCCTGCCACAAATAGTAAATGTAATTAAATTCAGCAGTCACAAAAGTGCAGAACATATAGGTCCCCTGTGTAATCTTTGGGAGTCATTGCAGAATGACGTAAAGCTGGAATGCTTCTCTGAAACTCTGAAAACACAGTATTCTTACCATCACACTTTAGTACCTCCAGTATGGAAATGGTGGCTGAATTCAACTTGACTTCCTTTTATAATCATTTTATATTAATACCTCTTTGTTCTGTGTATTATCTTTAAAATAGTGGTCGAATGTTGCCTCTTGACGGTCTCTCTCTACTCTCTTGCATAACTTTGGTCCATCAGCATTTTTCTGACCCTTAAACACAAGAAGCTGATAGAATTAGCTTCAGCCTGGCACTGGGCCGTGCATATCACACAATTGTTAAAGGCTGTAACCTGGGTAGGAGTAAGGTACATCAGCACCTGCTAATGCCATGGCTTAATAACTTCAGGAGTTCAGATGTTGTTGGGAAGCAGAGCTGAGGCTCTGTGCTAGTACACAGCACTCCCTGATGCTCCCGGCTGCCACCCCAGCAGCCTCTGGAGCGTGCCTGAACCATGGCATTTGACTTGGCAAAAGCTGACCGTGCACTTGGGAAGACTTAAGTCTTGTGTCTGTCGGGCTTCAGGAAAAGGAAAATGTCACTTTTTGATCTGAGTACAGTCCTTCCAACAGCAACACATTTCTGCCAAGAGAATTCAACTAGGCAAGGTGCTGAACACCACGGTGGCGAGTGCTGCAGAAAACAAGTTCCACAGATGTACCAAAGAGGAATTCATACAGGGTTTACTGCCAGTGCAGATGCCGGGAAACGCTTCAACACCAACCTGTGGCTAAATCCTTGAGACTAGAGATAAAGCACCCAAGGTGTACGAGCTGCAAACCAGCGTTACAAGGCAGCTACTGCCAGGGCAAATAGCTGGGGAAGCAGGCTAGGAGCTGCCCTGTCCCCAGGAAGGGTGGCTGTGCATGTTACCTTTTGCCGTGCCGGACGCAGACGCGGGTCGCGAGGATCTCTTGCGCTGCCCGTTCTCTACAGTTTCCTGTGAAGCGGCAGAATCCTCTGTTCTTGAATTTCTTCTACTTGGAGTTTTAGACTTTTCACAATTCTCTTTTGTCTCATTACTAATAAAGTGGGACAAAATATTTCTGATGAAGTGTGAGAAGAACTACGTTTTTCTATGCAAGTCAGACAAGCTGGAGGGAGGATGGCCCGACACAGGTGCCAGTTCCGGACTATTAGCACTGAAGATATGAAACGCTAGAGATACCAGAAGTTCTATCAGATGAAGAATGACCTGAGTAAGTCAGAGTATAGTCCATTTCTATCAAAAATTATCAGAGGGTACAGAATTGAGAAGTCCTCAAAGAGAATATTTTCAACATTAGAAGACCAAGAAATTAGATGCATTATAAATTGTCTGCTCTGTTTTCCACAGGTGCCACCATTACTGAAGTCTAGGAAAAGCAAACAGGTTACATTAGAGACTGCTGCAGTATGGGGGTACAGAGTTGAAATTGCAGATGAACATCAGGAGGAATTAAGAACTCTTCAGGGAGTATGCCAGCTTTTTGGGTTTGCTAAAAAGACTTACTCCATTGATCCAAGTGATTCCTTCACATATTTAAAAAAAAAGGTTTCTTTAAAACTTTCTTCAAGTTTTAAAGCTTGAAGTCAAAATCCTTTTTTTTTTTTTTTTTGTAACAGAAAGCTTCTTCTGCTATAAAATACTAATTTTAGGTACTGTGGACATCTGTTTCTTGCCAATGAGACAATAATGGGAGTGCTACATTTTGTAATCAAATTCCTCCTTTATTTTATCTCTCTCAGCCCTGTAAAGTCATCCTGAGCTTTGGGTGTTTTCTCCTTAATGCATTATTGCCAGACAATTTCTAGTGACTAAGCAGTTCCAGAAGTTTAAACTAAACTTCTCTCCTGGGAATCCAAAGGTAAGCAATTAACTAAATAAATTATTCTGCTGATAATTGAAAAGAAGAAAGCTCATTTCAGGCCCTTTGGGTGACACTTGCAGGATTTCAAGGAAGGCTGCCTGAATCAGAGACTGGAGTGAACACACAGCGCAGGGTGACCTGTGTGTGACAGGTCCCACTGCAGTGTCACCCTCCAGATGAGTCCTGCTTTGAGGGGAAGGACTCAAACCACTCAAAATGTAAGGTTAAGTAACAGAAACCTGAAATAAAACAGTTTCTCAGTGGAAGGAGAGACAAACATTCTCAAGGAAGGACACGCAGCAGAGGAGACTACGGATTATAGATTATCTCAGATACAAAATAAATACTGAAATCTATTTCCCCACAAGGGAGTACTATGGGCAATCTATAAACTGGATCCCCCAAAACAGGTCTCAAACTGGTCTTCTCCTATGGAACTGGGGCAGCTGAACCAGCAGTCACCTACCTCAGAGGATCCCTGGAGGGAAGCAAACAGGCACCTGAAGTTCAGTTAGTACAGGTAATTTTTACAGATTCTAGTGACTAAATCCAGAGCTGGGATTGTCTCATAGGAACCAGCACATCACTTCCCTCCTTTTATAGGAGGAAATCAAGTTACTCTGAGTGAAAATATTTCTAGTGCTTTATGGGTTGCAAGGTTCCCCTAAGGTTTTAAAGGTTTTTAATGGCTTTAAGCTGAGAGTAGGTTTAGATTAGATATTAGGGAGAAATTGGCACAGGGTGCCCAGAGAAGCTGTGGCTGCCCCATCCCTGGATGTGTCCAAGGCCAGACTGGACTGGGCTTGGAGCAACCTGGGATAGTGGAAGGTGTGGAATGAGGTAAGTTTTAAGGTCCCTTCCCACCCAAACCATCTGTGATTCTATCAAGGTTTGTCCTGTGTGGTTCAACTCCAGGAGCCCAAAGCTGCCCACTGTATCAGCCATAACTAGACCCAGTTTGGCTGCAAACTTCTCTTCTTTTCCAGTCTTGCTCAGAAAAGCATCAACCAGAAAAACCCTGAGAATGCCCTTGTGGTAATTTGATGTGCTGGGTGAGTTTGGAGATGGTCACACAAGAACACTTCATTTGGAGAATTGGCTCAGCTGCCAATGTCCCACCTTGAGCTCTTCAGAAAAATTCTACCCTGAAGAAAACTCACTGTGAAATTTCAGCTTGTCTTTGAAAGATGCCAATCCAAATGAAGGTAAATGTGGTTAAACATTCCATTCAGAGCCATTCCTGATCTGAGGAAATGCGCTGCATTCCCTCCCTTACGGAGGAAGGCACTGCCTCATCTCCTGAGGAACCCAATGAGGGGCTGCCCCTCCTGCCCTGGCCTAGGGGTCACTCCACCCATGAGGGCAGTGTCCAAAACCCAGCTGGCTGTGCCAGCACCAGTAGCCAAAAACCTCCCCAAGGGCTCTCACTGCCAATGGAGTCAGAGCCTGGGGTGTTTAGAGTCTTCCAAGTAGATCTTGGAAACTGTATTTTCTTCTGACAGAACACAACCATTTGAAATATTATCTTTTAATTCCTGAATGTCTTAA
The DNA here is from genome assembly GCF_000691975.1 of Corvus brachyrhynchos. Classification (NCBI taxonomy): domain Eukaryota; kingdom Metazoa; phylum Chordata; class Aves; order Passeriformes; family Corvidae; genus Corvus; species Corvus brachyrhynchos. The sequence goes on along the minus strand of NW_008236246.1, from coordinate 509,132 downwards.
CCAGGACAACATGAAGTTTCTACCTGACTTTCCTATCAAGTTTTGGCAGTGTTAACAAGGAAATAGAGGAAAACTGTTGAAAAGAATCCTCAAGGCAGAAGAACAAACTTTTGAGAGACTTCCTTTCAGAAAACAAAAATTCACATGACAGCTAAGCTGCAGGCTTTGGGGGGTTAGTTTTGATTTGTTGTGCAACCATCAAGACCCTTCCAGGACATGAAACACCCAGGCCTGAAAGGATGAGAGGAAACATTGCCCAAAGCACAGACTAAGGAAAAAGTTACCTTATATTCATTGCATTTCAGCAATGGTTTGGAACATTCAACTGGCCTGATTTCCTAGCAGGAAAGAAAGGGTATGGCCGAGAAAATGAAAAGCAGTAGCAGAGGTTGAGCAATTGAAGCAAAGAGAAAGGGACTTCCTCCCACGAAAGCTATATCTACTCTGAATCTACAAACTATCTCCTTACCTTTGACCAGCAACTACTGCAGCATTTGTCTCAAGTTCTACAAAAGAAAAAGATAATTTTAAAGTCTGCTGTAGAAGTAAGTACATACCTGCTGACAAGGCATGACTAGCTCACATTTTTCTATCACATATTAGATCTCAAGGACAAGCTTCTCTCAAAGCAAAGCAAGCCAAAATACCAAATACCACATTGGCCAAGTGCTTGGTCTGATTGCAGCTTTCAGGACACTGCTAAGTGTCAGCTAAGACAGGGGACAATTAAAGCAGAAGAAAACTGTAGAGAAACTCCCTGACAAGGGCTACACTCTTCTTGCCCTATAAATTTCCATTTTAGACAGCTTATTTCTACTAAACCTTCTAGGTTTTATTTGTTTTTAAACCTTAAAAGTACCCATCTGGCTCTATTGTGCATGTAAAAATTTGCCTTAACCCAACTGCCTTTCACAGCAATATCTTCTAATGACAAATTTCTGAAGCCCAATTGCCCCTGTACAGAATTGGAAAATATCTCAGGGGAGATGATGCAAAGAGAAGTCTGACCTGTTTTCTCTCTCTCTCTCAGTGATTTTATACATACAGGTCAGGTTTCCTTTGGAGTCTTCACCTCAGTAAACAGCTCTCCTTTTCAGCATATAAAATGTCAAGTCTTTTTACTGTCTGTCTTTTGATTCTCTCCACATCCACCGTATCCTTTGTTGAGAGGGAAGACCTATGCCTAAACACAGCCCCTCTCATGAGAAACTGCCAGAGATTCAGGGATTACCATTGCAATGTCATGGATGAAGTCCCTGTGCTTTGTCTCATTGCCCACAGCGAGGTCCAGCTCAATTCCCTCATCAAACCTGGGGCCAGTGGGGCACAAACTGGGGCTTTGCCTTTGACAGCAATTCAGCACCCAAAGTGTGCACAGTGAATAGAGGCATGAAAAACGTAAGAAAATGGGTAATGTCTGTCTTCCCAGGATGAATGTGCAGTGTTGGAACACCAGCCTCTTCAGTGTAAATGGATATAGCACCGTCTGAGAAAAACAGACGTCTTGGGAACAAAGGAAGAACAGACCAAGCAACATAAGGAAAGAGTTACCTTTTTTCCCACCCAAAATTTAAACAGGGAGATTATCCAACAGCAAAAAATGGATAGCACCAGTGCTTCCCCCAGCAGGAACTCCCCAGTATAGTCACAGCAGCACAGGGCAATGAGTCAGATGTGAAAAAACAAGGGTATATGACCACTTTGGCTTAGTGGAAATTCAAAGAAAACAATTTTGTAAAATTTCTACTTTCCAAAAACTCTATTTCTAATCAGATGAGAGATAGCAAATGGATGGAGAGTGGCACTTCCCATAAGTAAGCCCACATCTATCCGTTTTCCCTACTCAGCTTGGGAATTACTTTTTTAAACCACCCCAAAACTGACAGTGAAACACCATGATAGTAGATGGCAACACCACAAAGTCATCTGCCAGGGCTCCATCCTGAAACACTGCTGAGGGGGCATTAAAAGCTGAACAGAAAAAAAGGATGACAACTCTAAAACACATTCCCAGCATGGCATGACCATATTTCTATATTCAGAAGTGTGCAATGAAAGAAAGACCCCTCTTACTAGTTCTGAATAGAACTTCAAAATTCAAACACACTGTATCATTACAAATCCAGTCCCTCCAATTTATCACTGAATGCCTAAAACCTTCCTCGGTGATTTTTTCATTTTTTACTTGACCCCATCCTGAATCTCCCACAAGGCTTTGGAGACCTCCAAAGCACAATGTAAGTAGCAAAGAAAAACAATCCCAAAGGCACAAATAATAATAAAAAACCCCACCCAACCCCCAAAATACCCGGTGTGTTAGTGACCACTGAATATGCATTCAAATAAATGCATTTTCAGTTCCAAACATAAAGGGTTTAGTTCACCTCTATTCTGCTTTTCCGAAGGAAGATTTACCTGTTCTTTGAACAGTACTTTCTGATGTTGCAACTGAACTTTTTTTCTGTGTTAGATGTTGAGAGGATGCTAGAATAAAAGTGGAGGGAAAAAGCATTATTGTCAAAGGGAGTCAAAGGAGTTCCTGTGGTGTGATCAGGCTGGTACAAAATGCCCTCTCTCCCAGCTGGCTGCACTTCAGCATTTACAGATGCAGTATTTTTAATCTACCCTCCACTTCCCTCCCACCACGTGCCTCCCCCTTCTTAAAACAAACTTTGGCAAAACTATCCCAAGCAAGTTTTCTCAAACTAGAATGAGTGATGAAATGGAAGTATCATAAACCACATTTCAAAAAGTAACAGTTTTTCAGCAGTCTGAGACATTAAAGGAGTCCTAAAATTTCAATAGTTTAGTCTCTGTTATTTTAATGTTCATTTCAACAGAGGTTCTGGGGGAAAACAGTATATTCCTAACAAATCAGTGCCCTCACTCCTTCAATTAAAGTGCACAATATGCTCCAGAGTTGCCCTTGAAGGCCTTTGGCAATAAGATGACAACTTAACCTTTCTTAGGTTGACAAGTAAAAAAATCAGATGGAAAAATAATTTTTGTTGGGCTAATGCTTTCTAGCCTTCTATGTGATAGTG
>NW_008236246.1:505063-506059 GCF_000691975.1 Corvus brachyrhynchos | reverse complement strand
CTAGAAAGCCGGAACTCCTCTGTGAAGCTCAAAGGAAGCATTTCCATTTTCCAGTGGCATACAGCTACGACATCCAACAGCTACGGGGAAAGTCACACTGAGGCTGAAGTTTTCATTTCCCCTGACTTCTGTGGATTTGATCATCCATGATTTTATTTTCTGTGTCTAATTCATGTTGTAAAGCACAACACTCAGCTCACTTCAAGAGTGATAGGTTTATGTCCACACCAGATTCAATAAATTAAAAATGACATCAAGAAATAGCATCAATGTAATATATAGAGTCTGTCAGGTGCTCAAATTAAAACAGCAAAGCTCAGGTGTAAAGGTATCTTATGTTTTCAAATTGAATGCAGTTAACCTTTTCCTTAATTTCTCTGAAATGAGCATTTAAGTTCTTCCCTAGACAAAAAGGCATGGTGTGGGTTGTTTTTTCCTTCTGTTCTGGAAGTTATTCAGCAATTTCCCTAGAGGGTGAAGCTTATTCAGAGAGGGAAATAGCATTATTAGGATTAATTCAAAATATCATAATTAAGTCAATAAATTGAAATAATTTACAAAATCAAAAGTCTATGGCAAGGCCAAAGCAGAATCCCAGTGTATCTACCAGTATAAAAGGCACCCTAAGCACTTGTCATTACTGATACATCCGCTTTTCCTCCTTGCTTCCAACAGTTACATGAAGTTACTGAATCATCTGTTCACGACAAACACCCCACTGAAGCAGTAAACGGAAAGCGAAATAAAACATCTGAACTCAAATCTTGGTGAATACAAGCCTGCGTATCACCCAGCTGTTAGAAACCAGCAGCTGGCAGCCTGGGCAGCAGAGCCTATATTTTCTGGTGTTCGCGGAGAGCAGCCCCCGGGATGTCCCGCAGCCAGCTCGCTCCCCCCGAGCCCCGCGCAGCCCCGCACTCACCTGCGCTCTGCAGCAGCTCCGGGGGTGCTGCGGGCTTCTCCTCGGCCGCGGCGCTCCCGCTCTGCTCCGGGCCC
>NW_008236246.1:503541-504999 GCF_000691975.1 Corvus brachyrhynchos | reverse complement strand
CTCGAGCTGCCGGGCGCAGAAGTGCTCTGTTTTGTAACACTGGCTGCTGGAGGTGTCCCGCTTTTGTTATCGAGTTCTGCTGGTGGTTGCTCTGTTCCCAAACTATTTGGGAGCGAGGTTTCTAGTCCCTGACCGTCTGTTTCTCCATCCAAAGCATACTGCTCTTCCCCTTTCTCCAGGGAGCCAGTGACCTTCTTGCACGCTTTAGTCAGCAGGAGTTGGCCAATCTTGTCTACTTTTCCCTTTCCCTTGCTGGATGAAACAGGACTGCGCCTGTTCCCAGATCCCGGGCTGCTTGTAAGCAGAGGGGAAACAACAGGTCCCGACTGGGCTGCTGGCACAGGGCACTGCTCACCCGACCCTGCACCTTGGGAAGGCTCCTCCGGGCTGAAGTCCTTGGCTTGCTGAGCAGGAAGGTGTGAAGGAACACTGGAGGGAGTTGGAGCAGAAGAAGGCAGTTGGACAGGAGATGCCAAGGGATTCAGAACGAGTGATCTGCTGGTGGGAATACTGGACACAGGACTGGTGGATGAGGTGCTGGGAGGAGCGGGCCCGGAGGAGAACTTGATATTCTGTGGGATATGCAAAGGACCAACAACCGCGACCGACTGAGGCATCAGGCTTGAGTTAGAAGTCATGGGGGCTGCTGGAATCGTGCTGGACTGAGAGCCCTTCATCACCTGGATGATTGAGGATGAGTTTATGAACACAGGTGTGATGAACTGCGGCCGGGCGCTGGACTGAACCGCGGACTGTCCTTCCGAAACCATCACTTTGCTCCCCACATTGGGCATGGTGACAACAGTGGACACTAACGCAGATTGCAAGTGGGATGGCAACGGAGCTGATGTATTAGCAGCAGATGTAATAGGGTTGGAAGTCACAAAAACTGTTATCTGGTTGGGGGGTAAAGGACCTGAAATAGAAGAAGAGCTGACAGGCCTCTGCATTACTGGAGGAACACTCTGTGCCACGCTTGAGTTCACTTCTCCCAGTTCCTGGTGCCCTGGATTTGGACAGGGCTCATTATTTTGAGGCAGGCTAAGTGAATTAGATGGCTCCTTGCTCAAGGATGAATCCTGCAGTGGAGGAATGACAGCTATCTTCTTTAGCTCCTCACCAGTGGGGACTATCGGTGCCATTTCAAGACCTGTCAGCCCAGGGGGCTTAATGGTCACATTAGGAGCTCCAGAATTGTCAAGAAGTTGACTTAGAGAAGTTGGTGCCTCCCTCATAGCTGGAGATACCATGGTTTTACTTTCCTCCATGACTGGGAGCTTACTGCTGTCTAAGGCTTGCCCATCTTTTTTTGCCTGCTCTTCAGGAACCAGCACTTTCATATCTGGAGTAGGGACACCTTTCAGTTCCATACTGGGCTGGTCTTTGCTACCTTGGACACCTTGTGCACTTTGACTCTCAGTATCTTGAGGCACACTAAGGCTCTCCTTATTGTCTTCA
>NW_008236246.1:500511-503510 GCF_000691975.1 Corvus brachyrhynchos | reverse complement strand
GCCAGTCACAGCAGGTACAGAAACTGCAGGATTCTGGTTACTCAAAATGGAATTATTTTGAAAACTTGTAGTCACAGGTGTTGGCAAAGAAGAGGGACCAGCCATCATATTTCTTTGTAATTCCATGTTCTGCAAGAGAGATGGATTCTGCTGAGTTGTCAATGATAATTTAGCTGCTTTTGAATTCTGTCTGCCAGGGCTTGGCGTAGTTTTCCTACTGGATCCAGGACTGGACCTTCTACTATTGCTTGGACTTGCTCTCTTTGTTCCTCCAGTGTTGGTTTGTTTGCCTGAATTGATGACCACACCTTCCAATTTGTGTGACTGTGAGGCAGTAAAACTGGACTGATTGTTAATTGTGAGATTTGATGGGGCTTGTCCAATGGCCTTTAAAGTAGTGGGATTCAGACCCTGCTGATCAAATCCTCTGTTGAGGCTAGGCCTGGGAGGTAAAGGAATATTGATCTGGGGAGGGAACAGGCCAGCTATAGAAGCGTTGAGCCTCTCTGGAGACAGGCTAATTTCTGAGGGTTCTGTGCTGGGTGGACGGTTATTAGGAGTCTGAGGGTAATACGGCCTTGGGCTTGCTCTGTTTGGGGTTTTAGGCCTTGAAGTTTGTGATGGGGCAGCAACATTGGGAAAATGGTGTGTAAGAGCACTAGACAGAGAACTAGACTGCTGCTGGGGACTTGCACCTTGGGCAGCTGAAAGTGGGGACGGTCCAGGCTTGGGTCCTGTCATCATTAACTGGTTCTGTGAAACTACTAAATGAGATGTCAAATTATTCTGAGCTCCTGATGTCGGAGGGCCCTCAGCTCCACCTCCTTCTGGAAGAGAGGGTACTGATGACACCTCTCTGAGGGGTGAGCTGGAAGGATTCTGTACATTATCTGGATAAACCATTTTCCTGGCATTGTTTCCCAGAGGAGGATTGCCCGGCAGGGCCAGTCTCTGTTTGTCAGGAGATGGAGGCACCGGCCCAGGCCCCTGGAGGTTCACCATCACCGGCATGTTCCCGCTCTGCTGCATCGGCATCCGCTGAGCATCTGGGTTCAGGGGCCCCCTGGGGGGGTGAACCCCCTGGGGCACAGGCAGCCTGACTGATTTGGGATCCTGCTGCATCATCAGCATCATCATCATCTGCTGCTGCTGTGGGGTCTGGGGGGGTGCCTGGCCTTGCTGGGGGGCCGTCTGGGGCTGCTGCTGCTGCTGGGGCTGGGGCTGCTGCGTGTGTGGCATGAGCTGAGGTGGCATCTGCTGAAGTGGCCTCTGCTCCACCGGCTGAGATGGATAACCTAAGGCAACAGGATGACACATTCATTAAAACCAACCAAAGATCAGAGGAAGCAGAATTTCTCTAACAAACAGGATTGGATAGAAAGTACAGCCTGGAGCTTGTTTATCTTGGATGGGAGCCACATTAACAAAACAGGCTTTACAAACAAAGTCGAAGATTTTACTTAATTCATAGAAATAGTTTTACTTCATGTATGACTTGCATGAGATTTAACTGGAGATCTCTTAGTGTATTGTATCAGCTACTAACCCAGGTTCACACCAGCTGAGAAGTCTCTGCAACAGCCCACGGGCTTCCTTTCACTGACAAACATGGAGCTGGACTTCCACTAATTATTACTCCTTAAAACAAACTTCAGTTTGACAGCCCTGCAGCACACCTGCTACAGACCTGACATTTTCTAGAGTACAAAGTAGCATTTGCCATGCATTACTCAGCCAAAAACATGCTAAGGACCCCCCGTGTGGTTTATAATATAAATCTTATCGCAGACTTTAGATTTAATCCTCTCTACACACAAAGGATCATTCCAACTACAACCCCTATGTCTTCTCAAAAATCAGCTATTGGTCAATGCTAAATTTTTAAGACATCAGTCTGTGCTACAGCTAGAAACACAACATTTTTTTATCAGTTATGTTACTACTGAATAACTCTACAGTACTCAGTATGATACCTCAGGATGATACCTGAGAATGGGGCCACCTCTTCATTTTGAGCTAACCCAAAGAAAACACTTAAACAATGGCACCAGTTACTTACTAGGAGGAAAAAAAGTTTGAACTTGAATGTGTGATACCATAAATAAAATACAACTGTCACAAAGATCAGTTAAAAGCTCTCCTACAGTTATTACATTCAGATAATCACAGAAAAATCCTTCTACCTGGTGGCCTACTTGCAAAATCTGAGAGTTTAGGGCCTGACTTATCTAAATTCATTCCTTGGTCTCCAGACATCGACGACTGATCACTCTCCTCCAGGCCAGCTGGACGTGATTCTGAAGAACTGAAAGAAAAATAATCACAATTAAGATCCAGCCCCTACATCAGTGTTTGATTTCTGCTTCTATAACCAAGTACTCCAGTAATTAATTCCTAGCACTCTCCACAGACCTGGAATAACCCACTGAAATGCCTCTGAGGTAACTTGCCAGACTGGAACACACACACCAGGTCTGTGTATAGTCACTGCCTTAAGGACTACTGAAAAGGAAACAAGTTGCCTGGTGCTCTGTTGATCTGAAACATTTATTTCTACTGTGAATCTGAGCTTTATAACTATGTTGCAAATGATAGAGCTACACATATTTCAACTAAACAGGCTTCCCTATGACATCTGTGGATAAGCAAGTGCCATGGGTAGATGCATTTTTAATTTGTTTTAATGGTAGCACCTTTTCTTCCAGTACTGCACCCAGAAGTGACTCACTCAGGGTATCCAAGACCTCTGATAACATCACAGCACAACTGCACTGACGTGTCAGGCACTGCAGTCACCCTCCAGAGCACAGACCTGGGTGCTACTGGGGCTCTGTAAGTGATCCCATGCTGGTCTGGGTTGGAAGGGACCTTAAGGCTCATCTCATTCCAGCCCCTGCCACGGGCAGGGAGACCTTCCACTACCCCAGGGTGCTCCAAGCCCTGTCCAACCTGGCCTTGGACACTGCCAGGGATCCAGGGGCAGCCACAGCTGCTCTGGG
>NW_008236246.1:493263-500446 GCF_000691975.1 Corvus brachyrhynchos | reverse complement strand
TGGGCACCCTGTGCCAGGGCCTCCCCACCCTCCCAGGGAACAATTCCTTCCCAATATCCCATCCATCCCCGCCCTCTGGCAGTGGGAAGCCATTCCCCCTTGATCTGTCCCTCCAGGCCTTGTCCCCAGTCCCTCTCCAGCTCTCCTGGAGCTCCTTTAGGCCCTGCAAGGGGCTCTAAGGTGCCCCCAGAGCCTTCTCTTCCCCAGGTGAGCACCCCCAGCTCTCTCAGCCTGGCTCCAGAGCAGAGGGGCTCCAGCCCTTGGAGCAGCTCCGGGGCCTCCTCTGGACTCTCTCTAGAGGAGTGTCCTTCTTGTCCCTCGGGGCTGGGGCAGCTCTGCAGGTGGGGTCTCACCTGAGCAGGGCAGAGGGGCAGAATCCCCCTGGACCTGCTGCTCACACTGTGGGGTCAGCCCAGGACTCGAGGCTGTGAGGGCACATTGCTGGGTCACATTCAGTTTGTCACCCACCAGCTCCCCCAAGTCCTTCTCCTGAGCAATCTGATGCTGCAGGAGACTCTCTAGGACAATTAAAAATTGTTCAGACTCAATGCCCAATACTTCCACTAAATCAAGACAGCTTTTGCAGACTCAGAAAAAACCCCAAGTTTCTATGGCTATCAATATATATGGTCAGAGGATGTAAAACAGAGGGATCAAGAGTAGAAGAACTAAACTGCTTATCACCTTCATGAAGGTTATGGGAAGATCTATGTAAGAAAAGCTCTAAGCTAAAATTAAAGACATCAAAAAAAGTACACTGCCAACAAAAAGAGGCAGAATCATGCAGAAATGCCATGGACAAAAGTAACATTTTCAGCAAAATAAGAATTTGAAATACATAAAGGTGGGGAGATCTGTCCTCTTTCAATTTACTTGAGAATAAGTTTCTGGCATCTGTACAGTTGACCAAAAGCTGTAGACACCCATGGAGACACCCTGGCCTGTCCTAATGCTACCTAATCAATGTTCAAAAAGCAGCATGTGACTGGAAATCCCTGAATTTTTGTGGGTCAAAATGGGGGAGAACATACACCAAGAGAGAAGAAAGGTGAAAATAGGGCAAACACAAAACTTCCAGCCACTGCTGCTGAGGGCAAGTACTGCCAAGGAAAGCACCTGGAGTGCAATGCTGTGTCTAACCCAGCACACCACCAATTTTTGTGATGCAGGTGGGGTACGCTTACATGCCTCCACCAATGAATTTGATGAAAACTGGCAAAATGCAGAGATATGCCCCAGAGCATTATATTAACAGTCACAAATGAACAAAAATTCTGGCAGCAAAATCACCCAGAGGAGCTGCAGCCTTTTGTGCAGGTGCCAGCCATGCGAACTGAAAGAATGCCTAAAATTGTGAATGTAATCTCAGATGTGTCAATTTGCTATTTATTTAAAATGGTGGGAGATTAAAAATGCTACAGTTAAAGTTCAGCTCAAAGCTGATACACAGCATCACTGCACAGACAGGTTTAACGCAGAGAACAAACCTGGTGCACAGTGGATCCTCAGCAAACATCTCCTGCCAGATTGGTCTGTGCAAATCTGGCAGAACAGACCCGAACTTGGTTTGCCAGTGAAGAGCAGCTATGGCAGGAAAGGCTGCTTCCATCACTGCTGGGAAATTTAAACATCAACTGAATCTCAAACGCAGCTGAAATTCACTGGGCATGTTTAGCAACCACCACTGGTGAAAAAAACCCAGAATATGAATAACAAGATGTTTGTGTGAGGGACAAAATATTCCATGTTTATTCTTCTTTTCTATTGCTCTAGAGGTAAAAAAATATATAAAAGTAACTGCACCCCAGGTACAGTCTGGATTGTCATGAGCAGGACCTCTGCTCCACCAGCTGCGCTCTGAAGTACAACCTTCAGATACAAATCTCTCATCAGAGCAGAGAGAGAACTCCAGGAAAACCCAAACCAACCAAACCAAAGAAGGTGGCAGCTGTGCCATCAGGAGAGCAAACCTAAAATGCCAGGTGTGGCAGAGCCAGCCTGGCCCAGGAGCAGCAGCTCTGGTGGAACAGAGGCTCCTCCCCTGCTGCTGGGTGAGGGCATTTCCCAGCTCTGCCAGGGGACGGGCACCCCCCGACCTGCAGTGAAACCCTCCGAGTCTGTCTGGGAAAAGCCTCTTTGTCCTGCAGTGCTGCCACCACCTGCACTGGGCACTGCAAACCTGAATGGCAGCACTGGGAATGACCTTCCACAGTGGATTATTTCTGTTCTACCAGTGCACAGGGTGTTCATAGTCTGTGCACAGGGGAATATTAAACAACTGCTTGTTTGTGCATGGATTTAATAGAATTAACCAACCTGTTTTATCCACAATCCCATTCCAGCTAGCATCCTGCTCCTCAGTTTACATCCCATTACCCACAGTCTTCAGGTTCAGCATACAGATGCAAATGCTTTTAAACAACCAAAATGACCTGGGTTTCATTCCAATGCAAAGTTGCTCAATTAAGCAAACCCTTGAAATTATTTTAGACTCAGCTGAATAAACTCTTTCAATAGCTCACTTAGCCTATTTACATTCCAACACGACTCAGTCTGCAATCCATATTACTAATTGTACTTTTGTTACTGTTATTATTTCTCAGAAGTTATTTCTTTTTAGTGTCTTTATCAAATTAGCTGCATTTCCACACAAGGCTTGCTGCTCTGAATTCTAACATTTCTGAGGAAGAATGACAGAGAGGAAGCTGAGATGAAAAGCATCATATTTGCTTCTGATGCAAGAGAAAGTGATCCAAATCGGATTTAATTCCTGCCAGTTCCAAGGCAGGAAAATGCTGAGCTTGCCCAACGATGTGAGGGAAGCTGAGAGTGAGGGAGGCAGGAAGGTGTTACAGCAGCTTGCACTGCACTCTCCCTCTTTTTGCTGGAGAATACTCAGGAACTTTTGTAAGAACAGCTCTCTTCTTAGTGCTTCTGCAAGGGTCAAGTATTGATATAGTCCGTGTAGAACCAAAATGTTCATCCATATCAGAACAACATTCTGGTTCCCTTGTTAATTACACCGAAATCTGATTCAAAGCCTTATTTAGGAGCTGGAATTGAGCTGCCAGAGCTCATTAGAAAAGCTGTAATTGAGACTTCTTCTACTGTGAAAACTTTTTAATAAGCAAATAGTCTTGTGAGGCTTTGCAAGCTCAGAGGAAGAGCTTTATAGACCCATTTATTGATATTCCCAGGCCACACTGAGGCCGAGTGCTCATCAGTAAGACCAATGAAAACAAAATCCTAAGAGTTTTCTTTAATGATTAGTGGATTTTTTTTTTCAGAAGGTGGTACCAACTCAGCTGCTCCCTCTGAATCCTCTGTCACTTCCACAGCAAGGCACTTGCTACAGCAGTGGTTATCATTGTTTTATTGGAATCTATTTGCACTGGAGGAGCTGGTGTCTGTGTTAGGTTTCTAAGTCACCCCAAAGCTGCAGACTGGCCACACACTTGGTTCTGGCCAAGTTACTTTACCCAGGTTTCCACATCTGGCCACAGACTGGGTCCTCCTCCAGCTGTAATCTGAGATCACACAGCAGCAGTGAGGACCTGACAAGCCATACCATGACTGTATACAACTATACAGGAGAGGCTTGAAAAGCTTTTCTCCAAGACCTACTAAATTAGCATGCTTTGCTTTACCTTACAGCATTTCTGCATTTTATTTTTGTACTAGTTAAGCCAATTAATGATTGTCACAAAAGATCACTTGCTATAGATGATGTGAGTTTTTCAGTCCACAATTAAAAGGTCCATGAAATTATTAATTCCACCTTCACGAAGGAATCTTGACACTGTGCAGAAAATGCAGGCTGGGGCTACACATTGAATAACCAAGGGAAAATTGAAATATTGAACAGTTGCTTAGTACTTGATGCCATCTTCTCTTTGCACTGAACTGAACATGTGTCCCTAGGAAAGGCAGCATAAACTTCAGGTTAAGGACATAATGATTATTCAAAGGGGCCAGACTGGTGGAACCAGAGCCACACCAGGAGCTTAATGTGCTATTGCCACCTTTTTGTTTGGTTTAAAGAATTTAATTTTGATATTTGGATATTTCTGTGTTATAATTTTCTGTGCAAAGTTTTTTCATTTCCCCCATTTTTTCTTGATTGAAAACAATCTCCCAAAGTACCATCAGGTGGATTTCTGTTAATGCCCCATGTGCTCATCTACAGCATCAGGATAATTAGATAAAGCATATCTGCCTTCTCAAATCTACCATTTGAGCTGAATAAAAGCACAGCAGCAGCAGCTACCACGCTGTGCTGGGTGACAGTGGGCTGTCAATGGCAAATGGTTACAGGACAGCTGGCCAAGAAAGAACATGCTGGCCAAAGAAGGAAGAAGAGATTCTGCAATCTTGTCTTTTCACTAAAAAGGCACACTCATTGAGTATCTTTCAATCTTTTCCATTGGCCTCCTCCCTCTCAAGAGCTGTGGGGGTTTTTTCCCTTCCTAATCTCTGCTAGGCCAGGAAGACCAACATTGCTTGGATTTGTTAATCTCATACCCAGAAAGTACCAGATTCCTCCCTCTAAATTCTAGCTGTAGCCTCAACTAAGAGAGAAGTCCAGCTCAATTCCAGGCAGAAATGTGTCAGAATATGCACATAATTCAGGAAACAAGCCCCCAAAATCTGTCCTGCACATGTTATATAGAGGCTTCTAGTTCTTCTGAACATACTTCCCACCCTTTGATTGTGGCTGTCAGGCTGCTTAAAAAAGGCAGCCTCCTCTTCCAAGTGCTGTGGCACCAGGGGCTGCGTGCTAAACTTCCTTCACCCAGTAAAGGTAAGGAACAGTGCTGGTAAAATTTGGTTTATAACTGAGTTTGGATATTTGCATGTTATTTTTAATCTTGAACAACATTCCAATGACAGACTCTTGAGAGAAACTGCTACAACATGAATTAAATACAGGTCCTTTCTCACCCATTACTTGCTGATAAAATATTGACAAGGTGCCTGTGGAGTTTCTTCATGCCCCTTATAAAAAACACGGTAATATTAAACCTACGTTGTTTGTTCTAGCTGTTGATTATTTTTCTTCTTCCTTGGAGGCTTCTTCTTCTTTGGCTTGCTGGCATTCTGGTTATTCTGTTTGTTGTTCACACCAAAGTGCCCTGCTGAGATATCGCTCTGGAGAAGGTTAACCAAGAGTGGACTTGTGAGCGTCACATCTTTATTGACAGGAAACACAGGATTCTGCCCACAGGAAACCTGATTCCCATTGGGAGTTCCACTAAACCCCGTACTGAAAGGCAGCCCATGGCCAGAGAAATGACTCCCTGAAGCATTGTTGTTTCCTTGCATTCCTTGCATATGAGAAGGCACCATGTTTGGCTGCTGCACAGGAACCTCAGGTAACATCTGTGTCAAGTTCCCATCGTTGTTTGCTGTGGTAGCAGTATCCCCAAGTTGCTGAGAGATGTGAGGACCAGGTCCAGTGGGTCTTAAAACTTGCCCTTGAATTCCCATCACCTGAGAAGGATTCCCATTCACGGGGCCTTGCTGTGCCATCATCTGCCCAGTGAACTGCACCATGTTTCCTTGCATGTTTGGGGTTGGTCCTCTCATCAGTTGAGCTGGCCCCGTCATAACATTGGACTGGTTTTGGGTATTAAAAGGCTGTTTATTTCCTTGCATCTGAGTGGTCATCATCTGTTCCATCATTGAGTTTTGCTGTAGCAAGACCTGGCCCTGAGGTCCCATCATCTGATTGTGTGTGGACATCATCTGCTGTCCCTGCTGGGGAATCATCTGTTTAGGTGGGGTCATCCTTTGGGGAGAGGGACCAAGATTTTGGTTTTGAGGTGTCACCATCATTTGGCCTTGTGGCATGAGCTGAGTTCGAGAAAGTATCATCTGGTTTTGAGGGTTCAGCGATCCCTGAGCCTGAATGTTCACCATCTGTCCTTGAGAGGACACGATTTGCTGATGCATCCCCATAAGCTGGGACTGTGGTCCTTGCTGAGGCTGTCCCTGCATGTTGCCCATGTTAACCTGTGGTACCCCACTAGCACCAGCCTGCTGGGTGTTCATATTTCCATGAAGTCCCATTAGATTGGTCTGCATCATATTTGCTGGGCCATGTGCTGCTTGCATCTGAGTTTGAGGAGGTCCAGATCCTTGGCCACCTTAAGAAAATAAAAAGAAAATACCAGTAAGACACTAACTGGATTGGTGTAAGAGTTTTTACACCTTTAACTGTTGAGTACTCCAAAAGTCCCTTTTCCAATAAACTGGTGTATCTCATATATTTGCAGTCCTGGGATGCAGAGTTTGATGCTACAGACACGTGTTAGTTGTCAAAACAGAACATCATACACCTCAAAATAAACACTTGGGCTGGTATTTCCCCTGTATCCCTCTGCAGAAGACAGAACAGAAACTTAATTTCAGTTGTTATCTGCACCTAGGTTTGAAAACCTTCCATAATGTCACCTAACTCAGCAGAGTAATTCCTAACCAAAATGAGCTTCAAACCCTGAGGTTACTTTATAATGGGTTAAAGAATAAATGCACACAGAGTACTGATGAAATGACATCATCAGGGTATCCATAATCCAGCCAAAGGACTAATAATTGAATTGTTAAATTGAGACATTTGTGAATTAAAGATTTCATTTTCACACTTTAAGCAGACTTTCAAAATTTTTGAAGGAAGTAACAAATAATCTTTTCAAAGGAGAACAAGATATTTTGCTACTCTGCTTCTAGGATAATTACACTTTTTTTTTTTTCTGGACAAGAAGTTCCTTTTGTGTTGTATCTTTATTACCCCTTGCCTCCAAGTTTCAGTGTTACCTTCCATTCAATTTCTGAACAGCTACTTCTGAAGCCCAGACCCACAGTCCTCATCAGTAATAGTTGGGTTTTGAGAAACATGAGCAGCCTTATGCTTTTCTTTTCCTTATCCAGCACTACACCCAGAGCACTGCTGCAGTCCCAGCCAGCAGCTCCCTGTTAATGGCAGGAGTTGAATGGCTTGGGACCCGTGTGACACAGGAAAAGGCACCATGTGCTACAAATGGAAAATGGAAAAGGCTGAGGAAGGCCCCAGTGCAGTCAGACCTGTGTGCTGCACGTTCTGGCTGGTTGGCAGCTGCGGTGCTCCGCTGTTCCCTGGTGTTCCTGGAGCTGTGGAAGGCACCTGACCTTGCAGGAAGTTCTG
>NW_008236246.1:473468-493122 GCF_000691975.1 Corvus brachyrhynchos | reverse complement strand
TGAACACGAGAATTTTCTGATTAGTTAGTATGGAAAAGGGGAAGGAAAAAATAGACAAAATCTGTAATTGGAGAATACCTTTGAGTCTGTGCCATCATGTGACACGTTTAGGCAGCAATTGTTTTTTGCCAATATACAAAATCCACTGAAGACATTCATAGTTCTTACCTGTGCAATAATTCTGTCTAACAAATTACTATGACTAATTTCAAACTATAATTTCAGTACAAAACTTACTGCCCAGAGAAGGTGAAAAGTCCATGTCTGACCTTTCAGAAACTAGAACTTTAAGTAACGTGGTTTGTTGCTTTCTGCTCTCCCGCATCTCTTAGCATGCCCTTAACTTATTTCACGTACACAAACACAAATAACTGGTATTTTTGCTAGTGATGTGCTCCTCTCACCAACTCTGACACACCAGGCACTCACTCCTTATCAGTGCTGCTGTGTGCACACAAACCCGAAGGGTCTTTTCATCCCAGAGTGGGCTGAGGAACCCCATGGTTCAGTACATCCAGACCTGCTGCTCCTTCAAGTAACTCTGCTATCCCTGCTGCAAGAGCAAGGAATTCTGTCAGGCCCTTATGTGGCACAACACCCAAACTTTGGCACATCCAAACATCACTGCTGCCCTGGGACAGAGAGAAAAACCTCCCCTCTACCTGCCAACATGAGCAGCAGCGCAGATGGATTTTAGAGAACTCAGTTCTTTTTAACTCACTGTCCACACAATGCCTCAGACTTTGAGGCAACCCTGCCCACCGCCCCCTTTATTTTCCTGACCCAGTGCCAGAATGTGACTTCAGTTCCTTCTGCAGTTACGGCTTTCTTGCACACCTAATTGTACTACTTGTGCTAATTATCTGGTCCTAGGTTGTAATTAATATTTCAAGGTAATCAGGTCTATAGGTCAAACACCAAATATATCTACAAATACAGAAACAGACTTCTTGAAACACCACATCACTTCAGTTTTAGTTCTGCAAAACTTTCAGGGAAGTTTTGCACATAGGAATGCTTCAACTGAGAAAAAAAAGAAAGTGTTAGCTTGGTCTCTTCCAAATCTGATATAAATTCTGATTTGCTAAATTGACTGTGTGAAATGCAAAGTGTTTGAATGCATTCATTTACACCAAACCTTTAAATGCAAGGTGGCTTAAAAATGGAAAGATCTATCATGAAAAATTAACATATAAACTGCAGCAAAGAATGAGCATGCACAGAAGTCAGGCAAAAATCTCAGCAGTGGAAGCAACACAGCTTTGCTGAAACCAAGGAATCCTGTCTTTTAAAATCAGCTGAGGATACAGCTCACAGCAGGATTGTTGATTTTAGCAATAAGGTCTACAATAAGACCAAGTAACATATTTTGATGGTTTATTGTGGTGTCACATTTAACTCAAAAAAATTGAGGTTTCTTTGTAGTGGGTTTACTCAGGAAGCAGAACATGGGGATTGTTCTGGCTAAAGGTCATGGCTAAGATTTCTGATGGAGACATATGGCTGGGGGGGGCAAGGGAAATGTGAAAATAATGAATAATGAATAACTGCTTCCAGAGGGAGACAAAACAAGATACACTAAGTGTAAGGCACTGGCAGATCCCAAGAGGAGAACATTGAAACAGAGAAAATTCATCTGAATTCAAACGAGACCCATGGTACAAACAGTGAAAACAAGAAGCTTGTCCACATCAGCAGACCAAGAAACAGGAATTCCTTACAGTGTTTTGACAGATTCTGGATGTACAACATGAGAATGCAAGAAACTAGAATGTATTTATGTGTGTGTAGGTAGACAAAGAATATGGCCCATATTTTATAAGTACATAAAGGAATTATTTCAAAGGCTTAAACAAGAACTGGTGTATGGGACCTGAAAACAGCCATCCAAGAGGAAGATGAACAAATGAGTGAGCAAAGAGAAGCACGACAAATCTGCATGGAAATACAAAGGGCTCAAGGGGAAAAAAAAACCACCAAGGACACAGAAGAGATCCTGGGACTGACAAAAGAAATTCCTTCATTGTTAGAGAAGAACTCTAGGAGTAGTAAGGAAAAGAAGTGAATGCATTGGTCCAAAGAGGAAACTAAAGACAACACAGCCAAATAAGAAACTAAAACATCCCTTAACCTCTTAATTTTAGGGTAGGGAGTACAACAGCATGGCAACAATAGCTCTTTCCTCTTTATATGGGAAGAAATTGGTGACAAAGACAGGGTGAAGAAGAAATATCCACAGCTTAGAAAGGAAGATGCAAAACAATGCCTCGGTTCTTTGGAAAATGTAAATGGTGACAGAGGAAGCTGAAGAGAGAAAGAAAATTTGTTTGTTTTCATGACACTCTCTTGCAAAAAAATCCTCCCTTTCCCCCCCAAAAAGAACAACTCCCAACCTAAAAAAAATCCCCACACCATCTCTGAACATCCTAAGCTTGCCTAAAGGCAACAGAAGAGCTGTCAACAGGACAACTGGCAGTAATAACAGTAATGCACACAGCAACTCCTCCCTGACCCTTCAGGCATCTCTGTGACACTGCAGGACAGAGAGAATAGAAACCAAGGGATGCTGATGCTCATTCACCAATACCCACCTCATACTCCATCTATTTGTTGATTCTGTCTCATAAAGGATCTTTTCAGAACTAACGGCAACATTAGTTCTTGCCACTTTATGTTTGGGGTTTTTTTAAATAAAAGAAGATCTCAGTACTTCTTACCTCCTAAACCAGGGTGTAAACCTTGTGGACCTTGGTTTTGCTGCTGCATCACCATGAAGTTGGGGGGTACATTCCCCTGTTGCACCATAGGATTACGACTAGGAGAACTGACAGGCTGCTGGAATCCCTGGGGAAGTGTGCTACTCTGGGGAGGCCTTGGTCCCAGCTGCTGCTGTGTCTGGTTAACAGTTGGAGATGAGGCAGGAGAGCCCTGCTGGAAGGAGGAGGGAGAGGAAGCAGGAGACTTGTTGGTCAGGTGGGGTTGTTGTAGTGGTGTAGGAACCCGTGAGGGCCCTCCCTGAAGGCTTTTCATTTGAGGAGCAGTAAACTGGCCAGGATTGCTCATCTGGGGAAAGTTTGAGTGAGCCTGGGAAGCTTGCTGGCTTCCAAAAGGATATGGAGGTGGAGGATGAGTAGGAGTTTGTACTGTAGCTAGAGATGGTCTTGCTTGAAGCTGCTGCTGCATTTGTCCAGGCAACGGGGCCTTTTTCCAACCCTGGTTTACTGTCAGTGTACCCAGCGCTCCCTGGGTTGGAGGAGGCTGAAGTGCTCCAGAAGGAAGGTGGTTCCAGCCAGGGGGAACTGGAACCTGTGCTGGTGAAGTGAATGAAGGTCGAATACCCTGCTGTGGCTGCTGATGTGGCTGGGGAGGCCGAGTCTGCAACTGCTGCTGCTGTAGCTGCTGAAAGTTGGCTGAGTTCATCTGCCTGTTTACAGGAACTGACTGCATTGAATGGAGCTGGGGAGCTAAAGATCCAGATGGATGATTTTGCTGCTGTATATTTAGCCCAGATAAGAGTGGGTCCATTGCATCTATTAAAATAGCAAAGAAAAACAATAAAAAAAAATAACCTACTGTAGACAAAACCCATCACAAAACAAGAAAGGCTAAATTGCTTGCTTGCATTTCCTTATTCTGCATAAAATTTCATGTTCCAGAGAAGCCAGGTCTTATCAATTTATATCCTCTAAAATAAAGCACAACAGCCCCACAATGCTACAGACTGATGTGAGCCCTCTACACACTTAGAACTACAGAATCACACAGTATCTCAGCTGGAACGACCGTTGAGCCCAAATCCCTGCTCCTGGCAGGACCATCTAAAACTAAACCACAGGACTAAGAGCGTCATCCAGACACTCCCTGAACTCTGTCAGGCTTGGTGCCATGACCACTTCCCTGGGGAGACTGTGAAGAATAAACCCTAAACATTCACACCTACCAGACCCCTGACCCTTAAACTACCAGTCTATCCACCCTTCCTGAAAAGAGGGGAAAAAAGAGCACCAGAAATATTCCTGCCTCGTTGAACTAATCCTTCTCTTACCTCTGGCTAAACATAAAGCTCAGTCACAACAGTTCAACTGCAAAAATACCACTGCCATTGCTCAACACATTTGAACAAAATACCAAGTAAGCTGGTGATTTATTAAGCACCCAAATTATTTGAAAAAATTTAACAGATTAAGGGGGAAGGCAAGTTTTCACAGGAAGAGTAGCTCCCAGAAAGGCAGGGAAAATGTTCCAGAACAATTCTGGAGTACTCTCAGGAATACACACTCAAGCCTGTGTGCTGAAGAATCAACATTTAAGAACATTTTCAGATCAGTACTATGACTAAATTTTACCACCTGGCTGTGAGGAAGGCCGAGGTGTTCGTGGCTGCAGCTCAGCACTAGCACCACTTGCCACCATAGAGGAGGGCACATTTCCACCCTGGGACATCATGACAGCTGCAGCATTGCTCATTCTTATTAAACCTTAAAAAATAAAAATAGAAATTATCAAGTCTTGCAGTTACATAGAGAAGAATTTCAGAATTTTTTCCCTTAAAAAGAAAAAATTATATTTGTCAGTAAAACATTTCTTTAGACTTCAAGAATTGTTTGTCCAAAATAACCTGAGGACACACCTCTCTGTCTGAAAGCTCAGATTCCCTGGTATCAAACAAGTTCAGGTCATGCTGTAGCTCTTTCTTTAACACTAAATTTTTAAGAGTATAAAAGGAAACACTACTGACTCATGAATTAATGTGAGCCTGACGTGCCACTGAAAGCACCAAGTGACAAGATTGTATCAAAGCTGCACATGGAACTCAGGCTTTTGCAAGATCTGAAACTAGAAAGTAACTGAGGTGTTGCAAGAGAGAAAAAAATTCAATGTTTTACTTCCACAGGCTGCTATTTTCTAAAATGATTGCTATTGTTGCCCTGTTGGTTATACTGCTGTTATGTTGTTGACCTGCAGAGAGGAAATAAAGGCACTGATCAGCACAGTGGAGAGCAGAGCCCTTCTTTAAATGTTTTAAAGGACAAAGATTTCACTACTGTGTAATTAGGTTTTTACAAAGGCGAAATGTTCTTTCCATTCCTTCTCAACAGCCACAAATGCATCTTAGATAAACTGACCAAAAATGCTCCTGCTTTAATTGCATTAAATCCTATTTACTAAAATATTAGTTATTTTGCCTTATGAGTCAGCTATTTTAATAAATTACATAGTAGCTTTCTTTGTAAAAAGTCTTTGTAAAATCTGAATTTTGTAGCTGAAAATTCCTTATGCATATACAAAGCTCTAAAATACAGTTTAATCAACTACACCTCTCCACAAAAATTCCTTCTTTATGATCAGACCTCAGAAGTTTATCAGAAAATAAAATGAGAGAGTAACAACGACAGTCCTGTACTTCCCATAATTCTAACGGATTTAATCTAAGTCAGTTTATTGTACACTGAATAGAGACTTATGCACATTTCCATAAAGGGAACCAAACAGAACACTGTGAAAATTTGTGCATATTTCAAAGTGAATTCACTATACTCAACTCATGTGCTTTAAAAGGCTTTATGTGAAAAAACCCCGAACCAACCAACTAACCAACAAAACCCCAAACCACCACACCCTCAAAATACCTGAAAACAAACAAACTGGCCCCACCAAAATCACTCCAATGCTTGTGGGACACAATGCAGCCAACAATTTATTTACATAACACCAAACATGGTTTGACAGCACAGAACAAGAACAGACATTAATTTAAATGGCCATTACAATTCTGCAAACAATAGCTGCTGTAAGCAGCAGTTTCATTAGTCCAGCAGCAGATTTCTGAGTGTCTGAAGCTGCACAAAGGCAGCTGAGGGGATTTACCTTGCCCCCCCTGCATGGGGAACCCCGTGTCCATGCGCATGGCGCTGCTCGCTCCCAGGGGCCCGTTGATCCGCACATCCTGGCTCCTGCTCTGGGCTAAGGCCAAGTTGATAGCACCTTCCCCTAAAGCAATGCACAGGGTGGGTGAACAGAAGAGACAGAAAAGCAGAACACAGACATTTGCAAAAGGACATGTAAGAAATGCCGAGGAAGGAAGAAGAGGCTCCACCTCCACTGTGCACTTTAGAAGGACACTTACACATCACACCATCCTTCTGGATTCAGTTTTAAGAAAACGAAATGTCATGACAAGCATTACCTGCCCTTGGTTTCATCCTGAGGGTGCTCCTGGACAACTGTCCAGAATGGATAGTGTAACTGTGAAATCCACTGAAAACTTGTCTTAAAGACAGCCTCATATGAAACAACAGGGAAAGAAAATGAGCCAACCCTTTCCTAAGTCAACACACAGAAAACATTTTCCAGGAGGGTTCCTGATGCCCAGAGCATTTTCAGGTTTCATTTTTATTTGTAGTAAATTTTATTCTTGAAAGAATAAAAGTCCTGGGCTATCTTTTTCACTAAAGCTAAAGTAGTAACTTAGAAGCTTTGCAACATTAACCAAGTACACAAAACTGCTTTTTGAGTCTACTTAAATGTGAGCTTTGGAAGCAGATTTGGTGTGAAATACCTTCAATCTGAACTGAGAGAATGCCCAGGTCTCGGAGCTGTTGGTTGTTGTTCTGAGCCAGGATTCGCAGCCGCTCGGCTGCTTCCCGGGGGATGTTGAAGGTGACACGGACACTGTTCCAAGGCTCTATCTTCTGCACTTTTAACTTGTTGGATTCTTAACAGAAAAACAACCAAAGTCAGTGAAAAGGCAGTTTTTAAACATGTCTGATGAAACAACTTGGTTAAAAAGTTGAAAAAAATGAAACAGTTTTTGGCTTTGAAAATTGCCAGTGCTTGGTCTCAGGTACAGGAAATTTTTCCCCACACAGGTGTACAGTGACCAATGCTGCCAAACCACATCAGGGATTTTCCAAAAAATTAGCAGTAAAAAAACTACTCAATGATAACCAATGCAACAGACGACACACTCACTTGATAGTATTACTCAAAAATTGAAATATTCTGTGGATAAACTACTTTGGAAAGATAAGAAAATATCTAATAAAACAGATTTCATACAATTATAGGTATTAGGTTTGGGTTGGAAGGGACCTTAAAGCCCAATCCATTCCACTCCCTGCCATGGGCAGGGACACTTTCCATTAGACCAGGATGCTCCAATCCCTGTCCAGCCTGGCCTTGGGCACTGCCAGGGATCCAGGGGCAGCCACAGCTGCTCTGGGCACCCTGTGCCAGGGCCTCCCCACCCTCCCAGGGAACAATTCCTTCCCAATCTCCCATCCATCCCTGCCCTCTGGCAGTGGGAAGCCATTCCCCCTTGATCTGTCCCTCCAGGCCTTGTCCCCAGTCCCTCTCCAGCTCTCCTGGAGCCCCTTTAGACACTGGAAGGGGCTCTGAGCTCTCCCTGCAGCCTCCTCTTCTCCAGGTGAGCACCCCCAGCTCTCCCAGCCTGGCTCCAGAGCAGAGGGACTCCAGCCCTGTGATACAGTACATTTGTTTGGGAACCAGATGGATGAGGGGAAAAAACTGACTACAGGAGTGAAACACTTGAAATATTTGCTCTAAAAATGCTTGTGAAACCTTTTTTTTTTTTTTTTTTTTTTTTTTTTACAAGGCCAGTGCCAACAGAGTCCTAGCAGTATTTCATTGATTTCTACCTTATTATTTAGTTTTCTGGGTAGGTATTTCATATCCACTGCCAAAAATGTCTCAAAGTCATGCAAAATACTTACTTGCACGTTTTCTGAAAGCCTGTTCTACACATGAGTGTTTCTACATAGATCAGTGGTTTTCAAAGTAACAGCAAAAAGGTTGGGCAGTTATGCTGGATACATTATCCAAAGTGATACCTACCTAAATGATTGCTACAAAATGCAGTTAAGGATAGTTAAAAACACAGCTCCCAATATAGCTTTATAAGTTTCCAGTTTCTATCTTCCTGTAAAGAAAGTTCCTCTCAAAACAGAAAGCATTGACCCAAATTTTCATCAGCCAGCTCCTCCACTGTAACCTTAGATTTACTCAACATTTGCTACCTTTTGGAGTCTGAAAAACATGTTAGTTAAGAATGCCAGCACTCATTCCTATTTAGGAATCTCTTGTTCACCACTAATTCACCAAGACCCTTTTGCTGCTACAGTAACAGAATTATTAAATTCATCCTCGTTCTACCTATAAGCCTGTTTTTGGCTGGGAACATGTCAGGAGGAGTTTTAAAATCTCCTTTTGTGGAGGTTTGAACAGTCCCATTTTTTCTGTTATTAATGTTCCAATATTTAACACAGAAAAATTGTATTATCAGTTTTGGTATTTCTATGTATTTGTACCCAGGTTTCTCATTTTTCAAACATTGCATCTGCCAAGATAACCCCACGTTATTTACTAACTCCACATTCAGGATATCCTATTTTGCTCTGAATCAGTTTAAATAACTTCTCACATGGATAATTTTCAAATTAGCTTGACATTGATTTTAAAAATTTGCTTTCTCAGCTGAGGTCTGAATCATGTTTATTAATCCTGGCATTAATATTTATAACAGACTCAGCATGCAGATGCCTCTGTGTAACAAAGGTGACTACGTGCAGCTACAGACTGAATAGATGTCAAAAACTACACAATTCATCTGTGGAATTACACACATCCCTTCACACCAGTAACCATCTGTTAGTTTACATCTACTGCCAACTGTTTGTGAGATACAGCTCAAAACTGTAGTATTTCTTCATAGTATTTTTGTCTTATCCCAGCTTTTTTATCTCCCTGAGCAAGAACAGCAAGAACCCAACAAACTGATGCCAGCTGACTACATGGACAAAATTGAAAGAAAGGAATAAAGTGACAAAGAAATTCAGTTTGGTTCTTGAGGAGTAATGTGTTATTTTTCTGAAAAGGTGTTTGACACTGTTGAAGAAAACAATCACTGCTACCTAACTGAGCAGCCATCAATAATCAGCCTAAGACCTTTTGCAAGGAAGTTCAGACAGGAAACAAATGTCTTTTTCCAGATCTAAACATGCTGGCAAAAGATGTCCCAAAAAGCCTGCTATCAGTGACGTGCCATGGAGCTGCTCCCAGAGCTGGGTGAGCATTCGGGGGTACATGAGGGCACTCCCCACCCCCAACACAAACCAATCAATCAGGTAGGGTAGGTCAGAAAAGGGCAGTAATATCACAGGTACTGGAGAGTGAACACATTCTCAGATGAACTGCAGTAGTTTAAAATGGACGGTTTGGACAGTAAAACACATCTCCTGTGTGAACCAGCCTGGTTTCACTTTCATATAACACAGTCGTGTAATAGAGGGACATGAAAGAGAATAAAACCAGGCAAAATGTGGAAACAGAAGAGAAATGAAGGAACTTGCTAAATAAATCAGTTTCAAACAACAAACCCACTGCAGACACTTGCAGTCTACATTTCTGAGAAGAACAGCTCACAAATTCACTAAGAATAACCCCAACCAATATCATAACAAACTAAGTAGCTCAAACCCAACATAAACTACTTTTTGTGCAAGTACCCTGACTACCTAAATAAGCTTTTTAAGGACAGCTGAAAAGTGACAAGAAGGTGCATTACCCATGTGTAAAAGGCCAGGCACATTCTCCAGTATGGTATCCAGCTTCTGTTCAAAGTCTCTGTCACTTATATTTCCTTTAAAAGCTACAAAGATTGTGGAATCCCCAGGAGCAGCCTCCTGTTTCAGTTCATCTTCCTCCAGTCCTGAATCAAAATCCACCTCTAAGTCTTCCATAGCTGAGGAGTACAAGGAGGCATATGTATCTTTTAAGTTAGGTAGATCATCCAAAACCATTGTTTCCAACAATGGGAGCCTGTCAGACGTCAAGGTGATGCTTGGAAGGGAAAAAAAGAATTATAATACATATAATAATAATTGTGTAAGGACATTAACAGCTGCTTTCAGTGGAACATTTGGTCATTGCCAGAAAAACCTACCTGGTGACCCAATGTTGGGCTCTGTGAGACCAACTGTGTGAGGCTGCAAATGGTGGCCATGGCAGCGTCTGAGCTGTTTCTCCACTAGGACAAACAGAAGGGGTTTCCTGACAGAATCCTGCTGCACGGGACTTGAGAAGTATTCCAGTTGATCTAAAAGACAGACAGGTAGAAAGGAAGGTAGAGGATACAAAATCAGAGGAAAATGAATTCTATTCATCTCCATATCGTAGAGGGGACAAGCAGGCATCTGGTACCAATGCTGCAGTGCCTGACTGTTGGGAGACTGTAAAACTACTCACAGCAATAGCTGAATTATAGAATGATAGGAAGAATTCACTTTTAGAGACTGCAGATGCAATAGGTGCAAAGCACTAAGAAAGCCACAGCACATGTTTACCAGGAGAAATGTAGCATTTGACAAATATTTTACTCCCACCCAGGGAAATCTCAGGCATAATGTGCCAACTTTCTTAAAGTTTGTAAAGATTTAGGTGTTTTCAGCTTCTTCGGCACATAACAACCTGAAATCTGCTCCCCTGTCACAGCCCACAACTCTCACCATGCCCCCACATCGTGCTCAGATAACAATGAATTCAATAAGCCAAGTCCCACACCTGATGGATTTTGCTTAATAAGAAGTCTAAACTTTGCAATGAATTTTGCCATTATGACATTAATCTATGCTGTTACAGAAGTACAATCTATGATAAAATTATCCCAAAACTTCCAGTGGTCACCACCAATGTTAAGATACACATTTTCCCACTCCATCACAAGGGCAATGGCACTACCCTTTCCAGGTGAGACATCTGCTCTAACTCTCAGCACTTTGCAAGTATTGCTAAAATATTCAAACCATCTGTAGAAACAGCCAAAAAAAGGGACCTGCTCCTGACCACCATTGTCAAAACCAAATCAGTTCACCAGCCAGGACTGTCAAGACCTCATAACTCCAAAGCTGTGGGTATTTGGCACAACCCACCCAGAAGGTTTAGCTCAGGACAACAGACCCTTTAACAAGATACAGATTGGGGTTTTGGCAGAGGTTCAAGTTCCCAACACAAATTAAAAACACAACTTTGAGATTAAAGGTGAGCTGCAGATACTGGCCGGAAAACAGCCTTTTCTAATAAAAAAATCTAACAATGTTAGACAAGTGCAGATTCAACTCTGCACTTTTTGCACACTCACATAATGCTGCTGAAGGGACAATATCACAAAGGAAAAACCAGGGACTTGGAAGCCACAAAATCCCCTCAGCTTTTTGGTCAGATCTCTACACATATACTCACTATATTTCAAAAATACAGGTTTTTTCTTCCTTGCAACCCTACCCCACACCAGGCAATCCAACAGCACTAAGGAATAATCCCCTATTTTACATGCAGTTACTCTCTCATCCTGCAGCACCAGCCTTCATCCTCAAATCTCAGATTAAAAACTGAGCTAATTTTGTCTCACAAGCTCTTCTGCAGCCCTGTATCAGAAAATAAGTTTAATGTTTCACAGGCACTGATCTGTTTCCACAGTGCTTTCATATACTTATTATTCCCATGGAAATTTTCAAGATGGGCAATAGAGAAAGAAATTTTAAAAATTCATTACCAGGTGAACACAGAGACAATTAAATCTTCTTTTTTTTCCCAGACTCCTTGCTGCTCAGCTCTGTGTCTAAATTACTGCTCTGAGTGTTCGGCACCTCCATTAAGTCAAACTCCTCAGTGCCATGTCAGGTGCCCAGATAATGAGAATCACAATTGATAGGAGTCTGTGAAAAGATGTTTTAACTGATTTTCACACAATTTCTTGGACAGATAACTTCCTTACCCAAGCTGGCTTTACACCAACCAGGAGAGCAGGCCTTCTCCTTCTGTGTTCCTACATCTTTCATTCCACATCCACTGACCCCAGGGAGGGAGGAGCTGGGAGTCCTACACAAATGGCCTTTTTAATGACCAAGCACAGCCATTCTGTGCGAGGAATGAGGCAAACATCCTGTGAAATATAAGCACTATATTTTGAGGAAAATAACATAGAACATGATTTGTCAGAAAGTCTTGAGTAAATTTTTTAGGGAGAGAAATCTCAGCTCAAAATATAGGCTCTTACATGTTGAAAAGGTACAACTACTTGGAGGTGATGGGGTGTTGCACCTCCAGCAAGAAACATGAGTACACCTGACAATCCCTAACACCAAAGAAATAAGAATTTATCTACAAGAACACAAACATTTCAAGTCTTTATTTGAATGGAAGTGTCTGAAGCCTCCATCTTCCCTGTAAAAGAGCAGAACACCCCCAGACTGCTTAAATCATGGTTTTTAAGCAATTCATAAAAATGCTGCAGCTTAGACCAAATTTCATCAACCTCATCTCAGTGTGCTAAAATCTGACAGGATTTGTTGAAGTTATGGCCCTTTGTAAATGCTATAAAAATCGAGTTTTCTAAATCCCAAAGGACCATGGGCCTTGTTTCACTTGACTCAGAGAATCACAGGACCACAGGGATATGGTGAGGGAAGGAAACAAACCAAGACCAAGCTTTACATTTTACCTCCCAGATGAGCATATATAGCTACAGCTCCCATTGCATTTTTTCTTTACATCATGCTCCTCAAGGATCTCTGCTACATTCATCTGCACTCTCTCCTTCTCAAACACACAGAATTTAGTCCATTCCTATATTCAGGTATCATTTATCTCGAGTATGACATGAGAAAGTGATGATTTGCAAAATTTTCTTCTTCAGGCAGTGCACAGCACACCATCCATGTCAGAGCAAATGAATCCCAGCTGCAGAACATCCTAACAACTTCTGTAATCTCATGGTTATAGGGCTGGCTTCCATAAACCCTGAGCAAGCACTTGACCGTAATCAGCAGGTACCTTCCCTCAACACTCTTCCACACAAACACAAAATGCCTTCAGCATAAGCACACCCAGGTAAAACACTGGTCATTCAACAGTCCATGTAAACCAGAACTCCCAGCAGGTTATGGAGGATCTCTGATGAGTAAGAACCACACCTGAGCTGATGTGTACAACTGCAGCACACTTCAGGAACTCAAGCACCCATGCTCACTTGGCAGCACAAAAAGGTCTCTGACCATCATCCTGCCTTCAAAAAGCCCACATGGCCTCCTTCCTGTCCCTGCACCTGCTCCTTTAGAGTTTCCAAATTAGTATTTCCCATTTTACAGTTGTTTCTGGGAACTCAGAGCAAGTCCAGTGCTACCACATGGCAACCATTTACCCTCAAACCTGGCCTGGAACTGGCTACAGCAGCAAAACCAGTGTTATGCCTCTTTATTATAAAGTTGGTCTTAGTACATCTTAGTACACCTAACTGAAGTAAGAGAGGTGGGGATAAACAGCCAAATAACAGCCAAATGGCCAAAATGCACCTGCACTGTTGTATGGGGACAGGGGGTGGAAGAGCACGGCCCATGAAGACCAGAGTGTCCAACCCGAAGGATGCAGGGCACACCCTGGGCTGCTGGAGCCAGGAGCTCCCAGGCACACTCACCATATGCATAAAACAACTGACCCACTAAAATGTGCAAAACAGAGACTCTTCAGAGGAAGAATTCCCACAAGATAGAGGATGCCACAGCTGAGACCTGGGCTGATGGACAGCTGGGGCACACACACAACCACCAGGAGCCCCAAGGCATTTTGCCATGGCCTGTGCTGTCCCCACCAGCAGCCTGACAGCAACAGGCAGCCTGCACAACAAATCCAGCACCACATGGCTGGGCAAGGCTTGGAAAATCCCATCCAGACCCTGGGAGAGATGGGATTAGAGCAAAATCTCAAAGAGCCAGTTGTCACTAAGTGGGGAGCAGCTGAACACTGGAAAGCCAGCAGGCTCTGGAGTACCTGCAAGTGCTGGCCTCTGGGGTGAAAAACAACACAAAGGAAAAAACCCCAACTGATATCTTTCCTGATATGAGGAAATCTTATCCCAAGGTTCACTTAACTGATCCAAACTTATGTCAATTTGTCTCTTAAATAGAACTTGAAATCTCTTGCCTTGCTTTCTCCTATCTATTGCACTACACAGAGCACACAAACCAAACCAAGGCCTTGTCTGGCCACCTGTCCCAGGCTTTCTGCCATAGTCTATTGATTTACAAGCTTCTTAATGTATTCAAAATAAACACTTTCACAACTGATGTCACACCAGAACATGCACTCTCCCAAAACAAATAAAAAGTACTAAAATCCTGCTCTACATCTCAGCACTCTTCCAAATTACACAAAAGATTGGAAAGGGTGAGAGCAGAAGGAAGGATGGATTGATGCCCTTCACTAGCAGATGGCACTAGCTGGCACTAAGCAGGGTCCTCATCCTCACACTGACCATTATTTAAAGCTGCAACAGGGAAGGGAAAGAAATGAGGTTACAGTCAAATCCCTTGAGGAAACCAGAATTCAGAGTGAGGAGGGAAAGTCTGGGATACCTGTACCAACATAATTTCTAAAGGATTGAAATTGCTTTTGCTGTCACTGAAAAATGGTTTTCAAGCAACTTAATAGATTAAAAAAATCAGGAAAAAGGATATCCTGGATAACACACTTTAATGTTTTCTGCTTCCTTTGTTTTAGGTGCCAATGAGAAAAAGATGTAGAGATTTTCTTGATGGGGGCAGAGGAGGTTCAGTGTTGCCAGAATACTGGTGAGAGGATGGCTTTCTTTGAACCTGTAACATGCACTCTTATACAGTCACACAGGCTTCATTTAAACTGTAACACCTGGAAACCCCAGAGACACTGATCACAACACTGTCTCTACTGGAGATTTGTTAACAGTGTATTATCCTCCTACAGCTGTTCCATTTGTTGCCCAGCATAGCGATCTTGGAGCTTGTTAAACCTGAGCAATGAATAAACCTAGACACCCACAACCATTCTACGATAAAAAGATTAAAATAACATCATGGTTTTGAGCAAAAAAACAAACCAACAACACTTTTAAACAAATTCTAGGCAAGTGTCATTTAACAGTATAACACAAGGAGATTAAATAAGGCTAAGAACCACTGTTACAATGTGAAAGAATACCTAAAGATAAACTTAAACATGCACTAAAATTTCCTCTAAAACAACCTAGCCAGGGTTCCAGTAATTTTGAACTTCCAACGTTGGTGTTAGATGAATGACACCACTAAAGCATCTCAACTGTTCTCCTTGGGAGGAACAGCCAAAAACCTGATGGCAAATACCCCGAACCCTGTATGGCCGAGTGGGGAGTCAGCTCTGGAGCCAGCCCAGCCCTGCAAACACACACAGCAGTGGGGACAGGCAGGGGGAGAATGTAAAAAAAACAAGAGATATTCAGATGCATCATATGCTTATTTTACCTACCAAAACAAATGTCACGACTTCAGTATTTTGGGGTGCGCAACAGGATTTCAGGTAATTCCAGACTGGCAAACATGGTTAAACAGCAACTCCCAAATATGGAATCCTGAAAGAAAACCATCACATTTCATCAGACAATGATGCACAATTACAGAAATACTGAACATAATGGGCAAATAGCTCCATTTTTAATGTGCAGTTTTGCACCAAGTCAGATGCTCTCCTCAGCAGTGTAAAAAGCACATGTTACTATATTCAAATTCAAACAGCAAAACCTGAGGAACCTGAAAAAACAACCTTTCATTACGGGCAGAAAATGGAATACTTCCTTTAGCTGGAAATGACATTCTATTCTTCTAAACATGGCAAGTTTTATCTAGAATAATGTATTTATTTAGGTTTAAGGACAAACTCATCTAGATTAAACCAATCTTCAGAGAAACCAGAACAGCCAGGATGTCCCTCAGCTCATCCTAAGCAGGCGCCTAAACCGGCTCAGGTTAAGCTCATTCCAGAAACACGTTCCGAGCCCACAGGACCACCTCAGACAGACAGTGCTGCTGCAGGTGGCCAACATGGGGAGGTGAATCCATTCCTAGCCCCTGCTGCTGGTCACGGGCTCATCAAGCTGCACTCCAGCTCCTGGGATCATAAAAACACAGCAGTAAAGCTAAATGGCCTCGGAACAACAAAACACCGCCCCTCGAATCAACGGGATTTATAGGCACAGCCCAGGGCTGGTGCTCAAGGAGATTTTCTGCTTACATGCTTGCCTGCTCCTCAGTGGGAAAGGGGACTGCCCAAAAACAAACAGGGGAAGCAGAAGAGGGAAGAAGACTCAGAAAGAAAAAGTAGAGATTTGTCTTCTGTCTAGACAACAAAGCAAAATTGCTTTAAAAGCCTTATTGTGCTACAGCCTTTGCACTTCTGCCAACCCAGCAAATCAGAGAGAAGGAAAGAGGTTTTACATTAAATCAAATCATGTATGCTTTGCAGCACTTTTAATAGTCATCTAACACTTCAGCCTCTCGTATCTTCTTGTATTTCTAAGTAATTGTAACTCAAGAAGTGTAGCACCAAGTCAAAGGCCTGATGACTAAATCACAAGCAGTGACCTGTTTCCAGCTATATGCACCTGCCTAAATACCATGACCAGACACCAAGCTGAGGGGCAAAATCAAAATTTGAAATAGGAAATTTTAGTATTGTTTGTTGTGTAAGCCAAAACTAAAAAAAGTTTTCATGTTCTACAGCAGATACTGCATTAGTTCTACTTTTTCACCCTTTTCATAAAAGGATGTTCCACAGCCTAAAACTGAGTCCTGTAACAAACTGGCTGGTTACCTCCAAAGCTAGGCCAAGACTTCACAGGAAAGGCCAGGCATTGTAAAAGCTGATTTGAAGGAAGCCTCCAAGGTGCAGCAGCCAGTCCCCATGCTGAGTGCCCACGCCTTAGCCCGGCAGGGAGAGGGTTATTTTGGCTAAAGGGTGGGGAAGTAGAGGGAAGAAAAATCTTCTGAAGTCTTTGGTGCAAGGAACCAAAGGGGTTTTGTTCCTCCAGTTCTCCCTTCTGAGTGTCTCACACCATGACGCCTAACTGCTCCAAAGGACCGGGAAAGACAGGCTGCCCTAGCAAGATCCAGTGAGAAACTGAGAATGGTCAGCCTGGGCTATGGGAAGAAGAAGAAAAAATAACTGCTGCTGTTTCCATTCCCATTGTGCACATGAGATGAGACCAAATTTGATTAATGAAGATAAGCAATCAACATTGATTCATTAAGTCCCGCTTTCACTACAGTAAGTTACCCGACAGACCTGGAGACTGAGCACACACCTTAGCACGCCACAAGGCATCACAGAAACAGCCCTGCAAAGTGTTCCAGCTACAGAAAGAGTTTTGTTTAGAGTTTATGCTTTCCCAAACACCAAGGAAACAAACCAAGTTAGTCTCCAGCAAGGCAGGCTTTGTTCACTCACACTGACACAGAACTGGTCACTGTTCCTCACACTGGTCTGCTCCCATAGCTCTCAAGCGTAAAACACTGAAACCCAAATGTTTCCAACAAGGAGAAAATTACAGCTTGTTATAACACACATGACTCTTTGCAGTGATATCCTCATGTAGTCTGACAGCAGCTTTAATGAAACACCAGTTTGTTAAAGCTTCATGAAGTTTGCTGGAAGCCCACGACTCATGCCAAGCTGCAATGGACACACCTCAGCTGAACCATTCGGTTTTATTCCAACAGAATTTGACTGCTGAGACGCTCAGGACTGCTCTAAAACGCAGGATGATAACTCCAGAATAAGCAGCTAAGTTAGCCACGTAGAAATTACCCCTTTCAGCAGCTGAGATACAAACCAAGGCAGCTGCCAGGCACAAGGGAAATGGGAATCAGCAATGCTCTTGGAAGCTGCAGTCTACCCAGCACAATATTTGGTCAATCAATTCCCATTAGCTGAGTTACTTATTTCCCATGTTAAGGATATTTCCATCTGGAAGAAGCACACTGTGAATACTGACAGAGCTTTGCAGTACATAACTTTCCACAAAGATCCACCAACGCAATCAGCAAACAAAATGAGATGCTATTTAAAAGCAGGAGCATCTTGACTGTATTTGATCTTGCCTTCAAAAGTTATGAAAAATGCCTTTTTAAGGAGCAATCTGTGCTCTGTGTTACAACAAGATTTTCATTTAAACCTGAATTTAACCAGTACCAGACCTTTTTGGGCTGACACACCCCACAGGCTCTCCTTTATCACCAAATTCTCACACCAATAGAACCAGCCCAGAAATTTTTGCAATCATCAGCACTGAACTAAGGTTTGACTGAAAACTGCACCTTCTGCAATATTATTTCTTCTTACATCTAATAAATATCTAGGAAATCTCAGTGAAGCCTTTAAAATTCTGAAATGATATAAAGGATGAAGAAAGAATTGAAGCTAAAACAAACAGCTTAAAAGAAATTCTTTGATAGGAGACACTCAGTATCAAGGAGATTGTGTTCCCTGACCAAAAAACTAATCTTCATATAACAGAAGCAGGTACAGCTTTGGTAAAAATTTGGATTATTCTGAGAGTTTCCTGACTGTATAAAAACTTGCAGTTTATTTTGTGCTGCTCTGGGCTTTTGGAAAAATCAAATTTCAAGTGTTATTTATTGTCACTACTGCCATTAAGAACCACGTAAGCAGCTTAGGACCTTCTGGTGAAATGTGGATGCAACAGAACTGGAGAGCAACGCATTCTTGCAGGGATGGGAAGAGCACTCCCAAAAAACCCTTTGAAGGAACACTTTGCCATGCATGGCAACAGATGGGAATGAGGCGGTCTTTAAGGCCTCCCCCAACCCAAACCATTCTGGGATTCTGTAAATGCAGAACAGAGGCTTAACTCAGTTTCTGCGAGCACCACACTGAAACCACAATGAGAAACATAATCTTACACTGGCTGCATGGCCCTGGCAGGTCATTTGATTTTCAAAACAATAAAAATCATAAAATTAAAATAATTTGCCTAGGACTTGGGGAATTCAATAGCATGCATCTTTTGGTGGAATAACTAGATGATGCCCTTTCATACACCAGACCTAAAGCTTGGGCTTCCATATATGCAACTGAGCATAAGCAACTTCCTGTCCCAAGTTATCAGCTTACACAAATTAATTTAGACAAGGTATCATTCATCTCCTGCACTTTTCTATTTTCATACAAATCCAATCCAAAGCCCTGTGCAGGGCTATGCGTCAGGGCACTCATACCAGCTGGAGAAGCAGGCAACTGGTCTCAGTTCCAAGAAGACGATGGCCCTCACGAGCTGTGGAGTCCCACACGTGTCTCCATTCCTCACCCCAGCTCCCAAACAAACAGCACTGTGACACACACCGGTTGGTTTCATTTTTTTCCCAAATGCATAAAGAAGGGTTATTTACTGAGTTACAGCCTCAGGGCTGTCACATATACATGACAAATCCAGTACTTATTTCTATTTTTGATTACTACAGCAGCAATTTTTGATGTATCATTCAGTGTGCAGGTGGGATGCTGTTCCACTGGATGGAAAATGATGCTCAGTGCCCAATGGACTGAGAAAAATCCCCAGCTCCTGGACCTCTGGAAGACTTCCACTACTGTCCTTCTGCATAATTCAAAGCTTAGATTAACTTTATACTCCAGCAGCATCACTTTAATGATCCAGGACACAAGACAATCTAAGTTATCTTCATCCTCTTGAGCTAAACCTCCAGTTCTCCATGCAGGAACACACTGACTGCATGGCTGAAACGTTCAGTTATCTGCAATTAATGGGTGGCTCCTGCTG
>NW_008236246.1:471375-473393 GCF_000691975.1 Corvus brachyrhynchos | reverse complement strand
GAAGAACATCAGTGACCTGCTCCAGTGGAGAGAGCTGAGCCTGTAACAGTGTCAAGACAAAACACGAAATATCCACCTCTCTGGTAAAGCAAAGGTGAGTTGCTTGTCTGGCTGCTGGAAATGGAGACACTCGCCTGGAGATGGAAAACACCTCACCTGGAGCCTGACGAAGCATCTTCCCTGCTGCCTCAGTTCGGTATCCGGGGTTATTTCTCCTTCCACGGCTGGCCCTTACCTTTTCCCAGCCCTACACATTCTTTCTCATTCCTTCTGCTCCAGCTGTGCATTAAGGAAAAAGCTCATGCTTGAACCCAGTTTTTGCAGCACCAAGGGTCGAGTCCTGCTGCTCAGTGCCCTACACGCCAGCAGGCCTCCTGCTCCCTCACACTGCCGTGGCACCACAGTTTTGTATTTCTCAACAGACACCACAGGATTTTGAAACAGGCACCCCCATCATGCCTTCTGCCCTTCAGAGGTTCTCTAGTGACCTATAAAATTTCACCATTCTCAATGCAAATTGTTACAGCCACATTAACTCTTCAATCCCTTCAGCAGCAAGCCCTTTGCCACTGCAGATCTATTAAATTTAGTGACTCTGTGTAATTGGGTTGTAACTCCAGCTTCCACCCGAAAGCAATCACTATGGTACTAGAACATCAAAATATACTGCCAATCTAAGGTTTAGTTATCATGTTGAAACATTTAACATCTCCCACAAAGGCAGGAACCTTTGTTACGCTCAGACAGCACAAAGAGTGGCATTACAGCTGTTCAGCAGAAGTAACCTCCACAACCTGTGTTTTCATGTATTTAAGCCACTGAAAAATGGAAACACCAACACTTCAAGATGCACAAGGACCTGGAATTCTTTGGCTTTTTTTCCCTACACACAGTTGTTTCTTATTTTAGAGAAGCACATGCTTTTTTACTAGAAAAATGCAAAATTACTACATCACCTGGAAGCATGTTGTAAACAACTCCTTCCTCCCATTCCTACAGAAGGACAGGCCTTCCAGAGAAAATGGCTGGAGAGCACCGCTGGGAGATTTTCAGCCAAAATCCAACACATAACAGAAGATCCTTCCTTGGGTTTAAAACACTAACAAACGTGATTTCTCAACTGAAGGTCAGGTCTGTGTGCAGCCCTCCTTGTTCTGATGCCCCATAGGAGAGCCCGGACACAGTGTTACCGCGAAACATTTCCTCCCAAAGCCGGGTAACTTTCAGAGGAAGCCACAGGGCTCAGTGGATACTTAGAATCTCTAGCAAACACCTGGATGCTGTGCTGCAGGCACTGCGTGCAGTCCCCAGGCCCGCAGACCTGGCCATTCTGAACACACGCCTTGAAACCTTTGTTTCTCACCCCACAAGATACATAGAGAAGGTGGGACCATTTGCTAGAATTCGAAAAGAGCTGCTAAATCCAAAAGTTGTGGTTATTACACTTGGTAACCTTTACAGAAAATGCCACATTTGTTCTTTGTGGTTGTTTTCCACATACAGGAAACACTGAAAGGTGCCTTAGCTAAAGAACCAGTCAGAACAACACACAATAATTATAAAAGCAACAAGAGGCATTGCCTTTCTTCTAAGAGAGGTTTTCCTGTAGTAAAACTACTGTAGTAAAAGTCTGAGAAAGGTTTTACTGCAGTTCCCAGTGAGGGGAATGAGCACAAATGTGTCTACCAGGAGGCTGAGGGGTTATGGAGAGACAAAGCTCATGAAGCTCCAACCTGCTCCCAGGATGCAGACCCACAGAAAAGCTCTGTCCTTCCATCCCCAAAGCAGCGGGAAGGAATCAGAGCCCTGAGCTTTCCGAGATCTTTCAAAAGTAGCTGAAATTTAAAGAAACACAGAAACCACACGGAGGGGACGAGTGAAGGGCCTTTTTCTGACTGGTTTAAGAGTCACCGAGGACTCGAACAAAAGCGAAACGTCAACGCGCCCCGGCTGACACGGCACAAAGCCGTCACCGCCCGCATGAGGTCAGGGCTGAGGGACCGGGCTCACACACAGCG